>NW_016811643.1:1797097-1882807 GCF_001698545.2 Rhinopithecus bieti
GGAGGGAGGGAGGGAGGGAGGGAGGGAGGGAGGGAGGAAGGAAGGAAGGAAAGAAAAGAGAACTTCATGTTTTCAAGATAAAAGTGCCTAATCTTTGGTTTGTATTTCTCCAACACTCTTGCAGGCAGTAGAATTGCTACTAACCTGGGAAGATGACCGGCACTGCTCCTGTGTTTTGCTTATGTAGTGTGAAGTGATGTTTTCCCATTACGATGTTGGGAACATCTCCAATACTGTCATCATTTACTCAGCTAGTAGAAAGCCTCTCCTGAGGCAGAGCCTGTGTTTTCAGTCTGGCCTCAGTATCTATTCCTGCTACAGGTGAGTCTGAGGTGACAAGACCAGTGTCTAGTTATGAAGCCCCTGCCTCCCCAGGGCTCCATCATGGATGAGTCCTGCACCATAATCAGCAGCCCTCTGCCCTCCCTCCATTGCACCCACCTGTGACTCTTCTCTTCTTTTCAATGCCCTCCCCCAACAACCTCTGCCGGTGACTTTGAATGTGTTGCGGGGGTCTTTGCAGAAGAATTGCCCGACTGAGTTTTGCCCAAATTCCTGACTCACAACATCTTGGAATATAATAAAATAGTTATTGTTTCAAGCAACTATGTGTATTTGATTTTTTAAACTTTTTGTTTTGAAATAATTTTAGATTTGCAGAAAAACTGCAAAAAATCATCAAAAGATTTCCCGTATGTTTTCATGCAACTTCCCCAAATGTTGACATCTTATGTAACCAAAGCCCAGTTACTTAAAAAATTAGGAAATTAATATTGAGGCAATACTGTTAACAAATCTATAAGCTTTATGCCCTTTACACCAGTTTCCCCACCAATGTCCTTTCTCTGACCCATGATTCCGTCCATGATTCCAGGTTGCATTTAGTTGTCGTGTCCCCTCAGTCTCCTCCAATTTGTGACAGTTCCTCAATGTCTGTCTTTGTCTTTTATGACCTTGACACTTTTAGAGAATTACTGGTCAGTTATTTTGCAGAATGTCCCTCAATTTGGGTTTGTCTGCATTTTCTTGTAATTAGCTTGAGATTATGCATTTTGGCAAGAAAATTAGAGAGGAGAGGTGCTTTTGTCAGTGCATCATATCAAGGGGTACATGATGAGGGCTGCTACATCTTATTGCTGGTAATTATTGAGTTAAAGAGATTTCCTTACCATATAATTATTAGTTTCCGTTTGTTAGTAATCCTACCTTGCAGGGAGACACCCTGAGACTATGTGAATATCCTTTTCATATTTTCATCCACTTAGTTTAATGTTGCCTGCAGCAATACACCACGAAATTATGGAATGATTTGTTATGCAGCAACAGACAACTAGTAAACCCATGAGAGTTAGTAGTGTGTTTCTTAAACTCTGAGGAAACAATTTGGCTTATAACCTTAGTTTAGCCACACAGCAGTTACTCTTACTACAACAAAACTGCCAGGAAAAACAGAGTACTAATCACATTAATCTTTAAATGAAATCAATTATAAAAGTGAGTAGTTATAATAGTTAAACCTACTTTACCCTCTGTGAACATTCTATATGATGGACTTGAGACAGTGGACCGAGTAACTGCTCAGGAAATCAGCACTACCTCAGTTACTTTCTGATGGGTCCTTATAATACAGTAAACAGAAGATTTCATAGACAGAAATACTGGCTCTTCAAGGCTTCTTCAATCATGAGAATGTTTCTGAGAAGCTTCTGAGCAAATACTTCTATGGAAGCTGATCACAGATCTGAGGTCTTTGCACTTCATAATTATTCTGTCAACCACAGTCATATTAAACCCCACTCTGCACACGTATCAGTAGCATTAGGACCTAACCCACTACACCCGCAGGGTCCAAAAAGAAAGAGGTATGTCCTCAACCAATGAATTTCTGATATTATAGACTTCATAAAATTCATGCCTTCCAATCCCAGACTCTACTATCATGGCCAAGGCCAGATCTGGTTGACTTGCCAATGGTGCTAAAGACTCTACTAAAGATTCTGGTGAATGCCAAGGCCAACCTTCATCCAAGTGACCAGAATACCTTTAATGAATGCCTGGTTTTCAGTAGCCTCTACATAAAAGGCACACTGATTTGCTACACCTACAACTATAGCTGTTGGCTTTTTGCTTGTTTTGACCTGAAACTTAATCATGGGCATGGCCTCTCTTTAAGGCTTTCTATCTCAGGTACCAAAGATGATAGCAAGAACAAAGTGCCTGTTCACTACATCAAAGATCAGATGGTTATCTGAGTCCAGCATCTAGGTGCAGGACTCTAGGTCCCCCAGGGAGTCCAGGCAACTGTTGAGGGTAGATGGGCCAATCTTTATTTTACCTTATTTTTTATTTTTTGGAGACAGGGTCTCACTCTTTCACCCCAGCTGGAGTGCATTGGCACTATCATGGCTCACTGCAGCCTCAACCTCCCTGAGTATCTGGGACTACAGGCATGCACCACCACACCCAGCTAGTTTTTGTATTTTTGTAGCGAGGAGGTTTTGCTGTGTTGCCCGGGTGGTCTCCAACTCTTGGGCTCAAACAATCCTCCAACCTAGGCCTCCCAAAATACTGGGACTACAGGAGTGAGCCACCATGCCTGGCCAAGATGGGCCAATCTTGAGTCTTGCCCAAATTCCTGACTCACAAAATCTTGAAGTATAATTAAATAAGTATTGTGTTTCTGTTTTTTTTTTTTTATTTTGTTTTGTTTGGTTTGGTTTTGAGACAGAGTCTTGCTCTGTCCCCCAGGTTGGAGTGCAGTGGCACGATCTCACTCACTGCAGCCTCCGCCTTCTGGGTTCCAGTGATTCTTTTGCCTCAGCCTCCCAGGTAGCTGGGATTACAGGCATGTGCCACCATGCCTGGCTAATTTCTGTATTTTTAGTAGAGATGGGGATTCACCATGTTGGCCAGGCTGGTCTCGAACTCCCAACCTCACGTTTTCTGCCCGCTTCGGCCTCCCAAATTGCAGGATTACAGGCATGAGCCACTGCATCCAGCCTAATTGGTATTGTTTTAAGCCACCAAGTTTATTTGATTTTTTTAACTTAGTGTTTGGAAATAATTTTAGGCTTAACAGAAAAATTGCAAAAGTAGTAAAGAGGTTTCCCATATGTTTTCATCCAGTTTCCCCAGATGTTGGCATCTGATATAACCAAAGCCCAATTACTTAAAAAATCAGGAAACTAACATTGAGGGAATACTTTTAACTAATCTGCAAACTTTATTCTTTTTCATCAGTATCCCCACCAATGTTCTTTCTCTGGATGCCATGGCACCAGTCCTCAGGAATAAGAATACCCCCTAATTCCCTTGCACTTTGATTTCTTTTGTTTTTTCTTTTTCTTTTTGACAGGGTCTCTCTCTGTCACCCAGGCTGGAGTGCAGTGGCATAATCATAGGTCATAGCAGCCTTGACGTCTTGGGCTCAAGTGATCCTCCCACCTCAGCTTCCCAAAGTGCTAGAATTACAGGCATGAGCCACTGTGCCCAGCTCACTTTGCTTGCTTTACTTAACAGAATGTACTATATAGATGGTCCCTTATCTGTGTACATAGATCTATATGATTCTATTTCATTATTCTATTGAATTTAAGTGGCTTCTTGTATTTCACTGTTATAGTCAATGCTGCAGGGAATGTCCTTGTATAATCGTCCACCTTTGTATATAAGAACATATCTAGTGGAGGGGGAATGTAAAATAGTCCAGATGCTGTGAAAAAAAAATTAAATATAGAATTACCATATGATCCAGCAATTCCTCTTGTGGGCATACACCCAAAAGAATTGAAAGCAGGGATGCAAACAGCTATCTGTGCAGTCATATTCACAGCAGCATTATTCATGATAGCCAGAAGTTGAAAGCAACCCAAGTGTCCACCGATGGATAAATGGATAAACAAAATGTTGTTTCTACAACTGGACACAGTGGAAGAGTTTTAAGCAGGGGAATGTCACAGTTCAATTGGCAGTCTTGGTGTGTTCAGATGGGATTATGTATAGGCTGGAATTGGGCAAGGTAGACTAGCTAGAAAGCTGTTTCACAAGTCCAGGCCTGAGATGATGGTGCCTTCGACCAGGAGGGTAGAAGTGGGGATTCATTCAAAAAATAAGCTCAGAATTAGTTATTGGGCACCTACCACGTGCTAGGCTGTTCTGGGTTCTAGAGCTACAGAAGTGACCAAGAAAAAGTCCCTACTGTCAGGGAGCTGACATTCTAGTTTGGGGGTGGGAGATTGTTAGGGAGAGACAACAGAAAACAAATGTATAAAAAGGGTGTGCTCTGAAGAAAACTGAAGCAGGCTAAGTGGACAGAGAGTGAGGAAGGAGGGGCTATCTTCTATAGGAAAGATCTAGGAAGTGATGCTTGGGCTGATACCATAATGAGGTAAGAAGGGAGTCATGTGAACCTGGAGGAAGGAGTGCTCCAGACAGAGGGACCAGTAGGTCCAAAGGCCCTGAGGCAAAAATGTACTCAGTGCATTTCAGGAGCAAACAGCAAGAAGGAGGCCAGTGTGGCCAGCAGTGAGCTGGGAGAGGCAGGTGTGGGGTCCAGGCCAGATCTGCAGGGCCCCAAGTTTCAGACTCAGCAAAGACTGGGGATTTTACTCTGAATAAAATGGAAACTTTATTTACTTTTTCCAGTTCCGCATCTGATCTGACTCTAGGCATAAGGGAAAGCAGACAATTGACACAGATGTCTACGTGAATGGCCCAGCCTCAAGGCAACCATGACTTGAATCAGGGCTAAGTGGCGGCAGTGGACGTGGTGAAAAGGGAGGAATAATCTCATGTCTTTTGAAGCATGCTTTGATGGGATTTGCTGATGGACTGGATGGGGGACATGAGAGAAAGGGAGGAATTAGGATGACTCCAGAGTGCGTTGGTCTGAGCAATTGGAGGGGAGTGCTTGGCTATTTACTGAGATGAGGAAGGCTGAGAGTGGAATAGGGATGGAGTGAGAAGGGGAAAGAATTGTGGAATTAAGGGAAAGAGTGGATTCATGAGACACTTAGTAAATCACATCTCCAGGGCTTAGAGACTTCTTGGATGTGGTGGGAGAGGTAGGGAACAGAAATAAGTGGGTTTCTGGCTTGTGAACTGGGGAGATGTTGGTGTCATTTTCTGAGATGGAGAAGCCGTGGGGCTAGTGCTGCTGCAGGAGTCTGGGACATCAGAAATCTGGGTGGCAGATGCTGAGATTGTAGCCCCAAATCTTCATTCCCTTTTCCACTTGGCTCCCTCCCTCACTTCTTTAGGAATTTCTTCAGAGGTCTTTTTATTACCGAGGCTTTTTCTGACCACCTTCTCTTGAATATTGGGTCTACCTCGCCCCTGCTTGCTCCCTTCTCTTCCCTGGTTTTATTCTTCTCACCTCATTTATGAACAACCGATATCATTACCTATTTATGTGACTGTCTCCCTGTCTCCCCCAACTACATTGTCAATGTCATGAGAGCAGGGATTCGTGTCCATTTTGTTCATGGCTTTATCCTAAGCACTTAGAACAGTGCCCTGGCACATAGCGGCAGTCAGTAAATATTTGTTGTCTGAGTAGGAAAATGCCAAGTGAAGGGTGAAGTGGTGGTAGGGGCTAGGATGATCTCTGGAGGCCACCCCTGATTTTTATTTCTTTGAGGCTGCTCCAGTCTGGACTCAGTGAATCTTGGTGAAACTGACTTGGCCCTAGAAGCTGAAAGCAGATGGGACAATGGCAGAGGGCAACAGGGAACTGGAATGAAGAAGAAACATAGGAGACTCCATTTCCTCACCTGAGGTGTAAAATGACGTATGACTTCCCTAAAAGGCTGCAAGTGATGGATTGGATGTGGAGGGTGGGAGGAAGAGGAATCAATGTTTCTAGAGTACAAGGTAGGAGTGGCGGAAGTAGAGATAGGGTAAGACAGTAAATGTTTGCAGTTTAGTAATAAAGGGTGTTTTTCTGTGAAAAGCTGGTAGTCAAGAAAGGAGGAGAGGAGGCCAGACTGCCTGGTAGTGATAGCGACAGGAGGCAGCCAGATGCCTAGGTGGGTACCTGGTGAAACCGTAACTCCAAGGCAAAGCCAGTTTAAAGCCCGAAAGCCAAGCTACAAGTTAAATCCTCAGACCAGATGGAAAAGTTGTCTTCCCATTTGGTGTGCTTTCCTCTGATTGATCCCCACCCTTCGTCTATTTTTCATATACTTACCCTTCCCTAATTGGTTTTGTACACTGTTGTGCCCACCTTTGAGTGATGTCTTCGCTTTAACCTATTTTGCATATTCACAAACCAATGAGCACACACTCCCCATCCTGTGCCTGTAAAGACCCCAGACTCAGTCAGTAAAGGGGAAGACAGCCGTACTTTGAGGAGATGAGTAGACTTTGGGGAAGAGACTGTCAGACTGTGGAAGAGATGGCCTGACTTTGGGGGAAGATGACTGGCCCTTCCCAACCCCTCTCCAGCTCCCCTCTCCTCTGAGAGCCATTTTCATCTCTTAATAAAATTCCCTGCCTTCACCATCCTTCAATTGTCCACGTGACCTCATTCTTTTTGGATGCCAGGCAAGGGCTCTGGATCCACCAAGTGCGGGTCCCCAGAAAAGCTGTTACACTGGCCCTTTGCCCTTGCTGGCAGAGGGCAACCACTCCACGCAATGAGGCAAGGGTCCAACTGAGCTGCTAACGCACCACTATTTATGGACACTGGAACTAAGAAATCACTGTAAAACTCACTCTGGGGCTTTGGGGTCACAGGCACCCTCACCTGGGTACTGCTGCCAGGGGCCAACTGAGCTGCTAATATACCACTGTCCTTGGATGATGGAACTAGTGTCATGGGATCTTTGGGGTATTGCTTTTCTGGCCGGAAACCTCTGTGGCCAGTGGTGCCTTTACTCAAGTTCTTGTCCTGCATCCACGAGGAATGAGGTATGCAGACAAGTGAAGGGCAAGCAAAATAAAAAGGAGCTTTATTGAGTGTTAGAACAGCTCAGAGGCGCCGGGTGCTGTGGCTCATGCCTGTAATCCGAGGCGAGGCGGGTGGATCATGAGGAGAGGAGATCGACACCGTCCTGGCTAACACAGTGAAACCCCGTCTCTACTAAAAAAATACAAAAAAGTTAGCCAGGCATGGTAGCGGGCACCTGTGGTCCCAGCTATTTGGGAGGCTGAGGCAGGAAAATGGCATGATCCCAGGAGGTGGAGCTTGCAGTGAGCCGAGATCACGCCACTGCACTCCAGCCTCAGCAACAGAG
Source organism: Rhinopithecus bieti (assembly GCF_001698545.2). NCBI lineage: Eukaryota > Metazoa > Chordata > Mammalia > Primates > Cercopithecidae > Rhinopithecus > Rhinopithecus bieti. The sequence continues at coordinate 1,804,333 of NW_016811643.1, forward strand.
CAAGCAAGACTCCATCTCAAAAAAAAAAAAAAAAAGAACAGCTCAGAGGAGACCCCAATGGGTAGCTCCTCTCTAGGCCAATCATTCCATCCAGTGTTTAGCTCTTAGCAGAGAGGATAGTTCCTCACTGCTGCTGCTCATCCCATCATCTTCCCAGCTCTCAGCAGAGAGGGTAGCTCCTCTCTGCAGCTGGTCATCCCATGATCTCTCCAACCTCTGCTCTGCTTTGGCTAAACTCAGGGCTTTTATGGGCCTCAGAGGAGAGGAAGTGAGTGCTGATTTGTCCATGGGCAGGCCTGAAAAGGCACCACAAGTTCCCGCTGACTCCAGTCCTTGGGACTGGCAGCCCAGCCCCCAGGCTTCAGGTCCTCCCTGGCCTGAAGGTAGAGCTTCAATGGGCACCAGTCCTTTCCTGCCCAGGAGCCTGTCTGCCTCTTACCACCACTCATGGCACCCAGGCCACTCGTGCCAAGGGTGACCACAGGCCAGCAGCGAGCTGTCCCCAGCCTCATTTCAGCCTCCTTCCCACACTTGTTGGCACCCAAAGTCTGGAGCGGGAGGGCTGAGGCAGCAGGGGGCTGGTGCATCAGTGATGCCCTGAGCCTGTGCACACCTAGCCAGACTGCAATAGGCTCAGCCCCAACCCTGCCCTGAGATCAGAGTGGGCATCGGGAGCGGGGAGAGGCCAGGCAGTGGAGGCAGACACCCCTGAGCCTGCCACGACTGGGTCTGGGGACCCTCCTGGACCCCCAAGAGTTAACAGGAGGTCTGGGCCCACAGCCAAGACTTGGGTGGCTGCAACTGTCCCTGGGGAACTCCTATCCTGCCAACTCAGGAGAGGCATGGCTTCCACCTGTCCCCAGCTCTGCAGAATGCACATCCCTGGTCATGCCCCTTCTCTGTGTCTCCCCACAGTGGTGGCAGGTAAGGAGCAGGTGGCATGGTGGCCAAAGCCAACTCTGCACAAATGAACCTGATGCTCCTAGGACTGGTCCTGTGAGTCCCAGCCGCACCTTTGGCTGGATGCTCATTGGCTCCCAGGACACAGCAGGGAGCAAGGTTGAAGCTGCAGCAGAGGCTCCGGGCCTGGGCACGGGTCTGGCCTGGCTGGGTGGGGGGGCAGCACAGTCGGCTACCATAGGGACATGGGACACAGGGGACCCACCGCCACTACTGTTGCTCCCATAGCCACTCCTGCTGCCTCCTTACAGTCTGGGGCATGGGGGTGCTACAGGCCCTTACCCAGCCCAGGCCAGCATCCAGGGTAGGGGTGACATTGGTCCAAGTTCTCTGGGGCTCTGGGGCAGCCCAGGACTCCCCCTCACCTGGCTTGAGACCCTGCCAGGGGTGCACCTCTGGGAGCAGATTGCAGGCCCTGGACCTGGTCACTGGGAGCCACAGGCTTGGCAGTCACCTTGACACTGGGTGGATCCTGGGGATGCAGCCTTGGGCCACCCCACGCTGAGTCTCCCACCGAGGCACGGGGACCTGGCACAGGAATCTAGTGCCGTTTGCAGGGTGGGCATGATGGCCACATCACTGTCTGGGTCTGGGAGGCAGGTGACATTCCCACTTCCTGCCCCAGGCCTCTGAAGCCCGACTACGACCCTGCATTTGGGGCCCAACTCCTGTGCTCGGTGCGCAAGCACACCACCACTCTGGGCTCAGCTCTGCCTCAGGGCCCCTCTGTACCCAACTGTGCCATTCCCCCACTGGCGGGTGGTTCAATCTGCCACAGTGGCTCCACTGCAGTGGCTCCCTGGGGCAGGATCCCCGGGCAGCAGGCCCTGGGGACCATTTGCCTTGGCATCCACACCCAAAGACCCACGGCCCACACCCACACCCCACCACAGCCGGTGCCATGGCAACTGCCGCTTTGGACGGCCCACCACTGCCATCGCTAGGAGAGCACTGTAGCACCCGGTTTTGTGTCTCCCACCTGGGCACTGCTGTGGGCCCTGCACAGAGCTTGCTCCTTCTGGCACCTGTAGCTGCCAGCCAGATCCCGCACTTTCTCACTCACATGCTCCTTCCCACAAGGGGTTCAGTGCAGCAGAGCAAATAAACAGGGTACCCCTGTCACGAGTCTGGCGAAGGGGTGAAGAAAAAAATCCTGCATCATCAAGGGCTCATCTGGAATTTGTCAGAAGGGTGAGTAGAAGCAGATCTGACTCATCACTTCTTTTCCAACAGTCCTCAGACTTTTGGAAATGTCCAATGTCCTCAGACTTTCCTCTGAAGGCAGATGAAGCACCCAACCTCAGGGTGGTCAGTTGAGAATGCATGGTACAGTTACAGAGGGCCGGATGTGGCTCTGCCATCCTTCTCTCTCTTTTAGGTGAAAGGAATGTTGGCCTGTTTCCCTTCACAGAGGACTAGCTGTCACGTAGGACTGGAATAAGATCCTGGGGCAACTGAAGTCATCTGGCTGAGGGCACTCCCTGGCTTTGCCATAAGGCCCCTAGACTTGGCTTGGTCCCCAACCGCCTGTTAGAGCATCGGCCAAGACCCATAGACTTTTCTATGCAACTCTTCCTTCCTTCTTTCACGTTTTGAAATGGCTTCTATCTCTTCTTTTATAATGTTAAGGGTATTGCTGCAAACTGCAGAGGTATTACTAGGTAGAACGAGCATCTGGCCCAGCCATCAGCTATGCAATTTGGAAAAATGCGATTTCTGTCTGTTCTTAGAAGCAAGGAAGGTACAGTGATTAACAGTCTTTTCCCAGTTGAAGCGACCCATGTGCACAAAGCAGGAGGCTTTTTTACCCCCAGGCACCTCCCCACACTATGATACTTAAGCTGTTTCCACCCCCCATTCTTTTCTCCACCATGTCAGGAGTTCACATAGCCCTGCAAGTATAGGGAGCTTTTCTATGTGAGAAGTTTTTTTTCCCCTACCTTAGTAGTCTGCTTATGATAGGGAAGCAATGGGGGAGTGACCCACCAGCTTCTGGCTGCAAATTTGGCAAGGGTCATCTGGGACTTAATTTACATGAATCCATGCACCCTCGAGACACTTTTTTGTCCCAAACTCAATTCCAAGCTTCAGTATGAAGCCTTAGAAAGAAAAACTGGCCGGGCGCGGTGGCTCACGACTGTAATCCCAGCACTCTGGGAGGCCGAGGCGGGCGGATCACAAGGTCAGGAGATCAAGACCATCCTGGCAAACGCGGTGAAACCCCGTCTCTATAAAAATACAAAAAATTAGCCGGGCGCTGTGACGGGTGCCTGTAGTCCCAGCTACTCGGGAGGCTGAGGCAGGAGAATGGCGTGAACCCGGCGGCGGAGCTTGCAGTGAGCCGAGATCGTGCCACTGCACTCCAGCCTGGGCAACAGAGCAAGACTCTGTCTAAAAAAAAAAGAAAGAAAAACTGGATCTGAGGGATCCAGAGGCAGACAACAATGGAAGGTAAAGGTTACAGTGCAGGTGAGCATGATTAATTCCTGCTGAGTAAGCCAAGCCCCTATTTCATGGATAGAGGTCATGCTAGTACTCATGGCATAAATGAGGTCTGGGGAATTCAAAGGTTACGACAGCAGGGGGACAAGCAGCACGTGGGTGAGTGTGGATAATTCCCACCCCCTAGGCCACCTGTCAACATGGGTAAAAGCCACATTCACACCCATGGGTGGCACCCTGCCAAGGTCACCTGGACTCGGGGATATAAGGATGGAAGAAAGAAGGGGTGGCCAGGCGTGGTGGCTTATACCTGTAATCCCAGCACTTTGGGAGGCTGAGGCAAGTGGATCACTTGAGGTGAGGAGTTCAAGACCAGCCTCGCCAACATGGCTAAATCCTGTCTCTATTAAAAATACAAAAATTAGCCAGGTATGGTGGCATGTACCTGTAATCTCAGCTAACGGGAAAGCTGAGGCTGGGGAATCACTCAAACTCAGGAGGTGGAGGTTGCAGTGAGCCAAGATCATGACATTGTGCTCCAGCCTGGGCAACAGAGTGAGACTATGTACCCCCACCCCCCCCAAAAAAAACACTAACAAGAGGGACACCTCTTCTTTGTCTTCCTAATGTACCCTGGGTATTTGCTGGGAAGAGAAAGGAACTAAGAGCTGCCTTGTTCCCCTCTTTCCAGATGGGTAACCAATCATCTTCAGTCTGTACTTCTCTCAAATGCCTCCTGAATCACTGGGTCTCCTTTGAAAAAAAAAAATGCCTTCGTTTTCCTTTTTTCTCCTCTGTCCTCTCTTTGCAGACAGGTAATCATGTCCCCATGACACAGGACACTCCCCTCAGATGCATCCCCCAGACTGGGAAAAGTTAATTTCTCAAACCTTAAACTGCTTGACTGAAAACTGAGCTTGAGGCAGGGGGCACTGAGTGCGGTGGCTCACGCCTGTAATCCCAGCACTTTGGGAGGCCAATAAGGGCAGATTACCTGAGGTTAGAAGTTTGAGACCAGCCTGGCCAATGTGGTGAAACCCCGTCTCTACTAAAAATACAAAAATTAGGCCGGGTGCGGTGGCTCAGACACCTGTAATCCCAGCACTTTGGGAGGCCGAGGCGGGTGGATCACCTGAGGTCGGGAGTTTGAGACCAGCCTGACCAACATGGATAAACCCCATCTCTACTAAAAATACAAAATTAGCTGCATGTGATGATGCATGCCTGTAGTCTCAGCTACTTAGGAGACTGAGGCAGGAGAACCACTTGAACCTGGGAGGTGGAGGTGGTGGTGAGTTGAGATTGTACCATTGCATTCCAGCCTGGGCAACAAGAGCGAAACTCTGTCTCAAAAAAAAAAAAAAATTTGTCAGGCATGGTGGCATGTGCCTGTAATCCCAGCTACTCGGGAAGCTGAGGCAGGAGAATTGCTTGAACCCAGGAGGCGAGGTTGCAGTGAGCTGAGATCACGCCATTGCACTCTAGCCTGGGTGGCAAGAGTGAAACTCCGTCTCAAAAACAAACAAACAAACAAAAAAACTGAGCTTGGGGGAAGGGAACCCAGAGGCCTGACATGCGGACAGAAGGGTAAAAGTTTTCTGCCAGTCAGACCTCTGGCCTCTCTCTCCCTGTGCAAAATGTTAAAAGAAATGGTAAAGTTCAAAAGCCAGAAATATTGGTGGCTTGGCATGGCTAAAGTTGGGTACTAAGGGATTTAAAAGGGTTATCTTAAAGAGTGTTCAGCTTAATTAAAAGTGGATATCCAAGCTATAGGTATATTTAAAAGACCTTTGTGTTTTCTCTTCATGGATCTTGTTTTCTGAAAACAATTTTTTCTCAGTCAACTGAATTATTTTCTCCAATTTGTCTTGTCACTCTTCATGCATGCGTGAGAGGCCTTAAGATAACTTCTGAGAGCATGAGACTCCTTGGGAAAAACAGAGAAGTTGCCACAGATTCCATTTTGGAAAAAAAGAAAAAACAACTCTGTTTTTCTTACAGAACCCCACGAATTAAAAGCAGATAGATCCTTTTCAAACTCTGTTTTTGTCTTCCAGCTATGCTTATTAGGCCCTGGAAACTGCATGCTTTCCTAGCCCTGCTTCTTGAAGTACTCCATCCTGAGGCCAATAATCCAATTAGGAGATTGGCAAATTAAAAATCTTACAACTACTGAAACTTCTGTCTGTCTGTGTAATCACATATGTGTTATTTATGTGTGATGTTTATATAAAAAAAGAGTTCTAATTCGCTTAAAGAAAATAAGTGCTTAGATCAAACATTTTTTGAAGGAAAAACAAAAGCTGTATTGCCTTTTAGTTCATGTGACTTTAATCTTTGAGAAAGAAAAACAATTTTGAAGATAATTGGTAAAATACAAATGTCATCAAAATGAAAATATGCAGTCTAACATATGCGGGTCAGATACTAGGTTTGCTAAATGTTATAAGGTTATAAACTGCTTCTTTGGCTTTTGAGAACTGTTTGACCTGCCTGCTTTACAATTTGGTAAGGTCTGGGGACATATGGAATTCACCACACCCTTAACTATGCTGGAAAGAGTCACACTTTATCTGTACCTAGTACATAATTAAAATAACTTACCAGGTTTTACATTAAAATTAAAAATTGCTAAGAGTTACCATTACAACATGAAACTAAGACTACTGAAAATAGATTTACATGCAATGGTGAAATTTGACTTTCTCTCTTGAAGATTTTCATGTAATAGTAAAGGATAATGAAAGGTTTTGCCTTGTTTTAAAATTTTGAGTCATCATTTTGGCTAAAATAAATAACATGGTAATCTGGAGTTCTATTTCAAAATATTAAGTGTTTTAAATCTTTAATATGTTTGACAGACTTCCCAAAATCAAACTTCAGGTTCAAGGTTGTCTTTTCTAACCCCTAACTTTTGGATGCTACTGAAGGCCCCAGAGCATCCAAAAGAGAGGTAAACAGGATTATTTAACACATTTAGTTACATGGGATTGCCAAAATAAAAATAATGTATGACCTTCTTCAGTGTATATGTTAGTGAATAATATTAATATATGTTCCAAAATTGTATGGGATTTATTTATTTATTTATTTGAGACGGAGTCTCAGTCTGTCACCAGGTTAGAGTGCAGTAGCATGATCTTGGCTCACTGCAATCTCCACCTCCAGCGTTCAAGTGATTCTCCTCCCTCAGCCTCCTGAGTAGCTAGGACTACAGGCATGTGCTACCATGCCCAGCTAATTTTTGTATTTTTAGTAGAAACAGGGTTTCACCATGTTGGCCAGTATGATCTAGATCTCTTGGCCTCATGATCCACCTGCCTTGGCCTCCCACAGTGCTGGAATTACAGGCATGAGCCATGGTGCCTGGCCTAATTGTTTGGGACTTCTAAAACTCAAATGTCTGAGTATATGCTATCAGTCATAATTAAGGTTATTGTGTTAAGTTATTATAAACCACAGAGAAAAACCAAATTTCTTTGTCAATCATGTTTTTGAGTGCAACTACCCAAGGATATTTTGTTATTTTGTTTTGACCCTTTTCAAAAGATGATTTGTGGTCAGCTATTGGACTTTGAAAGGTGCCCTCAAATGCAGGTTTCTGATGACTTTGGAGATGGTGACATTGGAACAGAGGAAAAGCATACAGGAGTCATAAAGAGATGAAATGCCCACGAATATCAAGCAGGACAAGAGTTAACTGAATAAACTGAACTAATAGAAAACTGAAGTAATCCTTTTAACTTTTGCTTAAAATTGCTGATCCTTGTTTTGTTTTTTCCAGAATCAAGGAAATTTCTTTTGAGCTATCTACAGCTTTTAACAATTGAGTAAGGTTTACTCCTGTGAACAAAATTTGGAGCATATTTCTCTCTGCCTGGTTTATCTAGAATTTGGAAACTATTTGTGAATATTCTTAACTTACAGAATACAGTTATTTGCATCAGTGCAATAAGAATCCATTTTCTTTTGCAGCAGGATGCAACTGGAGAAACTGGTTATGTTACCAAGGATTTGACTGGAATGGTGTGCTTTCCTTTAGGGAATCAAGCTTGACTTGCAGAGCCAATAAAATCCTCTTGGGAAAACTGGCTTCATACCTTGTCTACACAGTCCCTGGACAGGATTCCTAACCTGTGGTGAGTAAAGAATGTCATTTTCTAAAGGGCCAGGAGTCCTATGTTATCTGGGGACCTCGAGAAAAGAAGAATTTACCCAACTCATAGGTATTTGAGGGTACAAACCCATGGCTGAGCTCAGCTTTAAAAGGTCCTACTTGAGATTCCTTGTGAAACAGAGTTCCATCAAAGCCAATTTTAAAAGCCTATGTGAAAATAATTATTCTTGCTGCACTTTATGCAAATGACTAGGCCAAGTATAAGATCAAAGTTTATTTTGCAAACAACTCAGTCCTATCATGATTTATTTTTAATAGAAATGATGACTGGAGAGAGAAAAAATATTATGTTTCAAAATTTATCATACACTTGTCATTAAATTCTAGTGTCAGTTGTTTCTAAGCTTTTGCCTACATTTTAGACTAATCCTCCTTATTCCTGTGAACCAACTAGTGATCTCTGATTGTGGCCCAGAAGAAACAGAAGGGATGGGTAATGTAAAAATATGAATAAATATTCTAGTTCTGGGCAATTATCCTGCAAATCCTGCCAGGTGATAGGAGTAAATAGGATGTGGTGCCCATAATCTGGAGGTTTTTTTGGGAAAATGAAACCAAGGGAGCAAACCAAAGCCAAGCCCCATGCACCCAAATCTTAGCAGGTATAACTATAGCCACCAGTTATCTGGGCATGTCAGCAGCCTTGGGATTTTTGAGCTGTCCTTACCCCCTTGTTGTTCCATTTTGATACATGTCATCTAATAACCCAAATTGTTTCTTCTCACTTAGAGGCCATCAAACTCTGAACAGTCAAGTAACCAGAGCCTTGAATGATGTCTCCCTTTAACCTGGGACCCTTAGATAGGCCCCTGAGGGAGCTCTGATTGCTGTTTGCCCAAAACAGCACCCTCTGTCAGCAGGAAGCAGTTGATTGTCTTTGTCTCTATTCTAACGACAGGTAATTGTACCTCTTCAGAGGGGGAAATGAGAGGGACAGGAGCCAGCCAAATGCCTAGGCAAATAGGGACTGGTCCCTGGTGAAATCCCACCTTCAAGCCAAAGCCAGTTTAAAGCCTGAAAGCCAAGCTACAAGCTAAATCCTCAGACCAGATTGAAAACTTGTCTTCCCATTTGTTGTCCTTTCCTCTGATTGATCCCCACCCTTCAGCTATTTTACAAATACTTACCTTTTCCTAATTGGTTTTCTACACTGTCGTGCCCATCTTTGAGTGATGTCTTCACTTTAACCTGTTTTGCCTACCCACAAACCAGTCAGCATGCACTCTCCATCCTGTGCATATAAAGGCCCCAGACTCAGTCAGTAGAGGGGAAGATGGCCGGACTTTGAGAAGACTTCGAGGAGACAACCGGACTTCATGGAAGAGATGGCTGGACTACAGAAGAGACAGCCTGACTTCGGGGGAAGATAAAAGATAACTGGCCCTTCCTGTTTCCTCTCCAGTTCCCCTTTCCGCTAAGAGATGTTTTGATCGCTTAATAAAAGTCTCCGCCTTCATCAACCTTCAATTGTCTGCACAACCTCATTCTTCTTGGACACTGGCCAAGGGCTCTGGACCCACCAAGTGTGGGTACCCAGAAAGGCTGTCACACTGGCTCTTTGCCCTTGCTGGCAGAGGGCAACCACCCCATGCAACGAGGCGAGGGGCCAACTGAGCTGCGAACACACCACCGTCCATGGACAGCAGAACTAGGAGAGCACTGTAATACCCTCCCTGGGGTTTCAGGGTCATGGGCACCCCCACCTGGGCACTGCCACAGGCCCCATATGGAGATTTCTCCTGCCAGTGCCCAGAGCAGCCAGCTGGATCCTGCCCTTGCTCGCTCGCACCTGGACTGGCTGAGGGCCCTGCATGGAGCTTGCTGCTGTCAGCACCTGGAACAGCCAACCAGATCCTGCACTCACTCACTCATGTGCTCCCTCCTGCAAGGGATTGAGCATGGCAGACCGAATAAACAGGGCACCCCTCTTGTGAGTCTGGCAAAGTGTCCCAGAAAAAGTCCTGCATCAGAAGCACCCAGGAAATGGAAGGGAACGGTGGAGTGCTGGAACACAGGTTGGGGGACAGCCAGGCCCGGGGGCTATAACTGCTGGTGACAAGATTGTGAGAATTTGGGTGCTAGAGTAGTCAGGCAGGTAGGACCCAACCCTCTGGCCTCCACCCAATATTCCTGCCTCAGGGAGAACTCCACAGAGCAAGGATGACAGGGAGGACAGGGCATGACCAATGCTCTTTACTTTCCTAAAGTGCAAACTGAGGCCCACATGGGAGAGAGATGGTACCTGTGTCCATGTCCTAATATCTGGAATGTCCAAATGTTACTTTATACGGCAAAAGGGACTTTACAAACGTGATTAAGAAATGGGTCTTGAGATGGGGAGATGATCCTGGATTTTCTGAATGGGCTTGATGTAATCCTTATGCGAGGGAGGCAGCAGCTCAGAGAGAGTAGTAGGACACATAAAGGTGGAAGCAAGAGGTTAGAGGGATGCAAGGAAGGGGGACCACCAGGCATGCAGGAAGCTTCTGGAAGCTGGAAAAGGCAAGGAAACTGATTGTTCTTGGAAGCTTCCACAAGGAATGTAGTCCTGCTGACACTTTGATTTATGGCTTCTGACCTCCAGAAATGAAAGAGAACAAATCTGTGTGGTTTAACCCAACAAGTTTGTAGTAATTTGTTACAGCAGCTATAGGAAATGAATACACAGCCAAGGTCCTCAGAGGATGGGTAATAGACCTTGGGCTGGATTCAAATCCAGTCAGTCAGCTACCCTAGTTGGAGCCTCCTCTCTCCCTCGGTACTTAGATCAAGGCCTCTAGCTTAGGTCACTGAGCAGTTCCTTGGGTCAGAAGCTGAACCCCATCACATGTATTGTTTCATTTGACCCTGACAAGAACCCTGTGGGGCTGACAGTGCCCCTACATTACACATGGGGAAACTGAGGTTTGAAGGTGTAAAAGGAAAATAAATCTTAGGGCCCCAAAATTACTAAGGGCAAGTCAATTACTATGGGAAAAGTCAATTACTAAGACCAAGTCAATTACTAAGGGAATAGTCAAGCTGGGAACTGCTTAGGGCAAACCTGCCTCACATTCTATTCCAAGAAAAGATAGCTACTAAGATTAAAAAGAAGAAAAACTACATACGTTCCTCATAATTTGTGGACACAGAACAGACAGAACTCAAAGTCATCCCTCTGCTCACTGAGATAAAAGCATATCATATCTGATTGCTTCCTTTGGAAAGGCTAATCAGAAACTCAACAGAATGCAAATGGTTGTCTCTTAACTACCTATGACTAGGAAGACCCCCACCCCACTTCACGTTGTTCCACTTTTCCAGACTGAACCAATGCATACCTTACATATATTGATTGATGTCTCATGTCTCCTTAAAATATATAAAAACCAAGCTGTGCCTCAACCACCTTAGGCATATGTTGTCAGGACCCCCTGAGGCTGTGTCATGGGTGCATGCTTAGCCCTGGCAAAACAAACTTCCTAAATTGATTGAGACTTGTCTCAGATACTCTTTGGTTTACAAAGGTGAAGGGCCTTGATCAAGGTCAGAGCATGCAATGAGGAATCAATGAGCTGGGACCCAGATTCAAGTCTTCTGCTCTTCCCTGCACACTACAGACACCATATATGTACAGTAGATACATTTTGGTGTCTCATTCATTCATTCAACAGATACTTGATGAATATCTACTGATGCCCAATTACTGTGCTGAGTGCTGAGGATATGCTGGTGAACACTTGTGACACCCAGAGGTGAGGAAGACAGGCACAACTTAAACGAATAAGCACATAATTAGATGTATAGTTAAAATAGGTGGTATTTGTTCAACCTTTTTATAGCAGTACTATTTGCAATAACCAAAAAGTGGAAACAATCCAAATGTCTATCAAAAGATGAATGGATATGCAACATGTGATATGTACAAATGACTATTACTCAGCCTTAAAAAGGAAGAAAATTCTGACACATGCAACAACAGCTTCATAGATGAACCTTGAAGACATTATGCTAAGTGAAATAAGCCAATTACAGAAAGAAAAATACTGTATGATTCTGTTTACATAAGGTACCTGGAGCAGTCAAAATTCATAGAGACTAAGTAGAATGGTGGGTGCCAGGGGCTTGGGGAGCTACTGTTTAATTACGGAGTTTCAGCTGGAAAAGATGAGAGTTCTGAGGAATGGATGTAGTGGTGGTTACACACAATGTGAATGTACTTAATGCCACTGAATTGTACATTTAAAAATGGCTAAAATTGGCCGGGCACGGTGGCTCACACCTGTAATCCCAGCACTTTGGGAGGCTGAGGTGGGCAGATCACCAGAGGTCAGGAGTTTGAGACAAGCCCAACCAACATGGAGAAACCCCATCTCTACTAAAAATACAAAATTAGCCAGGCCATGGTGGCACATGCCTGTAGTAATCCCAGCTACTTGGGAAGCTGAGGTGGGAGAATCACTTGAACCCGGAAGGCAGAGGTTGTAGTGAGCCAAGATCGTGCCATTGCACTCCAGCCTGGGCAACAAGAGCAAAACTCAGTGTCCAAAGGAAAAAAAGGTGAAAATTGTAAATTTTTTGTTATATATATTTTACCACACATTATATATATACACACACACATATATATAAAATACATGCATTTTATATATACATACATATATAAAATACATGTATTTTATATATATACACACACACACATACACACATAAATGTGTGTGTGAGTGTATGTATTAGGTGAGGTGCTATGAGAAAAAGAGAAGATACTGTGGAAGAGAGCTCCTTGCACCAGAGCTCATCTGGTTTGGGGCTGCAGGAGGGACCTCTCTGAGACCAAAAGGGAGGGAGCTGACCCAGTAAAGAAGGAGGACTGCGTCCCAGGCAACAGAAGCATTGTGCAAACGCCCTGAGGCAGAACATGTTTTAGTGGGTCTGAAGATCTGCAAAACTGTTGGGGTGTGGTTGGGGTGCAGAAAGCAAGAAGGAGGTTGGCTGTAGATGAGGGTAGACAGGCAGGCAGGGCCAGATCTTGCCTGGCAAGGACTTCAACTCACAGGCTAAAAGCAATGGGAAACCAGGGAAAGGTTTTAGGCAGCCATGTATGGTTCGAAGTGTAGTGTGGTGGGAAGTTAGCCAGTTATTGCAGTAGCCCAGGCAATAGATGGCTCTGGACTGGAGTGGGGCATGGAGATTGGGATATGTGGCACTGGGCTGGGAGTGATGGCGAGGTGTCAGAGAACCAGTTACCAAGTTTCCAGCTGCACTGCAGTATGGGGAGGTTGACTGGAGGCTCCCCTGAACCCATTCTCCAAAATGGTGCCTAATCTACAAGTTTTTTTTTTTTTTAAATTGTGGCAACATACATACAATAAAATCATTTTAACAATTTTACATGTCCAGTTCAGTACACTCACATTAAGTACATTCACATTGTTGTGAATCCATCCAGAACTCCTTTTTTTTTTTTTTTTTAAAGACAGGTTCTTGCTCTATCACCCAGGCTGGAGTGCAATGGCACCATTTTGTCTCACTGCAACCTCTACTCTACCTCCTGGGCTCAAACAATCCTCTCACCTCAGCCTCCCAAGTAGCTGGGACCACAGACACACACCACTATACCTGGCTAATTTTTGTATTTTTGGTAGAGATGGGGTTTTGCCATGTTGCCCAGGCTGGTCTCAAACTCCTGCGCTCAAGTAATCCTCCCACCTCGGCCTCCCAAAATGGTGGGATTACAGGTGTGAGCCACCACGACCAGGCTCATCCCGAATGCTTTTCATCTTCCCCAGCTGAAAATGTATCCATTAAATACAATCCTCCCTCAACAGATGTAGGGGATTGGTTTCAGGAGCCCCCCCATACCCAAATCCACACATACTGACGTCCCACCCTTCACATATGTGGGTTTCGCATCCTCTGAAGACTGTATTTTTTATCTGTGATTGATTGAAAAAAATCCACATATTAGCGGACCCATGCAGTTCAAACCTGTGTTGTTCATGGGTCAACAGTAATAACTCTTTAAGCAGAAACAGGATACCCATAAAAACAAACAAACAAAAAAAACCCAAAACAGTAATAACTCCCTACTCCCCAAGCCCCTGGCAACCACCATCCTACTTTCTGTCTCTGAATTTGACTTCTCCAGGAACCTCAGAAAAGTGAAATCCTACAGTATTTGTCCTTTCATGACTGGCTTATTTCATTTAGTATAGTCTTTGAGGTTCATACATGTATTCGCAACAGTGTTTAGGACAAAATGTTGTAAAGGTTGCTAAAAGTATGATGTAAAGACTGAGAGGAAGCAGAGCAAAGTTAAGCCTGATAAATGTGGTCAAAGTTTCTCCACACCAGCCAAGGAGCAGGCCTTACCACCCCACCCCGCAGCACACACCTGAAGCTTCATTTCTCCCCAGCCCCCACTTAGGGCCAGCTGATGTTCCTGGGTCTCCCTGCCTGTGTCTGCCTGAGCATGTATGACTGTGGTTCATTGTCCATCGGGGTGGGAGGATATATGTGTGTGCCTGTGCATTTGTTTTCTGTTGGTGCCATAACAAACTACCACAAACTAAGTGGCTTAAAACAACACAAATTAATTAATTAATTAATTAATTAATTGATTTTTGAGACAAGGTCTTGCTCTGTTGCCCAGGCTGGTCCCAAACTCCTCAGCTCAAGCGATCCTCCTGAAGCAGGGGAAGAGGAAAAATATAGCAGGAGAATAGTAAAGGGAATTAAAAGTTGGATCAAGGGCAGAATGAGTAAAAGCAGGGAGCAGAAGCAAGCTGAAGGGGCAGGTGAGCAAGAAGCGAGATAAGAAGCAGAACAGCCAAAACAAAAGTGAGAAAGAAGCCCCCATGTGGGCTAAATCTGAACCAAACCTGTCAGAGGCAGCTCCTTAGAGATGGGCATGCACATTAAAGAGAAAAAGTATCCTTAAAATGACCCTGTATGGTAATTAGCTCATTGAAGCTCGTGCATATGGACTGCAAATCATGCATGTACTTAAAATTATGGGATGCAGGTGACACACAAGGGCCAAAGTAACTAATCAACATATCTATCAATAAAAAAGGCAGACACTGGCTAGAGATTAGGCAGCTTTGGGAGGAGAAGAAACACACACACACATACACACACACACACAAAAAGACCCAGAGTACACCAAACTAATGTTGATCTCATCTGCCAGAGGTCAGTCCACTCTCTCCCTCCGAGAGTGTAATACCGTGCTTAATAAGCTTTTGCTGCTTTGCTATCTCTGTGTGTCTAGTCCAGTTCTTTGTTCAGAACACCAAGAGCCTGAAACTACCAGGCACTATCCAGTAACACGCCTACCACAGCCTCCCAAGTAGCTGGGACTACAGGAATGTGCCACTGTGCCCAGCAAAAAATACAAGCTTATTAACTTACAGTTCTGTAGGTTACAAGTATAACATGGGTCTCAATTTAGGGTATCAGGGGCCGGGTGTAGTGGCTCACACCTGTAATTCCAGCACTTTGGGAGGCGAAGGCAGGCGGATCACCTGAGACCAGCCTGACCAACATGGTGAAACCCCATCTCTACCAAAAATACAAAAATTAGCCAGGCGTGGTGGTGGGCGCCTGTAATCCCAATTACACAGGAGGCTGAGGCAGGAGAATCGCTTGAACCTGGGAGGCAGAGGTTGCAGTGAGCCGAGATGCCATCATTGCACTCCAGCCTGGGGGATAGAGCAAGACTCTGTCTCAAAAAAATTTAAAAAAAATTTTTTTAAATTAAGATGTCAGCAGGTCTTTGTTCCTTTCTGGAGGCTCTAGGGAAGAATCCATTTCCTTGCCCTTTTCAGCTTCTAGAGGCTGCCTGTGTTCCTTGGCTCATGGCCCCTTCCTTCATCTTCAAAGTCAGCAATGTAGTATCTCTCTGACGCTTCTTCCTTGTCTAGTCGATCTGATTTTAAGGATTCGTGTAAATATATTGGGCCCACCTGGATAATCACCCCATGTGAAAGTCCTTAACCTTAACCACATCTGCAAAGTCCCTTTTGCCAGGTAAGATAGACACCATAGGATTAGGACACGGGTATCTCCGGGGAGCCTTCATTCTGCATAAAAGTGAGGGTGTGTGTGTGTGTGTGTGTGTGTGTGTGTGTGTAGGTCTGTGTCTCCTCGGCCTTTGCCTCCAATGCAGAGGGCCCCTCTTCAAACTTTGTGTCTATTTTGCTATAGTCAGAATAGGGAAACCTTAGCCCATTAAACCTTAGTGAGGAAACCTTACCATATATTTGTGGTAAGCAAATACATGCAAAACCACCATGCAAATAGGGACCTGGCTGGAGCACCTCTCCTGGGGCTGGCTTTCTAGGGAACTGGAAGATAATTCACAGAGATCCCTTCCAACGCATCTATCCATCCCCAGCTCAGAATCAGGTCCAGAGAGGCCACAATGATGGGAAATAAATGAGGCGTTGAGTGACCACGAGGCAGAACAAGCCTTATACCCCATGCTAAGGGCTAAGGTGCACTCCCTCAGCTAGCCCACCCAGTGGAGCTCTCCAGCCCCTCCCACCCCACCAACCTGCCCTCCACACACCATGCTCTCCTGCCTGGGCATTCTCCTCATTCCCTCCCACCACAGCCCCTGCCTAAAGAGGCCCCTCCCACCTGGGAGCCTTCCTCTTTCCTCCTCTCTGACTTGAACTCTGAAGCATCCTTCAAGACCCAGCGGAAGTCTCCCCTGCTCAAGGAAGCCTTTCTCAGCATGTCCCTGTCCTCCTCCAAGGGTGTACCTTGTCCTTTGAGCACAGGGTACTGTCTCCTGGTCCTGTTTCTTTCGTAGTGCCCATCACCAAGATGGCCACACAACAGGCCCACGGTCAATGTCATGTCCTGGGCACACTACACCCTTTCAGGCCTCTGCCCTTCTGCACATACTGTCTGCTCTTGACTAGAATATTCTTTCCTAACTCCTCTTGCAAGGTCTCATCTTCTGAGGAGCCTTCTCCACCTCCCCTCCCACACTGCTCTTCTCTTTTTAACATTATCACTTTTCTCTTTTTAGAACCTATCCCTATTATACCATTCTTCATGTGAACTATAATTCCATTAGACCCAAGGAAACAAATCCATCTTATATAAACATTTGTTGAGTGACTACTTTGCTAGACACTGTGCAAGGTGCCGGGGAAATACACATGAATCACACAGAGATCTGGCCTAAAGGGCCAAATGACTGGCGTTAGTCTGGTACCCACACCATACCGGGTAGTTGAAGAGGACTAGGACTCAAATCGGATTCCTCTGTGAGTCCCCATCGGCAAGCACATACCAGCCCATAAGGAAGATTTGTGGAACAATGCAAGATTTTGACATTCTTGAGTTGTAGCTTCACCTCAGACAAGCTGCTTTACTTTCCTGAGCCTCAGGTTCCTCATCTGCTAAATGAAGGCAGAATTCCCAGGGCTGGGCTAAGGATAAGTGGAGACTATGAGTGGGAAAACCCTCTGGAAACCAACCATCCCTCCATATGTATGAAAGGTAGTGACTGTGACTGTGACATTCTCCTCTGTCCCCTACCAGGGTCAGCCATGCTCCTCAAGGCTTATGAAAGGAATGAGTAAGCAGCTCTTACTAGCACTGAATTCACACCACTCAAATCTGGCCCTTCCTGGATCCTAGAGAATTATCTGCATAGAGTCATGGTTTCCATCTTCAGCCTCTGGGCTCTGGATTTATTGATTTCTGTTGAGAAATCTCCATCCTGCCCCTGCTTTCCATTCCTAGGCCCTGGTTTGTATAAATCACAAATAAGGCAAATGTAAAAATCTAAGAATGGGAAGGGTTAAGCTAGGGGAATTCCTTCCAGGGACTCACATCAGAGCTGGCGACGTGGTTAGGCTATTACGTTAGAGAACATGGAAGCTTGTGAATGGGGAGACATTTACCTGGGGTCCCCAGCAAGTCAGCAATAAGACAAAGGTGAGACCCAAGATGCCCGGATCCCATCCCATCCATTCCATATAGGGCCACCAAAGACCTTCCCTATCTGGGTCCCCTATCATTCTTTCTCATCTCTCTCCACCCCACACATCTAGTTCTGCCCAGATTCTCAATGTTCTCCAAACATGCCCTTGAATGAAAGATGCCTCTTTGTGCACCCTCTTCCCACTTATCTACCAGTGGGCTTAACTCCTACTCATCCCTCAAGGCCCACTCAAATGTTTTCTTTTCTGGAACAAAAGCCTAAATTTAGTTTGTCCAGAACCCATTCATCTCCCCTCCTCTGTGTTCTCATGTATTCTCTACATACATTGATTTTAACAATTATTACCCTCCTCTATAATTGTCTATAATTGTCTTAGTACTCACTATACTCTATTTTTCTCTAGGGCAGGAATTATTTCTGCTTCTCCTCTGTCCCCAGGGCCTAGAAAGGTGTCTGGCACTCAGTTGGTACTCAGTAAATGTCACCAGCTAACCAGTCATCATGACTTACTGAGCCTGGCTGATGACCTTCAAAATAAACTCTGTTACTAGGTAATTTCCAGCAGGTGGAGTTATCGGGAAGGACAGGGCCAACGGTACCTGACGTAGGAATCCTGTAAGAAAAAGATGCCGGAGGAGAAACTGATGGAGACACAGGTCACAGGAGGAAGATGAGAAATCCAGGAGAAGGTCATGCTGGGCCCTGGGGACATAGTAACCATTCAGTCCCCGCCCTCAAGGAGCTCATGGTCTGCTGGGGAAATAAACAGAAGCACAATTTTGTACAGAATGAGGCTGTAGTAGACCATTTTCTCCTCCTAATACCCTTTCTTTGCATGGCTTCCAAGATACCATCAACTCATCCAGCTTTCTACTTATCTTTTTGGTCTTCCTTCTCCATCTGGTTTGTTGCTTTTCCTAGTTTCCTCAAATTCGGAATATTGGAGGACACTATTTTCCATTTACACTCACTCCCTTGGTGATCTCATCCAGTCTCATGACTTTAAACACCATCTATGTGCCAATGACTCCCAAATCCAGCCCAGATCTCTGCCCTGACCTGCAGATTTATATGCCTCCCTGCCACCTCAACATCTCTACTCTAATGGTCATCTCAGACTCAACACACTCAAACCTGAGCTCCCCGTCAAAAAAAAAAAAAGAAATCCCTCCCTCATCACCTCCCCAGTCTTTCCCATCTCGAAACAGTGGCAACGCCAATCTTCTAGTTGTTCAGCCCAAAAATCGTGGCTCCTTTCTTATTCTGGCATTCTACATCTGTTAGCAAACCTTGTAGTCTCTACCATTTAAATTTCGAATTCAACCACTTCTCATCCACTACCTCTAGATTATCATAATAGGCTCCCAACTGGTCTCCCTGCTTTTGCCATTGTTTCCCCTACGCCCAGTCTATTCTTTATACAACAGCCAGAGTAACTCAGTTAAAATGTAAATCAGATTGTGTGGACCCTGTGCTCACAACCCTCCACTGACTCCCTAACTCCTCATGTCCTACCTATTACTCGCCCTAGAGGACACTATGCCCAAACCATTCTAGGCCCTCTGCACTTCCATTCTCTCTCACTGAAGTGCTCTTCCACAAATATCAGAAGGCTCTCTGTTCCTTCAGACCTTTACTCAAAAGTCACCTTCCCAGTGACTTTGGCCCCCCAATCAAAAATAAAACACCTCTCCTGCAAATATTTTATTCCCACTTCTCAGATTTTTCTCCTCAGTATTTACTGCAATCTTAAAACTACATATTTTATTTATCTATCTTCTTCACTGTTTACCTCTCTCAGAATGAAGGCTCTATGAAAAGAGGGACTTTTTTGGTCTGTTTTGTTTACTACTGTATACCCACTACTAAGAATAGTGACGGACATATACTAAGGCACTCAATAGGTATTTGTTGAACGAATGAAAAAGGTAGTCATTTCCAAGAGGCAAAGTGTACTCTTTAATGAAAAACTATAACAAACGGTGCTATTTGGCAATATAATCACATTCAATATGCACAGTACATGACCTCTTGAACAATTCTTATCCAATCTTCACATCAGCCCAGGATAGAAGGAAGGCTGGGCAGAGATTATGATGCTGGTTGACAAAGAAGCTGAGTTCAGAGAGCAAACGGACTTGCCAAAACTCACACATCTGGCCAGGACAGTACTGGAAATGTGAATGACTGCTGTCCCTGGAAGAGGCTGGTAAGTGATGGAGCTTAATAGGAATTGGGTTTGAAGGACCTCTGTTGCCAGAAAGCATGAGTATCTCTAAAGGGGAAGCTGAGTCAGAGGTTACTGGAACTGAGGCATCAGCAAAAGAATGGGAGAGGTTACAAGGTTGACCTCTTAAGGGGACTTGGCCCAGGTCTGAGGAGGGCAGCAGATTCCCCAAGCAACAGAATGCTGTGCCTGAGGCTGACTAGTCATTCAAGTCTGTACATAATCTCCAATGTGAAAATTCAACAGACAACCTTAAGAGAGATCACTGAGTCTACTGCATGTCTGCAGGGTTTGGCTTCCCTGGACTGTGAGGTCTTCCAGGGAAGCGACCATTTTCATAGATGTATCCCCAGTTTCTAGCAAGGCCTAGAATATAGTAATATAGGAACTCAAAATATTTTTGTTCAGAGCAAAAATAAAAAAGAATGAATGTGCTCAAAGGGGAAACTGAAGCCAAGAGAGCACAGACAGGAGGGACATAACATTAACCAGCAATTCTGGAGTAGTAACAGATTAGTTTTCTGGGATGCAGTAGGACAAACGGCCCTCGCACTAAGAGGCTGCTGTCAACTATTCTTCAGAAGGGGTTAACAAGCAAATGGTGCCTGGGAACAAAGGAGCAGAGGTTAAATGTAGCCGTAGTAGTGGGGCCAGGATGGAGAGACCGACTGGCTGAGACTCGAGGCGGGTCAGATAAGCAGGCACTGCACACTTTCTTCCCTAACAATGTGACTAAGGTATCCAACGTCACATCCGGTTTAGCGGGCGGGAGCAGGGAAACAAAAGGAGACGAAGGACGCATGCGTTTGGTGAGTCCCGGATTCTGGTGGGTTCTTCCGCTCAGGCTGAGTGAAGCGCTTCCGGGTCGCCGCCGGCTGCAGCCTCCCGGCGCGGTAAGTACAGAGACAAGGCTGCCGCCGTCTCCTTGCCCCTTAATTCCTTCTTCTCCCACAGAAATCCATTTCCTTTGACCCGCCTCCCCAGGAGCTCCATATTGAGAGTCCTTAACCCTTAAAGAGCTCCAGTTCATTGGCCGCTTCCTCGAGACTAAGCCCCACCCCGTCACACAAGGTCCGTCATTCATTGGTGTCACTTCCTGTCACCCAGCATTTCTTTCAGTTAATTGGCCCTACCCAGGCCCCGCTTTTTTCGCGTTTAGCAACCCTATAAGGCCAAATTTCTGTCTTGAGTCCCGCCCTACTTTCTTTCTGTTGGTCAACTGCGTGGTCATTACCGTAATGAGTAAAGAATGGGCGGTGGCTTTGCGACAGTGGGTTGGGCTTTCCGAGCCGAGATCTCTGGCCTGTCAGAACTTCTTGGACATGAGGGTGTTTTCCCTAGTGCCTAATTACGCGGGTTGGAAATCTGAGATACAGGGAAGGGCAGCGGCTGGCCCTGGGTCGGTCAGATAAATTAGGACAGAAGCAGGACCAGGCATCAATTCTTTTCTCCTGCTCATCCCTTTCACGGAGGAGTTCTAAGCCCCGACTCACTGTATGACCTAAAGCCAGTCTCTGCCTGTCCCTGGGCCTCAGTTTGCCTGTCCTCAGTTTAATAAAGGTTATCTGGCCCTCCTGGTCGGCTCCCTCAGCCGCTCAAAGCTGATTGTACCCTTATAATGTTATTCATCCATTCAATCTTACATCTACTTATTTATCCACTTATTCATGCCTCCTAGAATGTCTTACTAAGCCCTGCTTGCATATGCTACAATCCCCCCACCCCAACATTTGGCTGTGATTCATGAGCGGTCGTTAGTGTCCTAAATTTCTGACACTGGGTGGGTGTGGTATGGGCCATCATAAAAGTGCAAAAAGCAGGTTTTAGTGTGTGGAGGAGGTAGGGATAATTTCAGTAGAACCCTGCTACCTCTAATTTTATATAATTTCATAATGCCAGTCTGCATTCTGGATTCCTATTCCTACACTTGACTCCCATTCCCTTCCCTCCTTGAACACCCTGCAAACAGCTTTATTTGTCCATTATTTACTTAATTATCAGAATAACTTTGACGGTGGTATAATTGTTATTATCCCCATTTTACAGATGAAGACACTGAGGCCCAGAGAGGTTAAGTGACTCAGCCAAGGTCAAACAGCTAGTAAGTGTTGGAGCCAGGACTCATAGCCAGGTCTGTCTGATTCCTAGGGGGAGGGGCTGCTTTCCTGCTGTCTTCCACCCTATCCCTAAATCAGATTACAACCAAATTAAAAATGAAAACTAAGCAATTGACCCTTTCCCTCAGTCTAGGAGCCATGTCCACTTTGTTCCCCTCACTCTTCCCTCGTGTGACTGAGACACTGTGGTTTAATCTGGATCGACCCTGTGTGGAAGAGACAGAGCTGCAGCAGCAGGAACAGCAGCATCAGGCCTGGGTGAGTGAGCAGCTAGCACAGCACACAGACCCCAGCAAAGACAGAGACCCCAGCACAGACAGAGACCCCCTTCAGTGGGCCATGACCCAGCCTTACTCCGGAAATATTTGCCCTCAGCTGGGAATAATCAGGCTGGGAGCCAGGGAGCCAAGGTTCTCATCTTGTCATACCCTAATTTACAGGGGTACCATGTGACTTCTGGGCCAGATTAGAGCCCAGGCTGCTGACACTCAGCCCAAGCTCTTTTCCCTAAAGCACAGGAAATAATTTTGACTATTGAGGATCTAGCAGATGACGCTTTCTAGGCTGGTAAGTCTCTCACTTCATCCTCACCATAATTATATGAAAAAACCAAGGCTCAGAGAGTTTTAAGTATTTAGATCAAGTTCATAAATGGCAGATGACAAGAAAGGGATTGAATCTCCCTGAGAACTGGGAGGAAGCTTCTCCCCCACACGTGTGGCTCGTCTTCTGGGCAGAATGGGCCAGTCCCATGCCCCTGACCTGCCCTACTTGGGCTCTGGCCTTGTTCCTCTGTGCCTTTGCCCACAGCTCCAAAGCATCGCAGAGAAAGACAACAACCTGGTTCCTATTGGCAAGCCAGCCTCAGAGGTGAGTGGCTCTAGCAGGTGGGGCCTTTGTGGGGGCCACAGTGGACCGAGGCTCTGCTCTAATTCTGAATGTCCTGCCTCTGACCCAGAGCAGTTGTGGTTCTCAGATCTGGGTGAAGGGCAAAAACGGGAGATAGAAGGGGTGGGCATTGGGCTTAGCATTAAGGTCCTGCAGAACATGCACCAGCCTGCTAGACTCAAGGAGGGAGGGTTGGGGTAGGGGGTCATTCATTGGCCCTAGAGAGAGGTTCAAGTGGGTCAGTTCTTGAACCGGTCCACGCAGGCCTGTAGGGCTTACAGGCTCTGTCCTGCCCGCCAGCACTATGATGACGAGGAAGAAGAGGATGATGAAGACGATGAGGATAGTGAAGAGGACTCAGAGGATGATGAGGACATGCAGGACATGGACGAGATGAATGATTACAATGAGTCGCCTGATGACGGAGAGGTCAATGAGGTAGGCAAGGGGTATGGGGGAGGGCCTCTCTTCCTGGGCCCCTGCTCCTGACCCAGTTGATGGCCAAAGGGTACAGAAACCCTGGATCCAGCCAGGGGCAGGATCTGGGGCTGAGGCTGGCTGAGGCCTCTCCCCACCCACACCCAGCCTCCTCTCCAGGTGGACATGGAAGGCAACGAACAGGATCAGGACCAGTGGATGATCTAGGTAGACAAGGCAGGGTGGCCTCAGAGAGATTCCAGGCCAGCCCAAACTACCCTGCATCCCAATCCCCATCCCCTGCCCACAGAACCAGCTGATGGCCCCAGTGCCTGAAAGTGCCCTTGGGCACCTCCTCAGCTGCTGCCAGGATCTGGTCTCCTTGGCCCCTCCCAGGCCATCGGTCTGCACTTGAAATCCCCAGGGCCTGAGCCCCACTCCACCTTCCTGGCCAGTACCTCACCCCTTGATTGCCAGGTCTGGTCTCTTTCTAAGTTTCTTTAATAAAGACAAAGGAATGATTTCCCCCCCATGTCTATTCCCTATTTGTCGGTGGGGCCCAGAGGAGTCCAGCGTCTTCTTTTGGGCTTTAGGGAGAGGGCACTCAAGGGACATCAGCCACACCTAATTGGCTAAGTGGGCCAGGGTTAGGGAAGGCCAGGGCATGCCTGGCCCTGGGTCCAGGGTTCTGTGCCATTTTCTCTGGCCCAGCTTGCATCCAGCTATTCCTGCAGGGCCTCTAACTCACTGTCTGCCACTTCCTCTGATCCCACCCAGAATGGCATGGGCTGAGGATGGGAGGCTTTCTGAGGCCGAGAACTGGGAGGTCCCTGGAGCTCTCCCATCCAGCTTCCTTCATGTTAAGAGAGAAGATTAAATGTCAGAGCAAGGCGGGGATTCCCTTGGAGTCACTCAGCAAATCAGTGACAGAGATGGGTCGGGAGCTCAGAAAGAATGCTGTCAGTCCATGGTTCTCCCTGGAAAGAGGGGGCCTAGTGAAACCAAGCAGCCTGATAGAACTTGACACTTGAGGTCAGTGTAGAGGCTGAAAGGGGTCAGAGATGGGAAGAGAGACTCCCTAGCCCTGAGCCCAGCATGTGTCAAGGCCCCAAACAGGAAAGGGAGCAGATTCTGAGGTCCCTGCTTGCGTGGGGGTGGGGGTGGGTGTGGGCATCAGTAAGTACCCCTGGGCCTGGACCTCAGCCTGGTCCAGCATAGGTGAGCTGAGCTATGCCATCCTTGATAGCAGGGAAGTCTGGAAGGCCAGTGTGGTGGAGGCGGCAACGGTAGCGGCCACAGCTCTTAGCATACTGCAAGAAGCGGGGTGCACCAGGGAAGAGCACGTGGTCAGCCAGCACAGTGGCACCTGCTGGCAGTAGGGCATGGGCTTCCAGCAGCTGCAGGTCCCTCAGGTAACATCGTGGCCGGTGTATCAGGAGCACCAGGTCTGCCCGACTCAGCTGATACTGGGTGCGTAGGCACGGGATCACCTCCTCTGAGCTGCCCACGATGAGCTCCACCTGTGAGGATAGGGGAAGCTGGACGTGAGGGTGGCTGGAATTGTTCTCCCAGTGAAGACCCCACCAGGATCTGGCTTACTTCATGCCAGGTCCTGGCTTAGCTCCCCATGAGTGTTCTCACATTTCCTCTGACCTCAGAACCTACGAAGTCAGGATCAGTATTGTGATTTCCATTCTGCCTGTGAAGAAGCTGAGGTTCAGAGAATGCATGCTTTGCTAAAGGTCACATAGTTAACAAGAGGCAGAGTAAGAGCTGGACCCAAATTTGCTGGGTTCCACAGGCCTTTCTCTTAGGTGTTTCTTTTGTCATCCGGCAGAAAATAATGTGCAGATGACTTGGGACAGGAGGGCAGGAGCTCACACACCATCCAGCATCACAGTCCCCAGAGTGGAGGTGCTTCCTTCTCCTTAGATGGGAGTCCCTCACAAGGGATGTCTGGCTAGGGCAAGGCCTGGGGTGACAGAAATCTGGGGTGGGGAGATGGGAGACTGACCGTGTGCTCATCAAAGCCGGCCAGGCGGATGAGTTTTTCAGCCACTGTTGCTGTGCGTGGGTCCCGCTCCACAGTAAGAAGGCGACCCCCAGGGGGCAGGGCTTGGGCAATAAGCAGGGTAGAGTATCCACAGTACGTTCCCAATTCCAGCACACAGGCAGGGGCCTTCTCCTCCACCAGCCGCATCAGGATCTGACCTATGTGGGGAGATGGCTGTTGCAGAAGACATGGGAGACGAATGCAGGGCCCCTGATAGAAAGATATCTCAAATGCTCACCTGCCTCACTGCAGCTCCCAACCAGCTGGGGTCTCATCTGTCTCTTGTACCATAGCCCCAACTGCCCTCCTGGTCCCCGTCTCCTACAGTGTAGTCTTCACACCAGCCCTGGAATCTTTCCAACCAATCTGACCTTATTACTCCTTGGCTCCTGTGAGCTGAAGGCCTTTGGGATTGAACTTGGGATCCTCAGCCTGGCATTCAGGACCTTGGACCTGAGCCTATTCTACTTCCCAGGTTCATCTCTCAGCACTTCACACCTGTGGTCTGTATCACAGCCATCCCAAACAACTGTACCCAGAATCCATCATGCTGTCTCATTCCTACATGCCACATGTGTATATGTGGCTGGCTTTGCCCGGGCCACCCCCATCTCCATCTGCCTGGCCAACTCAAAACTTCCAGATTCAGTTCAAATGTTGCTCTTTCTCCATTAGGTCCCAGGCAGAAACAACCACCCTATCTTTGAGATTTATGAACGGTCTCTGTTAGAATTTGTAGTTTCATTCCCCTTTTATTGCTCATTGAATATATTTCTGATCTTGGAATTGGACGAACTTCTATTTATTTATTTATTTATTTATGAGACCAGGTCTTGCTGTGTTGCCCAGGCTGGAGTGCAGTAGCGTGATCATGGCTCACTGCAGCCTTGACCACCCAGGTTCAGGCAATCCTCCCACCTCAGCCTGCCTAGTAGCTGGGACCACAGTTACTCACCACCACACCCGGCTAATTTTTAAATTTTTTGTACAAACAGGGGTCTCGCTTTGTTGCCCAGGCTAGTCTCGAACTCCTGGGCTCAAGTGATCCCCCTGCCTCGGTCTCCCAAAGTGCTGGGATTACAGGCACGAGCCACCATGCCCAGCCAGTGAATTTCTGAATTTCTTTTCTTTTTTCTTTTCTTTTCTTTTCTTTTTTTTTTTTTTTTTTGAGACAGGGTCTTGGTCTGTCACCCATGCTGGAGAGTGCAGTGGCACAATCATGGCTCACTGCAGCCTCAGCCTCCTGGGCTCAAGCAGTCCTCCCACCTCAGCCTCCAAAGTAGCTGGGACCACAGGTGTGTGCCACCATGCCCAGGTAATTTTTGCATTTTTTGTAGAGATGGGTTTTTGCCATGTTGCCCAAGCCAGTCTCAAACTCCTGAGCTCAGGCAATCTGCCCACCTTGGCCTCTCAAAGTGCTGGGATTACAGGCGCGAACCACCACACAGCCGAATTTCTTAAATAAGACACTAAAAGCACCTATGCTGGGATTGAGATAAATCCAAGCAGACAGCTACCTTAAATGGTATGTGGAAGCCTCCATGGTGGAGAAGAAAAATGTGGAGACAGATAATTGCAAAGCTATGGGTTATCTGCTGAGATGGTTATTCCACTGTGTATTATGCTTCCTTTGAGGCCAGCATTTATGGCTCGTTCATCTCTGTGGCCTCTACCCCCTCCCTGGCACCTAGCACATTCCTAATACAAAAGAGGTGACAATAAATGTTTGCTGAATAAATGACTTAGTCCAAGCTCCTCATTTCCAGATGAGAAAAAAAAAGAGGCCCTAAAAGAGGATCAAGAACCTGCCCTATTCACCCAGTAAAGCAGCAACAGATCCCAAATATTCCTTCACTGCCTTGGGGGTACTTCTTGGAGCAGAAGGCTAGGGAACACTGACCTTTGACAGGCCCCATATGGCTCAAGTACTCGTAGTGGCTGCTCCAGTGGTCCAGGGTGGTGAGGATGTGACCGGGGTCACCAGGCAGGGCATGGGTGAGCACGTAGCTGAAGGCCCGCTCCTCGATCCGCAGCCCTGACAGGCAGTCTCGAAGGCTTCGCAGCAAGACCGTGCCCACCAGCAATCGGAAGTAGTGCCGGTACCGCACCAGCAATGTTACCACCAGTGGCAGGAAGGCCAGTGCAATGGCAGGGGACATGGTCCCTACCTGGGTCCTGGGGTGGAGGGAGGGAAACCCACACCCACAATTTGCCTATTTGTGTAGCCTTTGCCAGTAGCAATTATCCTTATGTTTTACAAACCATGGCTCAGAAAGGCTAAGTCTTTTGTCCAGAGTCACACAGCAGAACTGGGATTTGAATCCAGGTTAGTATGATTCCAAGCCTGTGTACTTTCAAGGACTCCATACTGTCTACTTTCAGCACCCAGCCCCAAATCACCTCTTCCCAGTCCCAACCCCTGGTTCCATCTTCACATCGTTTTCCTGACTTGTCTTTATCCGTGACGTCACCCCTTCTTCAGGACCCCTTTCACTAGTTCCCCTCTGGGGTATCTTCCCCCACCCCTACCCTCTGCCTGCCTGGACTCCTCTGACCACTGCTGTGTAGCAAAAGAGCATAGGTTTGCAGTCAAAAACACCTTCACCATCACTGTGCCCTGCCTCAGTAAAAGGCAATGAAAATACTCCATAGGGTGTTAGGGTGAGATGTCCTCTTTCCCACCCCAGGACTCTCCCTCTGCCTGCTCTTCCCTGCGGTTAGGAGGAGTCTCTGATTCTGTAATAATTCTCCAGCCCTATCTCCTCTCCGCTGTATTCCCCTCTTCTCCTGTGCTGTCTCAGAATTCCCTTCACAAATGTGTACATACACATAACACACAGCACACATTTTCCCTCTACTCAGCTCTTCTCTCCAGAGGCCTATGGGGAATGGGCCTCTCCTCCCATGTCCTGGGCCATTCTCTTCCTCATCCAGATCTGACCTCCTTGCAGGCCTTCTTGCAAGGCCCCTGGTGGTGGCGGGGAGTAAAAATGAAAGAGTGTATGGATGGGTGTGAATAGGTGAGTGATGTGGTGGGCTTGAACTGGTGTGCTTGGGAACCCACAATCCAGGGCCCTGCTTACCTGGGCTGGAGGCTCCTGCTTAGGCAAGACCAGAGCACAGGACAAGTTGAGGGAGTCCAGGGCCTGCTGTGGGGGATAACTCTGAGGCAGGAGGCTGGACTGGCTTTCAATTATTCATGCTGAGGTGGCTGCTGTCACCTGAGACCTGCAGTTCAAGTTACCAGCCTCAGAGATGAGCTTAAGCTGCCTCCTACCCTTCAGGAACCTCAAAAGATTTACAGAACCTCAGGGTCTTGATTTGAGGGGTTATAAGAGGTACGAGATCTGGCGACTTCTCCGATCCCTTGGATCAGAAGATGGGGCATGGGGTGAGCCAAGGTGATGGGGTGACTGTAATGTACTCATTGATATGCAAGTTTTCTGTAAGCAAGGCCATGCCTTGGGCCACAGGTAAGAGTCAGAACCTGTCATTGTGCTCCAGGAACTCCCAAGTTTGGTAGGTGAGACTGACCCAGGAACATAGAATATAGTGTGATCACTATTGGATGTTCCACGACTACAGGGACTTTGGCTGTTTTGTGAACTGATGCATATCCAGATATAACAGTGTGTGGCACATAGTAGACGCTCAGCAAGTATTTGTTAATGCATGAATTAACACTGGATGAGGATTAAGCATAGGGAGCTGGACATGTCCAGAGAATGGGGTCAGAGAAGGTAATCAGGAGGACATTGTACTGAGTCTCGAAGACAGTAGGCAGACCAGGCTGCATGTGCAAAGTCCAGTAGATCAATCAGGAAACATCATTTCTCTACGTCCAGTGAAACACATTGCTCACCCCTCCACCCCCTCACCCCTCACCTCAGAACATGCAGTGGGAGAGAGGTGTCAGGCTCTGCATGACTTTGATATGTCAGATGGGTAATGTGCCAAAACAAGATTTGAGGGTGGGCGCATTTCACACATGCGGGTGAACACCCAATCACACGCGCATGAACAACAAATGGATCACTACACAATTTTGGACGGACTTGGACCTGTGTTCAGGGCCCAAGGGAAGACATGGGGGAGGGGGGGCGTTTAGGAAAAGAGAACTGATGGTCAGCTTTGTGCGTTAGATTTACTATGGGTGCTGTAAAAAAAAAAGGCAGAATTAAAGATAAAAGCCTGAAGGCAGAGAGGTCAGTGAGGTGACTTCTATCTCCTCCACCAGCATCTATCTCCGCTCCGCGTCAGCATGTGAAGGTAGTATAAGGTCCCTTCTTGTAAGTCGCAGATTCCCAGCCTAGGTGCAGAATACACCCTCTGTGTATTCACCCCCAGCCCAGCTGGGCGATACACCCTCTGTTCCCGGACTGGGTACAGGTCATCTGGATCCTCTGTGTGTGCACCCAGGCTGTACGATCTAGGAGCGTCAGGCCTGGATCCCACTCGCCCCTCGCATGGCATTTAGAAGCGTGTATCACGAGGGCATACAAGGGCATTTGGTACGAGTTCGCTCAATGGCCCAGAAAAGTGGCCTAGTGGCCACGAGAACGCACAACACAATTCACGACGGCCACTACTGCCAGTTTAGAGACTGGAAATATGAAGTCATGTGATCCGCCCCTCCCTTTCCTCGCTTCACTTGCCTGCGTGTCCGGTTACGCCTTCCCATTGGTTGACAACGATCACGCGCTAGCGGGCGGGACCGGAAGCAGGGGTGTTGATGAGACGGCCCAGCGGCTCCGGGAGAAGGGATATGGGGGGTGGGGTGGGGCGGGTGGTTGCCGCGGGAGGCAGTTGCGGGTCATGTGACCGGAAGGGCTCCTGACGGACGCCGTCCCTCCTCTGCGCGGCCTGAGCGCCCGGCCTGACCCCGGCCATGGGGTGCTGCTACAGCAGCGAGAACGAGGACTCGGACCAGGTGCGGCCGCGGCAGGCGGGGCTCGGGAATGAGGGCTAAGACCCTGGGGCATGGGGCCCAGAAAGAAATCTGCGGAGAACGGGCAACCGGACTGCAGGGCTCACTGAATAAGGAGGCCTGGAGGGGACAGATTACACAGGAGACGCCAAGCCGGACTCCTACCCCTGTTAAAGCCCCAGCTTTCTACACGGTCCCCGCCTCGGGGTGTGCAGGCAGCCGCCTGTCCGGCTCGCTCCCACCACTTCCGTTTGCTCCTACCTTCAAAACTTTCCAGATTCAAGGATCCTCAGTCTAGGTCCCCGGGAAACACTCCCTTCCCAGCTTCCTGTGTCTTCTCTGTATTAGTGGGCTTTGCGAATCCATTGTAGGAGTGGGTAAGCTGAGGCCCTGGGTTAGGCTGTCCTGAGATGAATCAGGAATTCGTGTATCGTCTTATTCCCTGGGGTTGCAGAAGGAAGGTCGCTGCTAGTCTAGGGCCAGAAGACGATTCTGGAAGTTGGTGGCCTTTGAGTTGGCCAATGAAGTATTTAATGGATACAGTAAGGACATCGGGACATGTGGGAAATTGGGAAGCAACAAAGAGGGTTTAGCTTTGACTAGATTGTGGGAAACGAGACATGGAGCGGGAAGTTCATTTGGTTCTGACTTTGGCTTGCCTCAGTGCAGTCTGCCTGGGGCCTGAGGGTTCCTTTAGCTGGAGACATGCCTGTTCTGAGAATTTGGCTGTAGATCTGATCCCTCTGTCGAAAGGCTTAGGCTGGGGAGACCTCTACAGTTTTAAATTCTCCCTCTTCCTCTTAGTGCATTCTCACTTCTCTCCATATTCTAATCCCTGCCCCGCCTGGCCTGACATTCAAGGATGAAGTCTCAAGTTGCTGTCCACTTTCCTTTTTTGATCGTCTCTAACCCTGGATTCTACATTTGAACATATAGTAGACCTGAGAAAGTAGAAAGGTTTCAAGCAGCTCACAGTCTAATAGGGGAGATGGTCACAAAAATAGACTATATCACTGGTACTTGGGAAGTAGTTATTTCTTCAGTGAATGTATTTTGGATTAAGGGCTTAAGCCTAGGAAAATGTCATTTGTATGGGAAGCAAGGGTGGCTTCTGGTTCTCAATTCTCCATACACCCAATGAACACATATTTCCTTTGCTCTGTGTTAGGCATGTGTCATGCCTAATACCTCTCACTTCACCTCCACCTTTTTGAGAAAGAGACAATAACCCTGCCTACGGGGAGAGCTGTGGCCTAGTGGGAAATTGTCCCTTAAAGCATAATGTGGACTCTTGCAGGGAATGAGTCAAGAAGGATTAATGCCTTATGAGAAAGGATACCAGCTTCTACTTGGAAGGGAGAGCTGGGCCTGCTGCTCTCTTGAATCTCTACCTTCTCCGTGGTGGGCTCTCCTTTCTGTTCCTAACACCCAGAGAAGGTGTTTAATCACTGCTGGGTGATTTGAGGCCTTATGTAGCAAGAGCCATAACCATCCACCTCCCACAGTCCCTCTTTCAGTTCTTGGGCAGGCTCCTCTCCCACTCTCATCTCTGTCTGTTTATCACAATAAAAAATGTACAACACATTACAGTTTACAAAGGGCCTTGATAGTTATCTAATTTGACTCTTGCCAGACATCTGTCATGTTCGTGTGGGTTATGTCTATTTAAAGGTGAGGAAGAAGTTCAGAGAAGCTAAGTGATTTGGCCAAGCTGAGAAGTGCTAATGCCTAGGTGTTCTGATGCCAAGCCATGTACTTTATCCATGGGGCCAGGCGGTCTCATCTATGCCCCTAGACCAGGTGGCCAGTCATGGGCAGGCTGCTATGTCTGTGCTAAGGTAGACAGTGAAACCCTGCTTCTTGGGTTACACTGACGCAGAGACAAACCTTGATGTGACAAACCTAACCCATGCTCCACTCGCACTTCGGGAGTGGGGTGATATTTGTCTACTCTGAAGGGGGTAGCATGGCCTCTTCTTTAAGTCTAGGTTTCAAGAAAACAACCTTGTTCCTCCCTTGATCTTAGCTGAAGGCTGAGAAGTGATCAGCCAACCTTCTTCTTGAAGAACCCCTGAGAGGGAAGAGACTACTCTGTCCTGCAGGAAGATCTGTCTGAAGTGGAGCTGGGAGAAGAACAGACACATAGGAAGCTAACTTTGGCCTCATTATGGAGCCAGCTTTCCTTAGAAATACATAGTTTTATCTTTGGCAAACATTTTGTCTTTTTAGCTCTTTAATACTGAGCCTGTGTTTTAGGGAGGAAGGGTGTCTGGGAGTTTATAGAGGTGATGGGGCAAAGCCCACAGCTTTTGTCTCTTGCTGCTGGGAACTGGATCAAATTGCCTGAGGACACTTGGGCAACCTAGGCTTGAGAAAGAAGAGTAAGGTGAAAAGGCTGGGCCTCCCTAAGCAGGGCAGGAGGAAGTAGCCCTCTACAAGGAGAGTTGTGGAGTTGTGGGCAGGGGAGCTGGAGCCTGCAGCAGGAAAGACTGAGGAACTGAGACAGGCCTGGAGGGGAGCATTGAGGGGTCTGGCACTGAAGGTTGGTGAGTCAGCATTAGCCAGGATGTCCCCCTGGGCCCATCCTTGGCTTTGTCCAGGGCACTTTTGCTCTTTATGGGTTGGATAGATACCCAGCAGGTCTGTTTTTCCAATTTACCACTGATACAGCAATCAAGGATTTGCAGCTGATGGACTCAAGGCAGGGTCAAATCCAGAAATATTACAGTAGATAGAACAGGGGACTGAAACAGGACAAGTAGTAAGACCAAACCAGTGAGGAAGCTTGGTTTGGTCTTACGTTAGTTCAGGGGTTGTGATTATCAGCATAGGCCAGCAGTAACAGGGCTGCTGAAAATTTACATGGGCTACTCAGATGGTTTAGCAAGGGCGGGAATAGCTCCATTGTTGTTTGTTTTGAGATGGGGTCTTGCTTTCTTGCCCAGGCTGGAGTTCAGTGGCACAATCCTAGCTCACTGCAGCCTCAAACCCTGGGTTCATACAGTCCTCGCACTTCAGCCTCCCAAGTAGCTGGGACTGCAGGGCTCACACTACCAAGTCCAGCTAATTTTTTTTTTGTAGAGACAAGGTCTTGCTTTGTTGCCCAGGCTGTTCTCAAACTCGTGGACTCAAGCAGTCCTCCTGCTTTGGGCTCCCAAAGTGTTGGGATTCCCAGTGTGAATCACCACACACGGGTACAGCTCTACTGCTCAGATCAGGATACACCTCGTACACTCAGTTTGATTCTGGGAGTCACATAGAAAAAGAGCACCAGAGCACAGGAGGGTGAACACCTTCCTAGGGACCTGCCTTCAAGAAGGGAACACACTTGTACTGTGTGACCCAGGGCTGGGCTGGGATTCCTGCCCTGACATAGTTTGAGAAATGGCCATGGAGAGGTTGGGCTTGCTTTCCCTTGGGGCCTAGGGCCTTGTCTGGACTTGCCAGGGCTTCCATCTTGGAAGGAAACAGCTTTGCTGGGGAGGGCCTGGTCCTGGGGGATGAGGAGGGCTGTTCTTGGGCTCCTGACTTGCACTGGTTTCCCCTTTAGCTCCCATTGCTTTGCTATGTCTCAGCTCCTCTGTCTTCCAGCCTCTAGTATCCTTTCTCTGCCAGGTCCTAGAATGTTTTTCAAGCTCCAGGGCTGTTGCTGACTATCTGCTTTGTGCCTCTGTCCATTTTTTCAGGGCCTCTAGGACTGCCTGGCTCCCCTCTCGTTTATCCTAGAATACCAACTCAGCTGAGCTCCCAAGGATAGGCAGGAACTGAGTCTTATCTGGCATTCCATAAAGCTGGGCGCTTTGGATATTCCTTATAGAAATATTTTTGGTGTTTAAGGTCAGAGCTGGGCTGAGGGTAGCACCCATGAAAGGCAGGATCTAAGGGTCCTGGGGCTGACTTCTCTCCCATGACCACTTCTAGGACCGAGAGGAGCGGAAGCTGCTGCTGGACCCTAGCAGCCCCCCTACCAAAGCTCTCAATGGAGCCGAGCCCAACTACCACAGCCTGCCTTCCGCTCGCACTGATGAGCAGGCCCTACTCTCTTCCATCCTTGCCAAGACAGCCAGGTAAATGTCAGAGGACCAGGCCTGGGTCAGAGCTCCTCTATCCATATTAAAGGCTAGGATAGAAGGAGCGAGGCTCAGGACATGAGGGATGGGACAAGGTCACTGGAGAGAGGTGCCTCCATGTCCAGCCCTGCTCCAGTAGGCAGGAGGGAAACTGGTGTCAGATAGCCCTGGAGTTGGTACCTGGCACTGAGTCCTGTTTGTCCTTCTCAAAAGCACCTGTCATGTCATCTCTGTCTCTTCTCCCCAAAGCAACATCATTGATGTATCTGCTGCAGACTCACAGGGCATGGAGCAGCATGAGTACATGGACCGTGCCAGGCAGTACAGGTGAGCAACTGGCCAGTGTGGGTCCCTCCGGCTACTTGGGCTCCTACCCTCCATCACTGTTCCAGCTTCGGAGCCTGGCCCCTAGTCCAAGCTTCTCATTTGGTGCAGCCCTGGAGACTGACCACAGATCACTTGGGTGCTTCAGTAAATATTCATGTCAGCCCTGTTTACCCTGTGACACTCTCGAGGGCGTTGAGGCCAAGGGAGGTGGGCCTAGAGTGAGTCTGTGATGAGCTGAGACCTTCCCTCCCAGATACCCGCCTCGGCACCCTGCTTCTCTGGCCTGAGGGGATGAGGCTTACTTGGGCTGGGCAGGGCAGACTGTGGCTTAACTGCCTACCCCCACCCCCTCTCTCTTGGTCAGCACCCGCTTGGCTGTGCTGAGCAGCAGCCTGACCCATTGGAAGAAGCTGCCACCGCTGCCGTCTCTTACCAGCCAGCCTCACCAAGTGCTGGCCAGTGAGCCCATCCCATTCTCTGATTTGCAGCAGGTGAGACACCCCTTGCCTGCCCCTGCCCACCCTTCCCACACTGCCCAGGGTATGGCAGAGGGTTCACCCACTCTGCCTCAGAGGAGGTAGGGAAGATGGAGTTAGGGAGCCTGGTAGCCTTGTGGGCCCCAGTTCCCTCTCACCTCATTCTCTTAACTTATGTCTTTCCTATCTCCTTCCCGCAACCTTTATTGTTTCACTCCCCATGGTTCTTTTCCTTCTGTCTCTCCCATCCCTGTCTTTCTCTCTGCCTTCCTGTTCCCCATCATTCTGTCCTTCTCCTTCATCACCATCTTATCTCCCCTCCCTCTTTTTCCTGATTGGCCTCCTCACCTGTCTCTGTTCCTCTCCTCCCCGGCCCCTCTCTGTCTTAGGTCTCCAGGATAGCTGCATATGCCTACAGTGCACTTTCTCAGATCCGTGTGGACGCAAAAGAGGAGCTGGTTGTACAGTTTGGGATCCCATGAAGAGAGGGGTCCTTGGACAGCTCTTCTCCTCTCTTCATCCCATCTCTACCCCACCCCCTTGGCCCCCAGCCTCACTGCGGCTTATACAGTACCCTAACCTGCTACTAATCACAGAGAAAAATGTGAAGAAGGAGGAAAAGAGGAAGGCTAGAAGCCTGAGCAAGTGAGGGTAGAACCTTTTGGGACTGGCCTTTGAAGCTCTGGCCAGGGATGGGGTGGGGGCCAAAAGGACAGAGCCTGGTATGTCGTCATAGTCATTGAGAATGTGGAGATACCAGTTTGGGTGGGGGGTGATCACCAGGGGACCTAGGGAGATCCCCTTCCCACCCTCTCTCTTGGCCTCAAAGTCACTCCTGCCCCCTCTCCCTGACTTGGTGCTCACAGGCACCTCACAAGGGTTTGTGATCAGGGTCTGGATGAGCTTGAATTTGAATGAATTCAGTTTGTATTTCTAGAACCCTGGGTTTTTACATGTTTAGTCTTTTTTTTGTTTTGGTTTGTCACCCTCGATAAAGGAAGTATATTCATCCATGTGCTGGTTCTGGCCCCTCTGTCCTATCCATTCTACTTTTGACTACTCAGGTCTATGAGAGTAAGATGGGGGGAAGGGGACATCTTCCAGAGGCACTGAAGATGAATCCAAGAGATAAGGGTTTAGGGTGTCAGCTCTTAGCTGAGACCTGGCTTGGGCTAACCTCAGATTGGATGAGACTGTTCTTGTCCCTTGTCCAGTGATGATGGGAACACTGTCAAAGCTGAACAGACCTGAATCTGAGGCAGCTTTGATTCTTGGGGGCCCTGCCTCAGACTCAGTGGAATTACCAACAGCCCCTGGGGGTGAAGGGAGACACTGCGGGTCGGGGGGTGGAGAGTGAAAGCAGACTAGACTCTTCTGGGAATATCTAATAGGGAGTCAGCAAGCAAATGTTTTAAGCAGAAGATTCTTTTATCAAATGAAATCCTAAGCAGAATCCCAGCATATAAAACATAGAATGGAATTACTCTGATCTGATTGAAGTGGAGGCTGGTTTCAGAGATCATAGCCCATCTTCTTGGCCTGTCATGGAGGCCTGTGAGGCATCTCTACAGACCCTGGTACTCTGAAGAGTTTGGAAATTACTGATCTATTTTAACCCCCAAATCTCTAAGCTGAAAAGTACAAAGGGGCCCAGAAAGTTAGATAAATTTCCCAAGGCTATGTGGTAAACCCAGGTCTCCAGTCCCAGACCAGCAGGCCTTTCCCTCAATTGCCTCCCTTTTTCAGCAAAATAAGACTAGAGCTGGCCAGGTATAGTGGCTTATATCTGTAATCGTAGCACTTTGGGAAGCTGAGGTGGGCGGATCACCTGAAGTCAGGAGTTTGAGACCAGCCTGGCCAATATGGCAAAACCCCATCTCTACTAAAAATACAAAAAAAGGCCAGGGGTGGTGGCTTACACTTGTAATCCCAGCACTTTGAGAGGCTGAAGTGGGTGGATCACCTGAGGTCAGGAGTTCGAGACAAGCCTGGCCAACATGGTGAAATCTTGTCTCTACTAAAATATAAAAAATTAGCTGGGTGTGGTAGCAGGCACCTGTAATCCCAGCTACTCAGGAGGCTGAGGCAGGAGAATTGCTTGAACCCGGGAGGCGGAGGTTGCAGCGAGCTGAGATCACACCACTGCACTCCAGCCTGGGCGACGAGTGAAACTGTCTCAAAAAATAAAAAATGAAAAAATAAAAAAAATTAGCCGGTCATGGTGGTGTGCACCAATAATCACAGCTACTGGAGAGGCTGAGGCAGGAGAATCTCTTGAACCTGGGAGGCAGAGGTTCCTGTGAGCCAAGATCGTGCCACTGCACTCCAGCCTGTGCAACAGTGTGAGACTCTGTCTCTAAAAAAAAAAAAAAAGAAAAGAAGGCTAGAGCTACTTGCAGTTGCCTGAGTTAGAGAACATCTCTACAAGGTGTAAGTGACTTCTCATCTGCTCAACAGCTCAAATCATTTATTGTCAAACCATGCTGTCTATTCTCAGGCCTTTAGGACTACTAGGGTCGTGGGAGCCTCAAAGTGTATTCTGCTTGATCCGGGCCTTCTTGGGCTTGATGTTCATGCGTTTCCAGACTTCAGCTGTGGTGCGGTCTGCTTTGGTGACCCCACTGAAGTCGAACGTGGTGATATGGGGCAGGGTGCACAGCACATATTGCCTGTGGGGAAGACTCAGGCTGGGGGCCAGACCCCCCACCAAAATCCCTTTCCCCCTCCACCAGTTGCTGTTGTCTTCCCAGACTGCAAGGAATGGAGGGACTTGAGCTTAGTTTGGGGAAGATTAAGTTTATCCTGACTGAGAGCAAGGAATGCTTAGAGGTCGGCTACCCACTTCCCAGGTCTAAGCATGGCAGAATAATGGTCTTAGATTTCTTGTTTCTCCTCCTCCTTTCCCTTAGGGGAGCCCAGCTAGACCCTACCTCCAAGGGGCAGGGCACTTACCTATACCCTTTCTCTTCCTCCATGGGGTTCCCATGGAGTGTCAGGCTCCGGAGCCGAGGAAGGACAGCCAGCTTATTCACCTCCCCCAGGTGCTGGATGCTGTTGCCATGAAGATAGAGGACACTCAGGTTGAAGAAAGTTGTTAGGACCTGTTGGGGAAGGAAACCAAAAGCCAGGCTAGACAGGACAGGACCCTTAATCTCTGCTCAGGGCTGATTCGTGGGCAGAGAAGAAAGAATGTGGGGAACAACCTGCCCTCCACTCCAACCCTCCACAGCCATACTGTATGACTCTAACCTACTTTTATTTACCTTTTAAGACATACAGGGCATCACACTGAAAAGGAGCTGTGATCTGAGGGTCAGGAGTATGGGCCTGGGTACCAGCACTGCCAGTGACTTGCCTCTCCTGCCTCTCTCTCAGCCTTAGTTGCCCCTTCACTGAAGACCTTTCCAGCTTTGGTGATCTACGATTCTATCACAGCAAGCAACGGGAAGACAGAGAATCATGCTAGGCACATAAGAAGCTTTTAAAATACTGATTAAATTGAGATCACCACACCAGGGGAATAGTTTCCAAATCATGCTCCAGCTCCTTTTCCCTCTTAGGGATCTTGGACCAGAAAAGGCCAAACTTTATTTCTTAAAACTTGAATCTGAGTTCACAGAAAGTAAGTGCTGTACTTTTATTGACTACCTTTTCCACAGGAGAACCCAGCACAGGACACAGTGGGTGCCCAGTGACAGTTACAATTTTACCTCAGCCTCTGATGTACTAGTTGTTTGTTGGTTTTCATGTACTTTCATTCAATCCTCACAAAACCTTTATGATACTGGCATATTATCCTCATTTTTCAGACAAGGAGGCTGCAGTTTTGAGAGGTTAGGTAGCTTGCTCAACGTCAGTAAGAGGCAAACCCAGGATTTGAACCTACATCTGTCTGGCCCCCTAGCCTTGTGCTTTGGACTGCACCACGCTGCCTCACTACTTCCTTGATAACACGTAGGAGTGGAGAGGTTGGGGGCTGAACAAAGTGGCTTCAGGCTCCCCCGACTGGATTCCTAGTGTTAGGAACTCACAGGGTCAATGGAAGTCAGGTCATTAAACGACAAGTCGATCCAGGCCAGGTTCTCTGGGTGCTCCAACAGCTGTGAAGCCACCTGGTTGAAGTCTCTCAGATCATTGAGAACATTGTTATTCAGCCACAGGGACTGGGTCAGTGATTTCCCTGACTTTGAACGCTTCAGTGGTCGTAGTCCTGTCCTTGGCTCCTCATTTACCAGGTCTGTGGGGACAAAGTGAGACTTGGGTATCATCTTTGCTTTTCTGGCTTGAGGGGGTGAGAAGGGACAGAGCTGGAAAGATTAGCCATCCAAGCTGTAGCTGAGTCTAGTGCAACCCTGTCCCATAGCTTCCAGCAATCAGTAAGTTTAAATTAAGGGCCAGAGACTTCCATCTCAAACTCTTGGCTTTTCAGGTTACATGGACTTCTCATGTCCACTGTACCACTGGGTCTTTTGTATACTAAACCAGTGTCAGGTTGAGGAAAACTAAGAACGAGAATTGTTGGGCTTGAGCCGAGTAGATGATAACACAAAATCCTGAATTAACCACTAGTAAAGCCTATAGAATTCACTTCAGTGGAATACACTCTGATATCCTCCCTCTTTTTCCATTAATGTTGAGTACCTGCAGTATGCCAGGTACTGGATATACAGTGATAAACAAAATGAGAGTCAGTCTGTTGCAGACTTTGTATGAATAATAGGGCAGAGAGCAGACATTTGTGCCTTCGAGGAGTTTATACGGGCAAGATGGGAGCAAACTGGCAATATGATGTGATAAGTGCTATATAATAGTCGTTTCGTAGCAGCACAGAAGAGAGGCTATTGACCCAGTATGGGAGCTCAGGGAAGTTTCCCAGGGCAGGTGAAGCCTGAGCTGAATCTCAGTGGATTAGGAGATGTTTTTCAGGCAAAGAAGGGTAAAAAGGCAGGGAACAGCATGAAGAAAGGTATAGAGGTACAGGACAGCCGGGGAGTCTGGGGCAGGTTTGTGTGCCTGCACAAGTGCTCGCACGCACTGCACAAGGGGGACAAAGAGGAAAAGAAGAGGCAGGAATCCAGTCAAAAGTCTCGAATGCCAGGCTGAGGATCTTGGGCTTTACCCTGTAGGTAATGGGAAGGCACCAGACTGTTAAAAGCAAATGATTCAAATCTTTTATTTCAGAAAGATCACTCTGAAGTGTCAGTGTGGAATATGGATTTTAGGGAGTGAGTTGGACCGAATGACCAATTTGGCTGTTTGAGTCATCCAAGCAAGACATGAGAGGGACGGACCTACAATCAACATAATTTGGTTGACTGGATGTAAAGGTAGAAGAATATTAAAGGGTGGTGGCCAGTTGTATTAACTAGTAAGGAATTACAGGAAGAAGAAACAGCATTGGAAAGGTGAAGAGTTCAGGCTTAGCTTTGGTGTGTTCGAGGTTCCTGTACAAAAAGGTGGAGAAGCCAAGTAGGTAGTTGGAAATGAAGGTCGGAAGCTCAGGAGACACAGACTTGAGAATCGTTAGCAAAGAAGGCATACAAGTTAGGGAAAGAGATGAGATTCCTCTTGGAGAGTGAGGGTAGGGAGGAAGGTCAGAGGAAGAAGAATCCATTAGAGAAGTTAAATAATCAGAGAAAATCAGGAGAGGACAGTTTAAAGATGTTCAGGGAGTAAATAGTTTATAGTAGTAAGTTCCAGGGAGGTAAAGACTAAAAAGTAATTTTGGCAACTTAGAAGTCCCTGGTAACCTTGGCTGCTTCAGTGGAATGGCAAGGGTCTGGGGGCAGAAGCCAGATTGAAGTGAGTGAGTTCAAGAGTGAATGGAGGCTGGGTTCATGCCTGTAATCCCAGCACTTTGGGAGGCCAAGGGAGGAGGTTTGCTTGAGCCTAGGCGTTTGAGACCAGCCTGGGCAACATCACGAAACCCCGTCTCTACCAAAAAAAAGTGAATGGATATCAGCAGTTAGCATAAACAACATCCTCAGAAAGTTTGGCTGAGGAGGAGAGAGAATAGGGAATAGGATTATGTTAAAACTCAGGTGTATGGAACACCCCAAACCCTCATTCCCACTTTTTCAAAATGAGGTCCAGAAAGAGGATGGGCCTTGCCCAAGTTCAAAGTCAGAGTCAGAACCAGATGCCAGGTCTGGCTGAGGTAACTGTATTTTTCCCATTGCTGCTAAGCCTTTGGTTCCCTAGTTCACCTCTGGGGAAGGAAGTATTTAGTATTTGCCGAAGCTAGCCAGCTTTCTTCACTCTCTTTTCTGCTCTCTACTGGAAGGACACCCTTTGCCCTTCCACCCCCACCTCGCCTCCTCCTCAGCTGCAGGTCAGGCAGCATCCACCAGATGGCTCTCTGCCTTAGTCCTAGAGTGAGCAGGACCCACAGTTGGGGCCTGAGGTTGCAGGAGGGTACTAGAACGGCGTACCCCAGCTCATGAATTCCTAATCCTGCCTCCCTCCCCACACCTCCTGAAAACCCTGAAACAGAATGACACAGATGAATCAAAATTAAGGTCAAAATAACCCCACATGAACTAGTGCCCCATGTGATAAGGTAGCAGCTTGCGGAATGCCACCAAGCATGGGCTGGAGGCCAAGCTCAGAGGGAATCACTGGTGGGACTTTAGGAGTTGCCTAAAACTTGATGCTGGCTGGAGCTGCTCTTATCAGGGATGGAGTGGTATATCCAGGCTGCCACAGGTTGCTGCTCCTCTCAGATTCCACCAACACCCTATACTGCCTAAGAATCTATAAAGTTTCTTGTTCAGAGTAGGCCAAAGCAGGTCTGGAAGCTGGACCACAAATATCAGTGCTTTGAGAACTGGGGAACATTTAGCTCCAGGAAGATCTGGGAAATTATGTTCCTGTTTTCCTTTCCCTGAAAGGCTGCCATGTAGCTGTTTCCATCTGTCAGAATACAAGTTAGTTTGATAGAACTTCCCTGTGTCATCCCTCAACCACAAACTGGAAGGGGTTGGTAGGTGTATATATGGTGGGAGACTTCCTTAACACTCTAGGTTTGTGAAAAGTTAGAGGATCTGGGTTGGTGGGAGCACAGATTAGATGCCTTCCAAAGGCACTGCCATTTTATATTCTGTAATATATATTCATTCAGCAAATAGTGTGCCAAGTACCCCCAGACTCTATTGTATCCCTTAACCCCAGCTGTAAATAAGTTTTTCAGAAGCTCGGGGGAATCTGAAGGGACTCTGACCTTTTGGGCCTTTGATGTGCCTCTCACACATCTAGCAAGGAGCACAATACCTGGCATATACATATGACACACACACACACACACACACACACACACACACACACACACACACATATAAATGCTTAATAGTAAGTGCTCAGTAAATACTGAATGGTCGAAAGAAGGATGGGGCATCTGTACCAATTACGTTTTGTGATGTAGAGTTACCCTTGGTACTGCTTGTCTCTCTCCCAATTCTGGGGACTCCATAGAGGGCAGAGCTACACCTCCATCAGAGTTAGAAATTCCCATGATAGGTAGAAGGTATACTTCCCTCCCACCTCTGTCATTTCACCCATCTTAGAGATAGTTACTATTGCAGCTAAAACCGCTTGTGAAACATGGACTACATCAGAAGTGATGCAGTGCACAATAAAGATCACAGTAGGTGGCTGTGTGCTCGTGAGAGAACAAATATGAGTTACCACTGTGGCTGATGATAACGCAAGTAGACCCTAAACCCAAGCTAAGACTGGTGCTATTTGCC
Source organism: Rhinopithecus bieti (assembly GCF_001698545.2). Lineage (NCBI taxonomy): Eukaryota > Metazoa > Chordata > Mammalia > Primates > Cercopithecidae > Rhinopithecus > Rhinopithecus bieti. Next base: position 1,847,102 of record NW_016811643.1, read on the forward strand.
AGCTTCCCGAGCTTAAAGGTGGTGGCTACCAATTGCCTGAGAGAAGACTAAAGTCAAATAATAGTTCTAAGACAGTGGATGTTAACATACATTCTGTGAGGACAGATGGACTGATGCTTTAATGAAAGAGCGATAACAAAAGCCAGGGATGGCGGAACTTCCCTAGGAAGATCGGATAACTCATTGGGAATATGACATGGCTGAGAGCCTCCCTATGTTCCCTCCTGAAGGGACTAGCTACCCGTTTACAAAGACATTGAATGGCAAAATGGTAGCGAGTGTGGGCAGTGTTGGAATCTGCAGTAAGTGTAGATGATGATGGAATAAACTTGGATATGGCTGGAATGAGTGTAAGAAATTTGTCAGTAAGTATTTAAACTGGAAATATGCCAGTTTGTTGATAAGACCCCTCATGTTTGGCCAGTCAGAATAGGCTTGTGTCTGCAGACAGAGGAGAAGGGTTTTGCCTACTTGCTGGGACTCCATAGGAGCCTGTGTTTTCCTCCTCTCTTCAGGTAAAAAGAGGAGAATAAAACTATTGGCTGGTAGACTGGCTTCCCAGTTTTCTTCCACTTGACTTTCCTGCTGTAGCCTGGCTTCTTTTAAAGATGATCAACTACTGTGATAGCCCCCTGTTTCCTTTCAGATTTGCTCCTTAAAAAAAACAAACAGGGGCACATGTTCTTAGGATCTCCTGGGGCTGTGTCAGGGGCAAAAACAAAACAAACAAAAAGACAAAAAAAAAAAAAAAAACCTCTCACTCTCCCCTACCCTCTAAAAGACAGTAGCAACACATCTGCAAGCATATAGGAAGACTCTCTTTAGGCTTTTAAGTAGAAGATTATGGTTTCTCCCTAGGGACCACACTGGGCCTGCTGCCTTAGTGAGTGGAGTGCTGTGCTCTGGGGGCTGACCTTGAATGACGTGGATGCTTCTGAAAGAGTAGTCAAGAGGGGGCTCCTGTACCGAAGTGTTCATATAGTCCCGTTTGTTCATAGTTCAGGCCATCATTCATCAGGTGAAAGCAGGTGCCCTGGGAGTCCGGGTTCAGCCTGGGAGGACAGAGAAAGACAGGTGTTTCAAGTACACCGGCCTTCAGGTTTCCCCCTAGTCTTCCATCCCTGCTTTCTATCCTCTACTACTCTAGGCCTGCCTGGCTGTATTTCCATTTTAAGATATGAATCACTATTCCTTGCATGTATAGAGCACTTTCTACTTCTCAGAGCACCTTCACATCTCTTAGAACTCATTTGAGAGTTGTAACACCCATTTCTTTGTCTGGAAAATGCCAGATGAAGAAACTGAAACCCAAGGGGTAAAAGGACTTGCCTGGAGTTAAGCCAATGAGTCAGTTGTAGACTGCAGTCATAATCTCCTGACTCTGAGACCCTTTCTGTTACTCTACAGTAGCTACCATGGAGACTGTCTTGATACCCACCTTCTGGTGACATCAACTGGGCTATTCTATTGCTTAACAAATCCCTGAGGGCCTGCACTACATCTGATTGGTGTCTGACTGCCCCTGTCAGTCTGGCCCAGCTGGGGATTTGCCACCTTCTCCGCTTGGCTTTGGTGTCAGCTCCATTACCTTTCCATCCAAAGACCCTACTTTCAGCCCTATCCTGAATGTAGCCATACACATAAAAACATACACACACACAAAACCAGAGTCTACCTCTCACCTGTCACTGATGCCTGAAACTCCACCATTAGGGATTCATTCCTGTGGGTTTAGGGATTGTTTCCGGTTAAAATGGAAATACTCCCTGAGAGGGATGAACACAATGTTGTTATCAGTCACTTGCAATGTGGTATGAATTGTCTTATCAGATGGTTTCCAATTTGTTAGCTAAAGTAAAGCTGAGGTTTTTCTGGAGACAAGAGAGAACCATGAGAATACTACTCACCTGGGATAAAGAGCTGACAACATACTTTAACAAGGGGTTTGTGTGTGAATCACACAAGCAAAAGACAAATTGACAAGATAAGGACAAGAACTTGTCCCAGTCAACCTCCCCTTTCTCATTCCATCCACTGCTGCTACCTTTGTATTATTATTTGTATTACTTCATCTGCTTTCCAAAAGGATTTCAGGTTTACAATAATACAGTCATAAAACAGATGATTTGCAGAATACTGCTGTCCACTAGAAATATAATATCACAAATGCAAGCCACATATATAATTTAAAATTTTCTAGTAGCCAAAATAAGTAAAATGAAATGGTAAAATTAATTTTAATAACTTTATTTTACCCAGTATATCAAAAAATCATTCAATATGTAATCAATATTAAAACCTTCTGAGATATTTTACACTTACAGCACATCCCATTTTGGACCAGCCTACCTGTCAAATGTACATGACTAGTGGCTACTATACTGGACAGTGCAGATTAGAAAGTTAAAAATGGGCCGGGCGCGGTGGCTCAAGCCTGTATTCCCAGCACTTTGGGAGGCCGAGACGGGCGGATCACGAGGTCAGGAGATCGAGACCATCCTGGCTAACACGGTGAAACCCCGTCTCTACTAAAATACAAAACTAGCTGGGCAAGGTGGTGGGTGCCTGTAGTCCCAGCTACTCGGGAGGCTGAGGCAGGAGAATGGCGTAAACCCAGGAGGCGGAGCTTGCAGTGAGCTGAGATCTGGCCACTGCACTCCAGTCTGGGTGACAGAGCGAGACTCCGCTCAAAATGGAAAAATGGAAGAGAAAGATCAGAAACTAGATTACAGGAAGAGAGAGATGTGCCAGGCACTTTAAGAATCTAAGCCTACATTTAGCTCTGAAATTCCTGGCAGCCAAAGCAAAAAGAGAAACCTTGGGATTGCAGTTCTCATCATTGGATTCAAAGGATAAATTAGTTTGCAGAGACAATGAAATTGGCAAACAACCTTAAAATGGAATTTCTTACTCAGGAGGCTGAGGCAGTTGGATTGCTTGAGCCTAGGAGTTGGAGGTTGCAGTGAGCTACAATTGTGCCACTGCACTCCAGCCTAGGTGACAGAGCAAAACCCTTTCCAAAAAAAAAAAAAAAAAAAGAAGAAGAAGAAAAGAGAAAAAAGAAAGAATTTCTGTTAAAAACCAAGGACCTGATATCTTATAATTCAGCTGAAGCTTAATACAGTTCAAGTAAATTCTTTTTTTGGCAATTTAACATATACATGGATAGAGTTCAGTAGGTTTAGAGGAAAATTAATGTCTTGTTCTGAAAAAATAGCAGTCCCAACTGAGCTTTGGGGAAGTGCCAGCTTGAGTCACTTCACAGCTTCTGTTATGAACTGGTCCCATGGGCATGGATTCTCAATTAGGGAGACTTGAATCTTTTAGATATTAAATCTACAGGCAGACAACAAAGAACACATTATTCTTTTGTAAAAATAGAGGAACCTGCTGTGTACTATAGAACTAGAGGAACCTAGCTTATACAGAAGCCCATCCCACTTCAGCACCTACAACAGATTTTATACCTTTGAACAAGATTGGATACTTTTCTCAAAGTAAATACTGGGTTGGCACCCCAGAGTTATGCACCACTGAACATGGATTTTAACTTAAAATACTTAAGGGCAGATTTTTACTGTTAGTTTTCTTGACTATCAGAGAACCCCAGTGCAGTTCCTAAAGACTTCTGATTTCGTGTAGCACCAGCTCCTGTTGCATTTTCTGAATTAGTATTACAAATGGATCCCCAAGAAGCTGGTTAAATTTTTAGCCTTCTGCATTTAAGCTGTAGCCCAGGCTGTGAGTTAGTATCGCGTCTTATTCATTATCCAACATAGAACCAGGTTTACAACAGGCACTCAGAAAATGTTTCTGGGATGAATGAATGAGAAACTGCCAATTCTGAGGATTTCTGTTTCAGAAGAGTTGATGCTAAGCTGTTCTAACAATTGGCACCCAGGTTCAGCTGTTTCAGTCCACACCTTGTTCACAGTAAGATATTCAGTTCAATTCAGCAAACATTTGTTGAGTGCTTGCTGCTCTGTGCCTGACCAGAAGAAATGAAGCCAAGATACAAATAATAGAACTCTGTCATGAGCACAGAAAGACCTGCTGAGTTTCTACTGATTGTGGCAAACCAGCTTGCATCCAGTTCCAAGTAACAGCTGCCCACTTAGTGAGTACTCTAAGTATGTTTCAACACTCAGTTCTAGTGTACCCTCTTCTATAAAGCCTTTCTTTTCCAGATAAAATTGGTTAATGTGTCCTGTGTTAGGCTGATTGTTTTGGTGATCCCTATTCATGGTCTCCCCTGTATCCATCCCTTTTTGCCTATAACATTATAGTCCCATCTCACTCTGATGCTGGGCCCAGACATATGACTTGTTTTAGCCAATGGGATGTCGATAAACATGAAACAAACAGAAGCTTTAAAGGAGGCCTTCTTGCTCTCTGCCAGTGCCATGAGAACATGGCTGATCTGCTGAAGGGTTATGAGATGTGTAGGTGAGAGACATGCGAAGGAGCCAGTGATTCCAGCTGAAGCCATCCTAGACTAACCCACAGTCAGCCTACCCCCAGTCAAGATCAGGAGAGTCACCCAACCCACGGATGACTGCCAACACATGAGTAAGCCCAGCCAAACCAGAAGAACCATCCAGCTGACTCTAAGACTTAGAAGCAATAATAAATGTTTATTATCTTAAGCCACTGTGTTTTGGGATGGTTTGTTACACAGCAATAGCTAACTTCTGCATGCCCCCACTGTACTTTGAACAAAATTTTATTGAACAAAATTTTATTTCAGCCTGTTTACTCATCTGTGAAATGGAGACAAACCCTACTTTTAGAACCATTGTACATCTGGCATCAGGTGCTCAATAAATGGAAGCAGTTGTATTCTATGTTAATTTCATTATAACCAACTTTGTATACTCCCTATAAGCTTGAGGACAGGGACAAGACTCAGACTTCTTTCTCCCTTCTCATCATTACCCCACATTGAGCCTGGCAAAAAAAAAAAAAAAAAATGCATATTCACTAAAGGTTTGATGGACAAATGAAAATGGATGGACAATGGAAAAATGAAAGAAGAAATGAAGGAATTAATGGAGTCTCCAAGGTATCACATAGAGAGCTTGACTGCTGGAGAGAACTGACAAAGCCTTGATGCTGCCATGCTTAATCCTGTGGCTGTGTTTTTGGAGTCAGTCTTTCCCATCTGCTATTCTGGCTTATGACCAGGAGATAATCAGATGCCAGCACCTTCATCTGTCCAGACTGACTGACTTGATGAATGACAGGGTTAGGGGAATACCTGCCTTGTTTCGGAACTGGAATTTCTCATTTCCAAATTGACAGTATCTTTAACTGTTTTGTTTTTTAATTGTAAAAGCTAATATGATAGATGATAGATGAATAAAGTGAAATGACATGGAGAAGAACATCAAATAGGAACTCAAAGTTTGAATCTCCATTAACAGTTTGGGAATATAACCTCCTAGAATGTATAGCTAATAAGGTTTTATATATACACACACGCACGTGCGTGGTTTTCTTTTTTCTTTCTTTTTTTTTTTTTTTTTTTGAGACAAGGTCTCACTCTGTTGCGCAGGCTGGAGTGCAGTGGTGCCACTTCAGCTCACTGCAACCTCTGCCTCCTGGGCTGAGGCAATCCCACCACCTCAGCCTCCCGAGTAGCTGGGACTACAGGCACATGTCACCACACCCTGCTAATTTTTGTATTTTTTTTGTAGAGACACGGTTTTGCCATGTTGCTTAGGCTGGTCTCAAACTCCTGGGCTCAAGCTATTTACTTACCTTGGCCTCCCGAAGTGCTGGGATTACAGGTGTGAGCCACTGTGCCCAGCCTAGATTATGTATATTTTTAAATAAACAATATTCTTTTATAAACCTATTTTTAAATTTTCGAATTATTGTAGATTATTAGCCTTTTTAATAGTTGCAAAGTATTTTATATTATGTATCATACTTTAATGTTATTCACTTAATTTAACTTTATTTAACCAATCCCAAGTTGACAGAAAACTTTTCAGTTTTGGGAAATTACTAAAGTTTTTGTAATTTGATTGTTGCTAGCCTATTCCTGACCTCTCTCAGGCAAGTTGCAACATAACACAGGAAGCTTTGAGGAATAATCACATAAATCTGATAGGAGATTCAACAGCCTGGCCTGAGAGTTTCTGATGATGGACTGATGGTAGAAAAAAAATCAAAGACAGCTATGAAAAATCTGCCACGTATTTAGCCAGGCATGGCAGCTCACACCTGTAGTCCCAGCTACTTGGGAGGCTGAGGTAGGAGTATGGCTCAAGCCCAGGAGTTCGAGGCTGCAGTGAGCTATGACTGTGCCACTGCACTCCAGTCTGGGCAACAGAGCAAGACTCTGTCAAAAGAAAAAAGAAAGAAAAATCTGCCACATAATCTAATATATTCTGGGAGGTTATATTCCCAGGTGCCAAAAGGAGGCCCAAGATTCAACCTGGCTTCTGTTTACCCGCCTCTACTACCATCTCAACTACAATTCTGCAGTCCAGCCAAATGTAACTACTCACCGTAAGTTCCTCAGAGCTGCCGCTGGGCCTCTTAAGTGGAACAGTGTCTCCTTCCAGCTCTGTCTGCTTGGAATATAGTTTTTCTTTCCTCCTTTTGCTTTGCTAATTCTTACTTCAGGGCTCAGATCAGGTTTCAACTTTTCTGAGAAGTCTACCTTTATCCTAAAATCTGTAATTATAGTGCTATGATTGCCATGGTAGCACTCATAACACTATAATTATCTGCTTACTATCTGTATGTCCATAAACACCACCAGGGCAGAAACCATATTTTTCTTACAGTTGTATCTCATAGTGCTGGCAAGTAGTAGGTGCTTAACAAACACATTAAAAATTGCAACTAAATAACACTACAAAGGAGAGGAACATGAGGTTGCTCTAATTGAGGGATCTGACCTGGTCTGAACAGTCTACAGGAAGACATTCCTGAAGAAGTGACTGAGAGAAATCCAAAGGATAAGTACAAATTAACTTATGGGGTAGGGGGTGCTGTGGAATGAGCATTCCAGGCAGATGTGACTGCTATATGCAAAGGTTCTATGGTGGAAGGGTACTTGGAAATTTTGAAGACCTTAAAGGTTATATAACTGAAGGGGAGAGGAGGAGGAATATGTATGGTTAGACTGGAGGCTGGAGAGATGGGAGCAATAGGAAACCACAAAGTATTAATATTAAATGGGGGTTGGCTGGGCGTGGTGGCTCACGCCTGTAATCTCAGCACTTTGGGAGGCCAAGGTGGGCAGATGACCTGAGGTTGGGAGTTCGAGACCAGCCTGACCAACATGAAGAAACCCCATCTCTACTAAAAACACAAAGTTAGCCGGATGTGGTGGCGCATGCCTGTAATCCCAGCTACTTGGGAGGCTGAGACAAGAGAATCGCTTGAAACCGGGAGGTGGAGGTTGCTGTGAGCCAAGATTGCGCCATTGCACTCCAGCCTGGGCAACAAGAGTGAAACTCTGCCTTGAAAAAACAAAAAAGAAAATTGGGGGTGGGGTGGAGAGTGAACAATTATCAGCTTTGCATTTTGAAGGATTACTCTGGTTGCAGTATGCAAATATGGCAGGACCTATATAAAAGATATTCAGGAAGTAAAGCTGATAAGACTTAATGATAGATGGGAAATGGAAGAGGTATTAAGTAAATGGAAGAGGTATTAACTCTTGGGTTTTGGGCTTGTGTATATTGTGGATAAAGGTAGGAGCACTGGAAGAGATCCAGACTTGGAGGAAAGGGTTGGGATACACAGAGATTGGTTTCAATTTCGGAAATGTAGAGTTTGGGTTGCCTTTGAGGTATCCTAAAGGAGATGTTGAGGAGGCAATTGGCTATATAGATCTGGAGCTTAGAGATGAGGGCTGGGCTAGAGATACACACTTGTGTACATTTGCATACAGGTGGAAAATGAAGTTGTGGGTGTGGAGGGGTACCCAAGAAGAGAATATAGAGTGCAGTAGCAAGAGGCGTAGGCCCAAACCTGGGAGAACTTTAAGGTAGTAAGTGGACCAATCAGGGCTAGCTAGCCACCAGCTAGAAACCAGCTAATCATGGTGGTCACTTCAGACATGGGTGCTATGTTAGCCCTTCTGTTTCCTGTTTAGTTAAAAATGTTCAAGTCTCATTGTCTTAGTCTCTCTAGTTCCTTTTCCCCATTAAAACTTTCAGGGGAGGATCTGAAATTCATTCCAGCGGAAGTGTAAATAATCCAAAGTAGGCCATACAGGTTCCTTTTCCCTGGGGCAGTTTAACTTGTTCCTTGGGACAAGACCTTCAGCTATAGAGGCAGTAGGCTGAAGCTAAAGAGACTTAGCTGGAAGTTGGAGAACTGGAGTCTAGTTCTAGCTCTGTCACTAATTTGGTGTGTGGCCTTGGGCAAGTCCCTTTTCTCTAGGTTTCAGTTTTCCAATCTGTGAAATGACGATAAATATCTTTGATTCACAGAGCTGTTAAGAGTATCAAAAGACAGACTGTGAAAGCATTGGGTAGGTTACTAAATGTAATAGATCTGTCGTGAGGACTAAAAAGAAGGAAGCTCTAACTGTAGAGCTTTGAATAGCGGACCATGGAGAAGGTGTGGGGAGAAAAGGGAATCTGGGGACAGGTTGAGAAGGGGTTTTACTCCTTGGAAGAGGAAGGAAAGAGGCACTTCACACCCCAGGAAGTTTCCTACATCTCCAGAATTAGGGTAGGGACTGCGATTTACTCTATCTAACGCCAACCACATGTCTTGGAAGGAGGTCTCAGTTCCTCAGAGGAAAACCCCATTTCTGAGGGCGTTTCTGATCTCCCACGTTATGCCTGGAACTTGAAGCATCCGATTTTGGGAGCCTTATGTTTGCGTTGGGGGCGGGGTTCGTTGTTTTGTTTGTTTTGTTTCGTTTTGTTTTGAGATGGGGATATCGCTCTGTAGCCCACGCTGGAGTGTAGTTGCGTGATCACTGCAACTCACTGCAGCTTCAATCTCTGGGCTCAAGCGATCCTCCCACCTCAGCCCCCTAGTAGGTGGGGCCACTGGAGCGCGCCACCAAGCCCGGCTAATTTTTTTGTATTTTTGGTAGAGACAGGGTTCGCCATGTTTCTCAGGCTGGTCTCGAACTCCTGGCCTTAAGCCATCCGCCTGCCTTTGTCTCCCAAAGTGTTGATTACAAGCATGAGGCACCGCTCCTGGCCCTGGGGGAGGTTCTTAAGCATCCCCAAATCTGTATGGATATATATCTCAACGCCTTTCCCTCCCTCTGTTCCCCTTGCCCAGTTTTGTCCCATGTGAGTGTTGTGTCTTGTTCACTGTGAAAGGTGATGAGGGTCGGGTGGGGAAATCTCAGATATCCGAGCAGGGAGGTTCTTAGTCATTCTGTGAGTGCCCCTCCCTTCTCCATAGATCTCTTGTCCCCTAGACCAGGTTTCCTGTTTTCCCGCCCGACTCACCCGCAGTCGCTTCCTCGCCAGTCTTGGCGTGCCACTGCCTCACGGTTACTCAGGGCAACTCCATGGCAACTGCTTTCGTCACCACGACCCGGCAGGCGCCATAAAAACTGACGCGGTGCTTACCGGGACCTGTAGTTTGTCATGGGCGGGGCTCTAAGGCCGCGGGTGACGCTGGGATTTGTGGTTCTCTTTGCCTTCAAGTCCAGGCCGGGGTCCGGAAGCGGTGATACCCCTTCTCTTTCCCAGTGGCCCTCAAACTTCCTTTCCCCGGGTCCTTAAGCGTGCCCCGCGTAAGTCAACGGCCGACAGAGGCCAATCAGAGGGCCGCGCGAGGGGGCGGGGCCATAGTTTAAACTAATTGTGCGTTCACAACGCTGGCGCTAGCCCACGACTAGGTACGATTCGGGTGAGTAGCGAGGCAGAGCGCGAGCGCGCAGCCAGGTAACCGGCGTGGGCACGCGTTTGGCGTGCGGCCTGGGCACCCGCAAGGGTGCCAGGCCTAAAAGGGGTGCTAGAGAGGCCGGTGCGAGCATAAGGCCTCCTCCTTAACCGAGTCCGAAAGGGCAGAATCTAGCGGGGTAAGGTTTGTGAGGAGAGGCGCCTGAGGGGGAGGAGCCGGGGGGGTGCCTTAAAGGGGAGGGTCTGTTTGGGGGCGTGTCTGTGGAATTAAGTCTGAAGGTGACGGGGTCGGGGTAGGGCAAGTTCCTGAAAGGCTTGTAAGCGAAGGGTCGGGTCGTGGAAAGTCTTCGTCTTTTATCGGTAACAATGGCAGTAATTATGGTAGTGCAGTAGTCAGCATTTTCTGAGCTACACCGTCCACAATGACCTGCCAAATGTTTATCTTTTTAATCTCCTAACCACCTGTTATACTTTAAAGATGGGGAGCCTGAGGTTTGTAATGTTTAGCTTGGCCTGGTTTACGTAGGCAGTGCGAGGTTGGCTCTACTTGGGGTTTTGCGGGTTGGGCATAAATGGGGACGGGGAAGGTGCTGTGTGGGGGCGTGCGTTGTCTTAGACTGGTCAGTGTATTTTGAGCCTCACTTTTCATATATGTAAACGGTGACCTTACCTGCCTTACCTACTTCCTGGGGTGGTTGTCCTGGTCAAAACAGGTATGTCTTTTTTTTTTTTTTTTTTTAATAATTTTTTGGTTTGTTTTTGTTTGTTTTTTCATCCACAGACTCTCACAGATAACATGTTTCATACACGCACCTCGGAGAGTACAAATTTATGACTATAAGTGGGGTGACTGTGTGAAGATTGTGGGTGGGCGGGAGCCCACTGGGTTAATGCTGCCGCCTATGGGTACTCTCTTTTGCTTACCTCTGAGTTAGCGCTTGTCATCTGTTAGTTTTTTTTTGTTTTGTTTTGTTTTGTTTTGTTTTTTGAGACGGAGTCTCACCCTGTCGCCCAGGCTGGAGTGCCGTGGCACGATCTCGGCTCACTGCGAGCTGTGCCTCCCGGGTTCAAGCAATTCCCTGCCTTAGCCTCCCAAGTAGCTGGGATTACAGGCGCCCGCCACCACGCCCGGCCTGTCATCTGGTATTTTAAGAGTCTATGCGAGTTTGTCTGCCCTTCTAGATAATGAGAGACTTTTTCGTCACTGCATCCTAATGGCCAGGCAGGATTTGCGACATGTAATGGGAATAAATGTATGCTTTGGGATAATTTCTTGGGCTGAAAGGGCACAGGAACTTCGCTTTCCCGTTTTCATTTAGTGGCATTTGAACCTCAGTATTAAGCTGTCTTCTCTGGAATGGCACTCCTTCTTGAAAACGTGATGATAGTTTCTTGCTTTAATACATAGTTCCCTCTCTCTAGTATCTGTTGCCTGGTTCTGTGTTTCCAAACTTCTGGGTTGTCTGGTCTTTAAAGCTTTAATGGTGAGGGAGTTGGGCCTGTCTTTACTGCTGTGAATAGATGGGAATCTGGGGCGAACATGAGGATCATGTAAGGTGCTTTCTGTCAGCACAGATGGGTGTGTGTTTCTTCTCTCCCACTTTCTGTGTGATATTTTCTTCTTTAGAGGAAGAACCACATACTTCTTTGTGAAAGCTTCAAAAGTACTATTTTCTTAGCCTAAGTTCAAGCAAGGGATGACTAATTGTAATGTCTGAGCTTTTAGTTCAAAGCGAAAAGCTGTACATTCCAAAAGCTTAAAGATCTTACCTGAAAGCGAATTAAGAAACATAGAATTCTTTTTTACATGTGGAACATGGAAGTGGGAAGAATGCCTTGAAACAAAACTGAATTCTAGAACTGTTAGGATGAGGGCATAGCGCTGCTTGGGTGGCTGAACAGAGCTGATCAGTGGCTGTTTGGACAGCTGTGTTTAATTGATAAAACTATGATCAGAAGATATTAGGTTGGTGCAAAAGTAATTGCAGTTGTTGCTGTTGAAAGTAATGGCAAAAATCGCAGTTACTTTTGCATTAACCTAATATATGGTGTGGTCATTTAATTCAGCCTCTTACCCAGTGTACACTAAACATACCAAAAGGTGTTGTCCAGACTCAAAGTGAGTACTTTCTAGAATGAGATCATTCCCAAAGTCAATCCATCTCTATGTTGAACAATTTTAATTAATAATTATTATTTTGTAGCTGGGCATGGTAGCTTGCCCTGTCATCCCAACTACTCTGGAGGCTGAGGCAGGAGGATTGCTTGAGCCTAGGAGTTCTTAGCTAGCCTGGGCAACAGAGTGAGACCCCCAACTCAATTAAAATATGTATATTGTTTTGTATTTTTAGTGATTATTTTGTTTTACCCATGTGTGTCTGCTGTTGGCTGTTTCACCGTTCTTCCCTGCATTTTATTCCTTCCTTTTTTATTGCATAGATATATACATCCCCCAGATGTTTGCTTCAGTGAGAATTTGTTAGTGGTAAATACTGTCTTCATTTAAAAAAAATCTTTATTTCACTTTCAGTCTTTTGTTGAGACGGAGTCTCGCTCTGTCGCCCAGGCTGGAGTGCAGTGACCAAATCTCAGCTCACTGCAAGCTCCGCCTCCTGGGTTCACGCCATTCTCCTGCCCAGCTCACTTTCAGTCTTGATTGGTAGTTTAGCTGGGTACTAGGCTTCCAATTATTGCCTCTTAGCACTTTGAAAGTGTTTTTTCAGCCGGGCGCGGTGGCTCACGCCGGTAATCCCAGCATTTTGGGAGGCCAGGGGGGCGGATCACAAGGTCAGGAGATCGAGACCATCCTGGCTAACATGGTGAAACCCCGTCTCTACTAAAAATACAAAAAAATTAGCCGGGCGTGGTGGTGATCGCCTGTAGTCCCAGCTACTTGGGAGGCTGAGGCAGGAGAATGACGTGAACCTGGGAGGCGGAGCTTGCAGTGAGCTGAGATCACGCCACTGCACTCCAGCCTGGGCGACAGCGAGAATCCGTCTCAAAACAAAAAACAAAAAAAACCGAAACTGTTTTTTCATTGAAATTCTGGCTTTTTGTTGTTACTCCTGAGAACTATGCTTACAGATTAACTTATTTAATTGTAGGTAACCTGTCTTTCTTTCTCGTTGTTTTTAAGATCCTCTTTGCTGTCATTTGTGTTCTGTACTTCCATTACATGGCGTGAATTTAAGTTTCTTTTCTTTTCTTTTCTTTTTTTTTTTTTGAGACGAAGTCTCGCTCTATCGCCCAGGCTGGAGTGCAGTGGCCGGATTGCAGCTCACTGCAAGCTCCACCTCCCGGGTAGCAGCTCACTGCGTCGCCCTCCCGAGTAGCTGGGACTACAGGCGCCTGCCACTTCACCCGGCTAGTTTTTTGTATTTTTTAGTGGAGACGGGGTTTCACCGTGTTAGCCAGGATGGTCTCGATCTCCTGACCTCGTGATCTGCCCATCTCGGTCTCCCAAAGTGCTGGGATTACAGGCTTGAGCCACCGCGCCCGGCCATTTTCTTAAATCACTATATACTGGGGGCATATAGTAATTCCTTAATCTGAAACTTCATGTATTTTCACTAATTGTGTAAAAATTCCCAATCATTATCTCTTTACCTCTCTCAGATCTCATGCTTAACTTATGTTGAACTTCCTCATTCTGTCATCCACATCTTATTCCTTCTTTCATAATTTCCATTTCTATTTTTCTGTGTTAACTTGTGGATAATTTCCTTATATCTATCTTCTAGTTTACTAGTTTACTCTTCAGCTAGGTTTGATTTGTTTTTTGAATTCTTATTTTTATTAGCTAACTTTTTCATTTATTGGAAGTGCTCTTTGATTCATTTTCAAATCTGCTTGTTTTCGTGATCTTGTTTTGTCTCATGTTTTCAATTTTGTGTGTGAAATCATTTTAAAGAAAGTTGAGTTTTGGCAGATGTCTACACCTGTAAACAGCAGCCATAATTGAGATACAGAGGATTTCTCTCACCCCCAAAAGATTTCTCATGCTTTTTTTTTTTTTTTTTTTTAAAAGGTGGAGTTTTGCTCTTGTTCCCCAGGCTGGAGTGCAGTGGTGCAATCTCAGCTCCGTGCAACCTCTGCTTCCCAGGTTCAAACGATTCTCCTGCCTCAGTCTCCTGAGTAGCTGGGATTACAGGCATGTGCCACCATGCCCACCTAATTCTGTATTTTTAGTAGATACGGAGTTTCACCACGTTGGTCATGCTGGTCTTGAACTCCCAACCTCAGGTAATCCGCCCTCCTTGGCCTCCCAAAGTGCTGGGATTACAGGCGTGAGCCACTGCGCCTGTCTCTCATACTTCTTTACAGTCCATTTTTCCTTTCACTCTGATACCAGGAACCACTGATTGATTGTTTGTTTTTCACTACAGATTAATTTCTGCTTTCTAGAATTTTATTTTATTTTATTTTTTGAGATAGGATCTATCTGGCTTTGTTGCTCAGGCTGGAGTGCAGTTGCAGGATCTTGGTTCACTGCAACCTCTGCCTCCTGGGCTCAAGCAATCTGCCCACCTCAGCCTACCAAGTAGCTGGGACTACAGGTGCACACCACCATACCCAGCAAATTTTTATATTTTTTGTAGAGACAGGGTTTTGCCATGTTGCCCAGGCTGGTCTCGAACTCCTGGGCTCGAGCAGTCAACCCACCTCAGCCTCCCAATGTGCTAGGATTACTGGCATGAACTACTTCACCCAGCCTGTTTTGAATTCCTAGAAGGTTTTTCCCTCCTATCTCACTAAGTGAGCAAGGCAAGCTTTTTTATTTCTCTCTGGACAGATTTTTGTTTTCTAGTTTATTATCTTAGTATAAATTTAAGAGACTCGCCTCTGCACAGGGATCTCAGTGCCTTTTGTGGACTCAAGATCTGTCTTCTGAACCTATGAGGGTGTTATAAATTCCATACACTGCTAGGACAGCTATGTCATCAGCTCACTCAATCCTCCTCACTAATTCTTTGTTTTTGGTTGCTGGGGATTTTTCTTACTTTCTTGAGAGCTCAGTTTATCTATATGTCAGTTCAGATCCAATCAGCAAAACAGAAACCACACAATAGAGTGAAATCCATAAAGGAGATTGCTTTAAAGCCTTGGTGGAGGGCTGAAAAAGCAAAAAGAGAATATTAAAGTAACTTCGATATAATAACTGCATAAAGAAGTTTTCTCATCCAGGACTGAAAAACAGGGAGGAAGGTTGGGGTTACCAGAACCTAGAAGTCTAGAGGGATCTGGAGGAGCTGCACCCAGATTCTCTGGAGAGAGGGTGTTGCCTGGTGCTGTTGGTTTCTCAGGCCCTCATAGGAGGAACCTGGAGGAGCTGGCTTCTGTTGAGCCTTACTTAGCTGATGCTGGTGCCTTTGAGTGACAGGAGGCTGGTTTGGGGAGGTTAGAAAGCAACTGGGAAGAACCAACTTCTGTTGTCAAGAAACATCAGGCTACAGGAAGGAGGAAGTCTCTTGTAGTCTTCTCTTGTCTTCTGTTTTCCCTTTATCACCCCCTGTTGACAGGGAGTCAGCTGGCAAATGGGAAATGGGGTTTAGTGGAGTCCAGGCCCCAGCTACACAAAGCGGAGCATAATGGTAGATTTGGAGCTGAGAGACAATACCTTAATAGCTGGCACAGTCTAAAAGGATGTTTATTATATTTTTCTGAGCACTTCCAGGCATATTTAATAGGAAGGTGTTCAGGTTATCTGGTCTGTTTTTTGTATTGTTTATTATTTTTATTTTATTTATTTATTTGTTTATTTATTTATTTTGAGATGGAATCTCACTCTTGTCACCCAGGCTGAAGTGCAGTGGTGCAGTCTTGGCTCATTACAACCTCTGCCTCCCGGGCTTAAGCGATTCTCCTGCCTCAGCCTCCCGAGTAGCTGGGATTAAAGGCACGTGCCACCACAACTGGCTAATTTTTGTATTTTTAGTTGAGACAGGGTTTGACCATGTTGCCCACGCTGGTCTCGAACTCCTGACCTCAGGTGATCCACCCACCTCGGCCTCCCAAAGTGCTGGGATTACCAGCGTGAGCCACCGCACCCAGCCTGCTTGTTATTTTGAGACAGGGTCTTGCTCTGTCACTGGCTGGAGTGCAGTGGCGTCATCATAGCTCACTGCAGCCTCAATCTCCTGGACTCAAGCTATCCTCCCACCTCAGCCTCCTGAGTAGCTGAAACTACAGGTATTCGCCACTGTGCCTGGCAACTCTTTATTTTAGTAGAGACGAGGTCTTGGTATGTTGCCCAGGCTGGTCTCAAATTCTTGAGCTCAAGCAATTCTGTCAAAGTGCTGGGATTACAAGCATGAACCACCACACCCAGCCTGGTCTGTTCTATCAACAGTTAGTAATAGCAATAGGTGACTTTGTTTTCCAGTATATGCTGTGAACTAGGCACTGTTCTAAGTACTTTACAGAAACTACTTCTTTTTATTTTTTTTGAGATGGACCCTCGCTCTATTGCCCAGACTAGAGTACAGTGGTGCAATCTCTGCTCACTGCAACTTCTGCCTCCCGGGTTCAAGTGATTCTCCTGCCTCAGCCTCCTGAGTAGCTGGGATTACAGGCATACACCACTACTGCCTGGTTAATTTCTGGGGATTTT
This sequence comes from Rhinopithecus bieti, assembly GCF_001698545.2. NCBI lineage: Eukaryota > Metazoa > Chordata > Mammalia > Primates > Cercopithecidae > Rhinopithecus > Rhinopithecus bieti. The sequence goes on from NW_016811643.1 coordinate 1,863,551, forward strand.
TTTGTGTTTTGAGATGGAGTTTCACTCCTGGTGCCCAGGCTGGAGTGCAATGGCGCAATCTCGGCTCACCACAACCTCTGCCTCCGAGGTTCAAGTGATTCTTCTGCCTCATCCTCCTGAGTAGCTGTGATTACAGGCATGTGCCACCAAGCCCAGCTATTTTTTTTTTTTTTTTTTTTTTTTTGTATTTTTAGTAGAGATGGTGGTTCTCCATGTTGGCCAGTCTGGTCTTGAACTCCTGACCTCAGGTGATCCACCCGCCTCAGCCTCCCAAAGTGCTGGGATTACAGGTGTAAGCCACTGCGTCTGGCCAAAGGCAGCCTTTTTATAGCAGTTTGAACTTCTGTACCAGTCTCTACTATTCTATGATTGTTGGTTTGGTTTTCTTATTCTAAATACAGGACTTTATACTTAATTCTGTTACATTATTTCTTATTTTTTGGTAACATCAGACCTATTGAGATCTTCTTGCCTGGTTAAATCTAAAAACATTATATTGTCTATGATTCACAGTTTAATTCCAAAGCTTGACAAGCAGGCCTTCTAGGTTTTCATTCTAAGTCTTTGGTAAAAAGGCTAAACCTGATAGGTTTGATAAACAAATTCCATGTCACAGCACTATACATTTTACTCCAGTTAACAGAGGTTTTAGGGGAATGGTTTTGACTATTCCTCTGGAAAATTGGGGGAGAAGCTGTCTGGAAAGGCCAGTATCTTGGGTCTCATTGAGGGGAGGAGAGAACCAAGGTAAAAGGTTGACCATTAGATAATCAGTCGCCCTAATAAGGGGCCATTTGGCAAAAGTAAAAATGATGTATCTGATGGCTGTAGAAGGGAGAGAAGGCATTATTGCATAGCATGATCCTGGGTTGAGGCCTCTTTTAGCAGCTGTGTCGCCTGCTCTTTCTGTCCTATTGAAGGGCCAGTTTCTTTGAAGTCTGCACAGGAAATGCCAGTGATTCAGCCTTGCAGATTTCTTCTGCTTTATTGCAGCTGAGAACTGGTTTATCTGGTGAGAAGGAAAGACTGCATGCATTTCAGGCATGTTTATTTGATACTTGAGTGCCTTCCTGTGACTGGCCAGAGACACTTGTTTTGCATGTTGTCAAATTTTTGGTACCTGGTGGCAAGGTGGATGCAATGTGACCTCAACACTTGGTCCTCTGAGGTCACATTGTATCCACCTTACCACTGGGTACCAACGTGTGGGCAGCAACTGCATTCAGCCCTGTGATGGCCTGTACTTCTGTGATGGCCTCAATGAGGAGAGAGGTAATTGCCTGCTTTTCTAGATTTCCTGTGGTGAGACAATGTGAGTTTTGTTTTGTTTTGTTTTGTTTTTTTTTGAGACGGAGTCTTGCTCTGTTGCCCAGGCTGCAGTGGAGTGGCCGGATCTCAGCTCACTGCAAGCTCTGCCTCCCGGGTTCACGCCATTCTCCTGCCTCAGGCTCCCGAGAAACTGGGACTACAGGCCGCCCGCCACCTTGCCCGGCTAGTTTTTTGTATTTTTTTTTTTTTAGTAGAGACGGGGTTTCACCGTGTTAGCCAGGATAGTCTCGATCTCCAGACCTCGTGATCCGCCCATCTCAGCCTCCCAAAGTGCTGGGATTACAGGCTTGAGCCAAAGCCACCGCGCCCGGCCGACAATGTGAGTTTTGGAGAAACCTCTTATTCCCTAAGAATTTCCTACTATACCCCTCATGAGCTGCAGCAAAGTGGACGCTGTCTGATTGCTGACCTCCAAATGCCCAGTTTTCTTAGGTAGTGAGCAGATACCTAATGTAATGAGTGCCTATTATATCTGTCACAGATCTGAGTATATAAAAAAGTATATAGTACAGGATTTCGCTCCTTACTAAATTTTTTTATTTTGAAAATTTTCAAACCTATAGATATTTTGTAAAATAATATAACAAATACTTATATACTTTTCATTTAGCTTCCCTGTTAACATTTTGCCAAATTTGCTCTCTATTTATCTTTTCTGAATCTTTTTGACTGTTAGATATAAATATTATATTATTTAATCCTTATTTCAGCAAGTATTTCATAAGAAAAAAGTATCTTCCTGTATAACTACAGTACTCTTAACACTCAGGAAACTTAACATTGATTCAGTGCATCCAATGTATAGTACTTATTCAGATTTCTTGTATTTTCCCAATGATGTCTTTTATTGAGTTTTTTAAAATTCAGGATTCACTGAAGGATCACGCATGTATTTATGCACTTGTCATGACTGTCATGTCTTTAGTCTGCTTTAACTTTGAACAGTTCTTTTTTATTTTTTTATTTTTTTTTATTTTTATTTTTTTTTTTTTCTTTTGAGACGGAGGCTCTCGCTCTGCGCCCAGGCTGGAGTGCCCCAGTGGGGCCGCAATCTCAGCCCTCACTGCCCAAGCTCCCGCCCTCCCCCGGGTTTACGGGCCTTCTCCTGCCTCAGCCCCAGTAGCTGGGACACACCAAAGCGGGGCCCGCCACCTCGCCGGGCTAGTTTTTATATTTTTTTAGGTAGAGACGGGGCTTTCACCGGGTTAGCCAGGGATGTCTCGATCTCCTGCACCTTGTGATCCGCCCGTCTCGGCTCCAAAGTGGCTGGGATTACAGCTTGAGCCCACGCGGCCCGGCGAACAGTTCTTTTTTAATCTGCAATGCCTTTTGTCTTTCATAGCATTTGTCTGATTGTTTCTTCTGGATTAGATTCAGGTTAGGCGTTTTTGGTGGTAGAACTATATAGATTAATAGTTTGATTGATGAGGCTGACACTAAAATACATAGAAGCAGTATCTGATTTTGTAAGACAGTATATAATTTAGCACTTATTTGTGCTATCTAATCTATAAACCCTGTAGGAATTTACAGAAGAAGGAATTCAGTAGGACTTGGAATAACTAGGAATGAAATATTTTGGGAGAAAGATGGGGTTTGGAAGATGGACAGAATTGGAGGCAGTTGGGATATGGTTAGATAAGCTGTGATTTGGGCTTCCCATCCTACTATTAAGGTTGTGTATCATGAAAAGTGACTTTGAGGGTTCTGTATCTTCCATGGTGTTTGTACTGCTAGCAGCCTCTTGCTTTGGCATCAGACAGGTCTAGAGACTGTGCCCAGCATCTTGCCAGTTACCTAACCTTGGGGAAGTTTCCTCATTTGCAAGATAGAGTATTAGTAACTATTTAAAAGGTTACTGTGGCCAGGCGCGGTGGCTCAAGCCTGTAATCCCAGCACTTTGGGAGGCTGAGACGGGCAGATCACAAGGTCAGGATATCGAGACCATCCTGGCTAACACGGTGAAACCCCGTCTCTACTAAAAAATACAAAAAAACTAGCCGGGTGAGGTGGTGGGCGCCTGTAGTCCCAGCTACTCGGGAGGCTGAGGCAGGAGAATGGCGTAAACCTGGGAGGCGGAGCTTGCAGTGAGCTGAGATCCGGCCACTGCACTGCAGCCTGGGCGACAGAGCGAGACTCCGTCTCAAAAAAAAAGGTTACTGTGATGCTCACAATGAGATACTACATAAATATTTGAATTAAAATATTTGAATGCCTTTACGGGAGTGCATCGTTTCCTAGATCTGCCATGTGCCCCGCTGGATCGTTTTGTTTTGTTTTGTTTTGTTTTGTTTGGATACAGGGTTTCGCTCCTTTGCCCAGGCTGGAGTCCAGTGGTGTGGTCTCGGCTCACTGCAACCTCCCAAGTAGGTAGAAGCCAGGCACAATCCACCACACCTGGCTAATTTTTTGTATTTTTGTAGAGACAGAGTTTTTCTATGTTGCCCAGGCTGGTCCCGAACTCCTGAGCTTAAGTGAGCCGCCCACCTTAGCCTCCCAAAGTGCTGGGATTACCGCTGTCAGCCACTGCGCCTTGCCTGGATCATTTGTTTCTGTTACTTGCCTGACCCCTGACGACGTTTGAATTTACCACTCCTGGATAATTGAAGGCAGGGAAATAAGAAAAGGCTTGGCTCACGCAGAGAGAAGTGGGAAGATTGGCTTGATCAATTCAGAGTGTATTCTGTAGAATAGTGGGAAATAAGGTTGAATAAATGACTTGAGGCCATATAATGGAGGATTTGGAAAGTTAAGCCAAAGAATTTAGATATGATGCTTTAGGGAGAAGAAAACTGTGGAAGATTTTTTTTTTTTTTTTTTGTGGAAGATTTTTGAGCAGGAGGAGGGACACTTGAAAATGAGAGTGGTGTGGGGCCTCCTGAGGAAGCAGCTTTCTGGCTTAGAGACTGAAATCCTAACAGGGCAGGGCCTTCACAGTGCTGACCAAGTGTGGGTGTGGCTTGGCAGTCTTGCCACGGAAGGCCAGAATTTCTGCCCCAGTGACTCTTCCTGCTCTGCCACTGACTCACCCCATTGACCTGGCCTGCATGGCTTCCCTTCTGCTTGCTGTCCGATCCACAGAATGCTGGGGTTGCCCAGGATAACGTGAGGCTGAGCTGACCAAGAGTGGGTAGGTTAGGGGAATGAGTAATCATTCCTGTCCCTTTGCCCCTTCCCTAGGTGGAAACTAAGCCAGACTGCCAGGGATCACCCTGTTCTAGTGCGTGGAGGCTTCCACCAGGAGGTAAGTCAAAATGGTTCCTGCCCTCTACTTTTTCATAGGTCAGATTTGTCCTGAGCAGGAGCTCTACTATTTACTTTTTCCCTGACTCAGTTTCTTCAGAATGACTGTCTTTCAATTATTTGAAGCAAACAGGTTACTGTAGGAGGAGAGCAGAGAGGTTTAATAAAGATATTTTTCTAACTGTGGTAGGGTGGTGTTCAGAGGTTTTCATTGGACCTTGCTCTGAAGTAGATTGCCTCGAACTCTTGTGAGCCAGACACTAAACATTGGCCATTGAGGCCACTGCAGAGAAGTCCTGGTCTTTAAGCCATTATTTCTCCACTACTGGGTTTCAGAACCATTCTTGGTGTGCTTTAGTGTCCCAAGTTATTTATGTCCCTTTTGATCGGGGAATGAAGGAAGTGAGAAGCAGGGGAGGAGGAGCTGTATGCATAAGTATGTGTGGGTGCATTATGCTGGGAGTTCGGGTGTCTGGGTTTCTCGTCCTGACTGTCGCTAACCAGATGTGTGACCAGGGACAAATTGCCTAACGTCAATGGACTGAACTTTTCTCATATGTGTAAAGGGACAGTTTGGATTATATGATCTTGAAGATTTCTTCCAGGGCCAAAATTTATCATTATATAATGTGTAATTATAAAGTAATGTAATAGCTGAACAAATGTGACAGATACTGTATATGTCTTGCCCCCTTGATTGTAATTATGGGGTAATTACAATGTTTATAAGTTTGACCCCTTCAAAGTAATTGTGTTCTCAGCCTTTAGATTTCCTTTGGTGATGGTGTCATTGCCTCAGATTACCTCTGAGCCAATCTTTGAGTATGCTCAGAGGTAGCAAATCTTTACTCTTAGCGTGGTGGATTCCGTTTTTAGAAACAGCCAGAAGATGCCATGAGCCAAATAATCATGCAAGGCCATACCTTTTTTGGTGAAGAATGAGGTGTGACTATAAAACAGTAACACCAAATTTTTCTGTTTGTCTCACATGGAGTAGACTTTAAAAGCAGCTCCCAAAGAAGTGTTTTGTTAGAATGAGTAAATAACTTCCTAAGGAGAGTATTTTGATTGCAGTTTTCATTTGATTTAATAAGATTAGAAATGTCTGCTTGAAAACAAGTCACTTTCCTTTATAGTAACTGTGCATATGCTTGCTTATACATTGGGGTGACTAGATAGTGGAGAAAACTGGCCTTTTTTTTTTTTTTTTTGTAGACAGGGTCTCTTGTCACCCAGGCTGGAGTGCAATGGCGGGATCTCGGCTCACTGCAACCTCTACCTCTCGGGTTCAAGCGGTTCTCCTGCTTCAGCCTCCCTAGTAGCTGTGATTACAGGCATGTGCCACCATGCCCAGCTAATTTTTTGTATTTTTAGTAGAGACAGGGTTTCACCATGTTGGCCAGGCTGGTCTTGAACTCCTGACCTCAAGTGATCCACCCGACTTGGCCTCCCAAAGTGCTAGGATTACAGGCGTGAGCCACCGTGCCCTGCCAAAAACTGGTCTTTCTCCTGGTACTCCTCCCAAATCACAAGTGTGTTGAGGGCTGAAAAGAGTTGAAACATGTTGCTCTATAGGAAACTGCAGCTGAGGAGCCATTGCAGTCCCATCTCCAGAAGACCCACAGAAAGAGTTAGAAGAGTTCTTCAGGCTGTGGCAGCCACTGCCCACCAGCACACCCAAATCAATCAAGATGAGTCCCAGGTGATGAGGCTGAAGCAGATGATTTGGTAGCTCCAGTCTGTTTTAGGGAGAAATGATGTATTAAATCACTACATTGATTTGTTTTTTGTTGTTAGCAGTTGTGGGTTTGAAAAAAGGTAGGCAGGAAGATGGTGAAGGGGTCAAGCATAGGGGCTGTTACCTTGAATATATGCAAATTAAGCTGATTATATTATAGTGCCCTGTAGTCTGTTCCTGGAAATGGTGGTCTTCAAAACTGATCAGTAAAATGAGGTATTAGACAGCCTGTTCAAAAGATTCTGTCACTAAGTTACTGTATAATCATTTGCAGTTCTCTTTCTTACTTTAAACATTGTTTTCTTCATTTTTATATTGGAAAAGTTAAGAGATGCTAAAAGTTCTAGATCTGAAAATTGGATAAGCCTAAGGAGGTCTGAGGTAGGGAAATGTCTATTCTAAGCTGTTTGACTCCTGGACTTGGGGTAGGAGTGGAATTTCCTTTTTACTTCCTAAATTATAGTTACTTTACTCTGTACTTAGAGTCACAGCTGGATGATCAAATATTAAGTAGCTATTTAATGAGAAGCAGGCACTGGAAGCCTGCTCCTGAAAAACAATCACAGGACATGTTAGTCCCAAGAGAAGTCATTCCTTGGTAGGACTTATTGTTTGAAGGAGGTGGGGGTGAATTTCATCAAAATGGACAGTGTAGATATTGTGATTCAGAGAATTGAGAGACTTTGTTTCCTGCTGTTACTAATTTCAAGCCTTTCTTTAAAGGGATTCTCCTCATGATTGGTACAGTGGGATTCATTTAGAGAAAAAGTCTTGTGTACCAGGATTAGAAGTTAATGCCCAAGAGCAGGGCCAGTTGCTGGAGGACAAAGTGGCATAATCAGTTGCTTTTCAATACTTAGATCCTATAGGTGACCTCAAAGATAAAATAGGCTACTTTGTAGCCCAGATCTTCCAGCCTAGTGCCTAGCAAGCTCACTAAGGAGAGGAGGTGACCTGTAGAATCCACACCTCTTAATCTCCCTATTTCTCTTCTTTTCCCTCAGTGCCCTTTAGTTTTAATTAGGATTGTGTAAACGTAGTCATGTTGCCAGTCCTCATGAAGTGGCAAGCCCTTGACATTTTCTGCTGGTCACTCATGCTACATATATAACTTGCAATTAGAGGGACTAGCTTCTTTGACAATTTGCCATCCATGGCTGTACCACTGAAAGAATTCAGATTAGGGCCAATTGGCTGTCATTTACTCAGGCAGCATATTTAGTACCTACTGTGTGCAAGCAGTGTGCTGGAGTAGAAATGATTTTAAAATGGTTTCTGCCTTCCAGGAGTTTAGTAAAATGAAACAAGTATTACAGCTAGCATCCACCCAGGGAGGATTGTAATTAACTTTGCAGAGGAACAAGCAATATGGGAGCATGTAGAGGAAAGAACAATTGTTCCTGATTGTGGGAGCGATAAGGAGAGTTTCTGAAGGGAGAAGGCATTTTAGCCAGGTTGTAAAGGAATAATAGGAGTTCAGTAGGTTTAGGAGACAGGGCATTTGATGGAGGTCACACCATGGGCAAAGGCACAGAGCTTGGAAAATGCCTGGCATATATGGGGAAAATGTGCCTGAGATAGAGGATATTTTAGGGAATGAACTGAAGATGAGGCTGGGAAGGAAATTTTGAGGGTTGGATCTTAGAGAACCTTAAGTGTCAGGCTAAGAGATTTGGATTTTATTCTTCATGGAATTAGCTATTAAGTGTTTTTGATTTACAGACTAACATGACCCAATCTATGTTATTTAAATCTTGTCTGTTCTTCAGTGTAAAGTCTTAGAGGTTAGGTTGAGAGAAGGTGGTGGTCCTGGTTCTTACAATACAGTATAAAGTTTGTCAGGCATGTCATGTTTGGGATCTTGATTCCTCAGTTATATTTACTAAAACAACTCCAAAAGCAAGAAGGCAGGAAGTGGTCAGAGCTGTGTCCCTTTAAACTGAGCTCACTACCCACCAAAGATGATTTTCTTAGGCATATACATTATGAACAGTCTTATTGCTAGTGGATTGCTTACTACTGATAATTCTTTGTGGATAAAATTTCTCACAAGGAGCGGGCTTTTCATTACAGGGCAGAAACCAAAAACATTTTTTGAGCCTGATTGGAAAATAGTATATACTCATTCTAGGACATGTGAAAAACACAGAGAAGTATAAGGAAGAAAACTAAAATCACCCATAATCCCACTATCTGGAGAAAACTACTGTTCTTATTTTAGCATATTTTCTTTTAGTATTTTGTGCTTGCATATTTCTGGTTTTGCAATTTCCAGATCATATATTACCTAAAATTTTATATTCTGCTTTTTTCCCCATTTACCATTTTTTCATTATATAAATTTATATATACTCTTCATAAATATTTGTAATGGCTGCATAATAGTCTATCATATAGGAATTTTATATGCTTTCAGGTTTTTTTAAATAATAATTGAATTTTTTTCAAATCATTTTTGTAATAGATGTAACAAATAAGTCCCCAAAAAGTCTTTGCCCTAGTTCTGCCCTGCAGAAGTAACCATTATATATTAATAGTTTTTTGTGTATCTTTACATGAACATTATTATGCATAAGTTTTTGTCTATGTTTTTGGTTTTTTTTATGATACATATCTACAAATAGATTACTAGATTAAACAATATGAAACTAATTTTTTCCTAATGTATATGATGGTACTATTTAGAAAACATGAAAAATAATGTGTTAAGGGAGAAAGTAAAAGGCACCCATAATTCCACAACTCAGAAATGAACATTATTTGGTATACTTCCTTACAAGTATACATACACATATACAAATTCACAAGTATGTGGGGAGAGGGATAGATATGTATATGATATATCTATCTGTCTATAAATATTTGTATATATAGTTTTTAAAATGGGGCCATACCATAATAGTTTTATCCTACCTTTTTTTTTTTTTTTTTTTTTTGAGACAGGGTCTCACTCTCTCACCCAGGCTTGAGTGCAGTGGTACAATCACAGCTCGCTGCAGCCTCAACCTCCTGGGCTCAAGTGATCCTCCTACCTTAGCCTCCCAAATATCTGGGACTACAGATGCATGCCACTGTGCCCGGCTAATTTTTGTATTTTTTGTAGAGATAGGGTTTCACCATGTTCCCCAGGCTGGTCTTGAACTCCTGAGCCCAAGCGATTCACCTGGCTTGGCCTCCCAAAGGGCTGGGATTACAGGCATGTGCCACTGCACCCAGCCTATATCCTGCTTTTAAAATTCAGCATTTCCTGAGTATTTCCCCGTGTCATTAAAATTATTTAAAACTTTTTTTTTTTTTCAGGGACAGGGCCTTGCTTTGTCACTCAGGCTGGAGTGCAGTGGTACAGCTGCAGTCCTAGCTCACTGCAGCCTTGAGCTCCTGGGCTCAAGTGATCTTCCTGCTTTAGCTTCCCAAGTAGCTGGGACTACAGACGCATGCCATCATGCCCAGCTAATTTTTTATTTTTTTATTTTTTGTAGAAGTGGAGTCCACTGTGTTGCCCAAACTGGTCTTGAACTCCTGGGCTTAAGCAATCCTCCCACCTCAGCCTTCCAAAGTGCTGGGATTATAGGCGTGAACCACTGTACCCAGCCAAACTTATTTAAAACATTTTAAGTGACTGCTTAAGATTTCATCATATGTATATTCATGCCATAATTTATTGTTAGATATTTAGTTTTTCTTCAGTTTTTCAGAATGATAAATAATTCTGTTAATGTCCATGTATCTTTGTATTTCAGATTGTTTCCTTAACTTTTATTTCTGTGATTGGAATTGTTTGATAAAAGAACATGAGCTTCTTTTTTTTTGACCACAACATCTCACTCTATTACCCAGGCTACAGTGCAGTAGTATGATCACAGCTTATTGCAGTTTCAGCCTCCCAAGCTCAGACTCAAGTGATCCTCCCACCTTAGCCTCCGAGTAGCTGGGACTACAGGTGTGCACCACCACACCTGGCTAATTTTTAATTTTTTTGTAGAAACATGGTCTCACTGTGTTGCCCAGGCTGGTCTTGAACTCCTGGGCTCAAGCAGTCCTCCTAACTTGGCCTTCCAAAGTGCTGGGGTGATAAGCTTCAACCACTGTACCCAGCCAGCTTTTTTTTTTTTTTTTTTTTGAGTTTTGGTAAAATGTATGTAACAAAATTTACTAGTTTAGGCTGGGTGCAGTGGCTCACGCCTGTCATCCTAGCACCAGCACTTTGGGAGGCTGAGGCGAGAAGATTGCTGGTCTCGAACTCCCGGCCTCAAGAGATCCTCCTGGTGCAGATGTGAGCCACCATACCCAGCCAAATATGAACATTTTTGTTTCTTTGTTTCTTTGTTTTGAGACAGGGTCTCACTCTGTCACCCAGGCTGGAGTGCAGTGGTGTGATCACAGCTCGCTGCAGTCTCAACCTTCTGGGGTTCAAGTGATCCTCTCACATCAGCCTCCCGAGTAACTGGGACCACAGGTGTGCACCACCATAGCTGGCTAATTTTTAATTTTTTTGTAGAGATGAGGTCTCACTATGTTGCCTAGGCTGGTCTTGAACTCCTGGGCTCAAGCAGTCCTTCCACCTCAGTCTCCCAAAGTGCTGGGATTTTGGGCATGTGCCACCACCACACCTGGCCCAAATATCAAGGTTTTGTTTTTTGTTTTTTGTTTTTTTTGAGATGGAGTTTCGCTCTTGTTGCCCAGGCTGGAGTGCAATGGCGCGATCTCAGCTCACTGCAACCTCCACCTTCCAGGTTCAAGCGATTCTCCTGCCTCAGCCTCCCGAGTGGTTGGGATTACATGCATGCGCTGTCACGCCTGGCTAATTTTGTATTTTTTTAAGACGGTTTTCTCCATGTTGGTCAGGCTGGTCTTGAACTCCTTACCTTAGGTGATCCACCCGCCTCAGCCTCCCAAAGTGCTAGGATTACAGGCATTAAGGTTGATATGTATTGCCAAGTTCCTATCCAGAGAACCACTTAATATCTGTTTATTTGTGTAAGAAAATGCACTGTTTTTTGTTTGTTTGTTTTTTGAGACGAAGTCTCGCTCTTGTCCCTCAGTCTGGAGTGCAATGGCGCGATCTCAGCTCACTGCAACCTCCGCCTCCCGGGTTCAAGCGATTCTCCTGCCTCGGCCTCCCAAGTAGCTGGGATTACAGGTGCGTACCACCACACCCAGCTAATTTTCTGTATTTTAAGTAGAGACAGGGTTTCACCATGTTGGCCAGGCTGGTCTCGAACTCCTGACCTCAGGTGATCCACCCGCCTTGGCCTTCTAAAGTGCTAGGATTACAGGCGTGAGCCACCGCACCTGGCCTAAAATGCACTGTTCTTTGATTATTAATTTCTCATTCAAAATTCTATATTAAGTTAAATTTCCTGGAGAGTATGATAGCTTTTTTTTTTAACCATTATTTTGTAAAACCAAAATTTGGGAGAGAATGTGAGGAGAAATTGAAAAGATCACTGATATTACCTAAATGACCCTGTTACTTAAAGTGACCTTTTGAAGTAAGAGGAAATGAAACAAGTTACACTGAGTTCCTCCACTGATGAAATGGGGAGGATGACACCTTCCCTGCCTGCCGTACAGGAATTGAATGGCTTAAAATTCTCTGTAGAAATAACTTCTTTCATGGCCAGGATCTTCAGAAGGGTACAATCTAGAGGGGAGAATTGGCGTTCCTTTCCCACAGTGATCAGGGGCCCTAGCTCTTAGCAGTTGGTTTGACATGCTGGAAATGTTCAGCTGCTTCCTAGCGAATCTGCTAGCAAAAGGGAAGGAGACACCTGTGTTGGGTTGTGTGGTGTGGTGTGGGGTGGGGGTGGGGTGTGGGGTGGTATGGTGTGTATGTGTGTTTGTTGGGGGTGTTTAGCAGTAGACATAGTGGAGCTTGCTTTGGTTTTATATTATTGTAGTGTGTAGGTAGGAACTACGTTGTCAAAATCACTGAAGGACAGTAGGAACCAGATTTGTTTGTTTCCCATTAGACAAAATTAAATAAGGGGCCAGGCATGGTGGCTCATGCCTATAATCCCAGCACTTTGGGAGGCAGAGGCAGAAGGACTGCTTGAGGCCAGGAGTTCGAGATGAGCCTAGGCAACATGGCAAGGCCCTGTCTCTACAAAAAATACAAAAATTTGCCAGATGTGGTGGCTCCCACCTGTGGTCCCGGCTACTCAGGAGTCTGAGGAAGGAGGATCACTTGAGCCTGGGAGGTTGAGGCTGTGGTAAGCTGTGATTATACCACTGCACTCCAGCCTGGGCAACAGAATGAGGCTCTGTCTCCAAAAAAAAGAAAGAAAGAAAGAAACAAGGAAGGTGAAGAGTAGTGGATAGGAAATCTTTTGGTGTTGCAACACCAAACACTTCATTTGAGTGTTTTGGGCTCTTTCCTTTGGGATTATATACCAGACCTATACTGCATATAAATTTATTAGAAAATGAGCCACACACTGTAACATAGCCATGCTCTGGCTGTGGCCAATTAGACCATCACTAATCCCCACTGAGAAGCTTTTCTTTTTTTGTTTTGGGACAGGGTCTTGCTCTATCACCCAGATTCTGGAGTGCAGTGGTGCGATCATAGCTCACTGCAACCTGGAACTCCTTGGTTCAAGGGGTCCTCCTGCCTCAGCCTCCCAAGTAGCTGGAACTACAGACACACACCCCTGTGCCTGGCTAATTTTTAATTTTTTAATTTTTTTAGACAGAGTCTTGCTGTGTTGCCAGGCTGGAGTGCAGTGGCATGATCTCGGCTCACTGCAGGCTCCAACTCCCTGGTTCCAGTGATTCTCCTGCCTCAGCCTCCTGAATAGCTGGGTTTACAGGTACATGCCACCACGGCCAGCTAATTTTTGTAATTTTAGTACAGATGGGGTTTCACCATGTTGGCCAGGATAGTCTCGATTCTCCTAACCTCGTGATCCGCCCACCTCGGCCTCCCAAAATGCTGGGATTACAGGTGTGGGCTACCGTGCCTAGCCTAATTTTTTTTATTTTTTGTAGAGATGGGGACTTGCTCGGCCTCCCAAAGTACTGGGATTGCAGGCCTGAGCCACTGTGCCCAGACTTGAATTTTTCTTTAGTTTTCTTGTTTTGTGTGTGTGTGTGTGTGTTTTGTTTTTTTGACGTGAAGTCTCACTCACTCTGTCTCCCAGGCTGGAATGTGGTGGTGCAATGACGGTTCACCACAGCCTTGGCCTCCCAGGCTCAAGCAGTCCTCCCACCTCAGCCTCCCGAGTATCTGGGACTATAGGTGTGTGCCACCCCAGCTGGCTATTTTTGTGATTTTTGTAGAGATGGAATCTTGCCATGTTGCCCAGGCTGGTCTCAAACTCCTCGGCTCAAGCAGTCCACCCACTTCAGCCTCCCAAGGTACTGGGATTACGGGTGTGAGTCGCTGTGCCCGGCCCAGTTATTGTTTCTGTTTAGACCCCAGTAGTAAATATTTTAGGCTTTGCAGACCATATGGTTGTAACTACTCACCTCTGCCATTGGAGAACAAAAGCAGCCGTACACAATACTTAAATGAATGGGCGTGGCTATGTTTTAGTAAAACCTGATTTACAAAATATGGGCTACTAACTTACAGGCTATAGTTTGCTGGCTGCTGGTAGGGGGAAGTACACTTGACAAAAAGAGGCCTAGTTTTGATGGGAAATTGTTAAAAAAAAAAAAAGCTCTGATGTCTGCTACTTACTGGTTGTGTTATTCTAGCATCTCTGAACCCTCATGTTTAAAATCAAAATGGTAATACCTTTCATAAGAAATAAGAATGAACAGTTGCACATGTGAGGAGATGTTTAACTTTTCTGGAAATAAGATATAAATTAAAACAATAATATGTTCTATCTTATATATTGATGAAATATGTTGGTAGAAGGGTGTAGATGGGAATTTTTATCCTCTGTTGGTGAGACTATAAAATAGTACACAATTTTAGATGGTAATTTGGGAATGTCTTTTAACATTTAAAATACACGAGCTTTTCAACCTATCAATTCTAATTGTTGGTATATATTCTAGAGAAATATTAGCTTGTGTGTAAAATTAGAGATGTGCTGCCAGTGTTATCAATGCAGCATTCTTTGACATGGCAAAACACTGTGAACAACTTAAATGTCCAGATGTAGCAAAATGGGAAAAAAAGGTTGTGGCACATTCTTACCATAGGATCTCTTTAAGCTTTTAAAAGTGTAAGGAATTGCCAGCCACGATGGCTCACACCTGTAATCCCAGCACTTTGGGAGGGCAAGGTGGTTGGATTGTTTGAGCCTAGGAGTTTGAGAACAGTTTGGGCAACATAGTGAAACCCCATCTCTACAAAAAAATTAGCTGGGTATGGGTGGTGCACACCTGTAGTCCCAGCTACCGGAAGGCTGAGGTGGGAGGATCACCTGAGCCCAGGTGGTCGAGGTTGCAGTGAGCCATGATGGCACCACTGCACTCCAGCCTGGGTGACAGAGTGAGACTGTGTCTCAAAAGAAAATTATTTAAAAATGTGAGGAATCTATTATGTGCTGGTATGGAAACATGTCAAAGAAATTTTTACATGAAAAGGGCAAGTTGCAGAACATATGGTATGATTACAGGTATGTGGACCAAACATACATACCTGTATGTGAATATATACCTGTATGTGTACATGCTTAGGAAAAATCGGAAAGATTGTACAACAGACTTCTAACAGTGGTCACTTGTGAGCTGGGGAGTGCCACTGGCAAATGTGGACTGAGGCTTAACGAAGAGAGAGTTTTACATTTTACTCTAGATACCTCTAGATTATATTATTTCACAGTGATAATGTATTTTTTCTCCTTCCCAATTGTTTGGAGAGCTCCTGGGCCTGTCTGCACTTGCCAGGGTTAGGAATATGACAAAGTAGGCAACTCTTTTCACATCAGTTGAGTTGGAAGCAGCTGCTGGGACCAGAACAGGGAGCACATGTAAGGAGAGGAGGGGGATAGCATGTGCAAGTGACTGGGAGAGGCAGCCAAGACAGGCCATTTTCTTTTCTTTTTTTTTTTTTTTGAGACAGAGTCTCGCTCTGTGGCCCAGGCTGGAGTGCAGTGGCCGGATCTCAGCTCACTGCAAGCTCCGCCTCCCGGGTTTACGCCATTCTCCTGCCTCAGCCTCCCGAGTAGCTGGGACTACAGGCACCCGCCACCTCACCCAGCTCGTTTTTTGTATTTTTTTTAGTAGAGACGGGGTTTCACCGTGTTAGCCAGGATGGTCTCAATCTCCTGACCTCATGATCCGCCCATCTCGGCCTCCCAAAGTGCTGGGATTACAGGCTTGAGCCACCGCGCCTGGCCGACAGGCCATTTTCAATTTACCAACAGTCACTATCACATGTCTTATCTTGACATTCTCCAAATTACTTCGCTCTCTGTCATCACACTGGACCCTGAGGATGATTCTCTGAGCAAGGGAGGTAGGGATGATGATAAGACCGGGAGTAATCAAAACATGGGACAACAAGGAAAGTAAGGCCGGGCGCGGTGGCTCAAGCCTGTAATCCCAGCACTTTGGGAGGCCGAGACGGGCGGATCACGAGGTCAGGAGATCGAGACCATCCTGGCTAACATGGTGAAAACCCGTCTCTACTAAAAATACAAAAAAAAACTAGCCGGGAGAGGTGGCGGGTGCCTGTAGTCCCAGCTACTTGGGAGGCTGAGGCAGGAGAATGGCATGAACCCGGGAGGCGGTTGCAGTGAGCCGAGATTGCGCCACTGCACTCCAGTCTGGGCGACAGAGCGAGACTCCGCCTCAAAAAAAAAAAAAAAAACAAGGAAAGTATGTGTGTAGAAATAGTTTTTTTCTTTCACTTGAAATATATCAAGGATACTCATTACAGCATTGTTTGAAATGGTAACAATGAAAATAGCCATTCCCTCAATAGAAAAATATGTGAACACATTATGGATATTCCTTATATGGACTTCTATGTAGCTTTTTAAAAGTATGAGTTAGAATTTTAGTTATTGACGCTTGGGGGGAGATGTTGATAAATTATTAGATAAGTAGCAGAGCAATGTGTAAAGTTTAAACCTAGTTTTCTAAAAACAGAGAGCAACAAAACCCTTTCCAATATATTTGTATTTATGTTTTTTGGGGGCACAAAAATATGTTACCATTTCTCATCTTGTAGGAGGCCTTGGAGAGGAATGGAAAGGGGCTGGGAGATTACCAATTTTGTCTTTTATCTAACTTTTTATTGCTTCACTGGTTTTGAAGAACAAGGAGAGCAAACTTGTGTAAGCAAGAAATGAAGTTTCCTAAACATTGTTTCATCTTAATTAATTAATTAATTAATTTTTTTGAGACAGAATTTTGCTCTTGTTGCCCAGGCTGGAATGCAGTGGCGCAATCTTGGCTCACTGCAACCTCCGCCTCCCAGGTTCAAGCGATTCTTCTGCCTCAGCCTCCCTAGTAGCTGGGATTACAGGCACCTGCCACCACGCCCAGCTTTTTTTTATTTTTTTATTTTTGTATTTTTAATAGAGACGGGATTTCACTGTGTTGGCCAGGCTGGTCTCGAACTGCTGACCTCAGGCGATCCACCTGTCTCAGCCTCCCAAAGTGCGGGCATTACAGGCGTGAGCCACCGCGCCCAGCTCAATTTTTTTTTTTTTTTTTTGAAACTGAGTCTCGCTCTGTTCCCCAGGCTGGAGTGCAGTGTTGCGATCTTGGCTCACTGCAACCTCCACCTCCCGGGTTCAAGCAATTCTCATGCCTCAGCCTCCCAAGTAGCTGGGAATACAGGCACCTGCTACTGTGCCCGACTGATTTTTGTATTTTTAGTAGAGATGGGGTTTCACCATGTTGGCCAGGCTGGTCTGGAACTCCTGACCTCAAGTGGTCCACCTGCCTCAGCCTCCCAAAGTGGTGGGACTATAGATAATGAGCTACCACGCCCAAAAATCAATTAAATGATTTTTAAAGGTTAACTTTTATTATTTTTTAGTGAGTTAATGAAGTAAAGAAATATAAAAGTCAAAATAGAGTTTTAATATGGAATTAATATGTAAATCTTCTTTTGGATTTAAAGGAGGCATCTGGGTAGTGGCAAGAGAACAAGCATTCAAGGAACCAGCTTTCTAGTTGTAGTTACCAACTTTCTGATGTGTGAGCTTTAATTTAGTAAGGTTATTTAATAACTTGAAGGCTTTAGTGTCCTTATCTCTAAAACTAAAGAGCTTGTACAAGGAGATGTGCTTCACAAATCTGTTATCCCACAATTGAGCTACCTTTTGAGATTAGAATATTATATTTCCTTTGTTTTAAAATGCTTTCTTTTTTTGTTTTTTTTTTTTTTTTTTTTTTAAATATTTTAACACTGAAATTGGGATGTATTTTACAATTAGTAGTATCTTTCAATTGTCACTGGCCATTTTTTTTTCACATTTTTGTTATCTCTGAAATTGAGATATCTCATCATTGATGATATCTCATCATTGATGATGTAGGATAGTTCCATTTTCAATGCCATTTTTGTTTTCATAACAAAAATCTTCGCCCTTTCCTGGGCTTCTGTTACTTCCAATCCTGTCAGATTCATTCACATCACTAAGACATTCTGGACTGGGACTATTGTTTGAGTGTGCAGGAATTTTGTACATCTTTTTATAACTGATGGATGTCCTATATGTAGCTACTGTTTGAGAAATTGAGTAACAGATGTGACACATCCAACTTAGTGTTCCTGAGTTTTGATTTTGTTTTGCTTGCCTTTTTTTTTTTTTTTTTTTTTAAAGAGATGGGATCTTGCCTGGGGGCGATGGCTCATGCCAGTAATCCCAGTACTTGGGGGGGCCGAGGCAGGCGGATCACGAGGTCAGGAGTTCAAGACCAGCCTGGCCAACATGGTGAAATGCAAAAATTAGCTACTAAATTAGCTACTAAAAATGCAAAAATTAGCTGGGTGTGGTGGTGGACACCTGGAATCCCAGCTACTCGGCAGGCTGAGGCAGGAGAATCACTTGAAACTGGAAGGCGGAGGTTGCAGTGAGCCAAGATTGCGCCACTGCACTCCAGCCTGGGCAACAAGAGTAAAACTCCATCTCAAAAGAAAAAAAAAAAAAAGAGATGGGATCTTGTTGTGTCACCCAGGCTGGGGTACAGTGGCACAGTCGTAGCTCACTGAAGCCTCAAACTCCTGAGCTCAAGTGATCCTCCTGTGTTAGCCTCCTGAGTAGCTGAGACTTCAGGCATGCCACCATACCTGACTAATTTTTTTTTATTTGTTGTTATTTTTCTTGAGACAGAGTCTCGCTGTGTCACCCAGGCTGGAGTGAAGTGGTATGATCTCAGTTCACTGTAGCCTCCACCTTCCAGGTTCAAGCGATTCTTGTGCCTCAGCCTCCTGAGTTGCTGGGATTACAGGCGTGCACCGCCACACCTGGCTAATTGTGTGTGTGTGTGTGTGTGTGTGTGTGTGTGTGTGTGTATTTTTAGTAATGACGAGGTTTTACCGTGTTGACCAGGCTGGTCTTGAACTCCTGGCCTCAGGTGATCTGTCTGCCTTGGCCTCTCAAAGTGCTAAGATTACAGGCGTAAGCCATGGTGCCCAACCAATTTTTTTCTTTCCTTTTTTTTTTTTTTTTTTTTTTTTTTGAGAGATGGGGTCTCGCTTTGTCACCCAAGCTGGTCTTGAACTCCTGGCTCAAGTGATCCTCCCATCTCAGCCTCCTGAGTCGTTGGGATTACAAGTGCAAGCCTCTGCACCTGGCTTGCCTGGCATGTAATAATTACAGTATGACATATATACAGAAAAGTACATAAAGTTTACAGCTCAAGGACTTTCCACAAGGTGAACACACCTGTGTTACTAGCACCTACATCAAGAAACAGAACACTACCAGCATATTATTCGCCCCTTCCCAGTCACTATCCCCCTACTGTTTTATTTATTTATTTATTTTTTTTTTTTTTTTTATTTATTTTTTTTTTTTTGAGACGGA
>NW_016811643.1:1886037-1975892 GCF_001698545.2 Rhinopithecus bieti
TGTTTTATTTATTTATTTATTTATTTATTTATTTTTATTTATTTTTTTTTTTTTGAGACGGAGTCTTGCTCTGCCGCCCAGGCTGGAGTGCAGTGGCCGGCTCTCAGCTCACTGCAAGCTCCGCCTCCCGGGTTCACGCCATTCTCCTGTCTCAGCCTCCTGAGTAGCTGGGACTACAGGCGCCCGCCTCGTCGCCCGGCTAGTTTTTTGTATTTTTTAGTAGAGACGAGGTTTCACCGTGTTAGCCAGGATGGTCTCGATCTCCTGACCTCATGATCCGCCCGTCTCGGCCTCCCAAAGTGCTGGGATTACAGGCTTGAGCCACCGCGCCCCGCCTTGTTTTATTTTTAAATGCAGTGAAAGTGTACATAGGGATGATGACTCTTGGTTCATAAGTGAGTGGCTCATGTTATCTCAGGTGAGTCTTCTGGAAAGAGCCCCAGATTAGGAGCCAGAAGACCATGGTTACATTGTGGCCTGGTTACTTTTTAACTGTATGACCTTAGGCAAGGTAAACTTAACTTTTCTGGATTTCATTCCTCTTTGGTAAAGTGAAAATAATAATGCCCTCACCTTAAAGAGCTGTTGTGAGGTTCATGTGACATTATTGGTAAACAGGAAATACCTTGTAAATGGGAAACACTTTGTTAGTTGTAAAGAGCCATACACAAATAATAGTCATTTTTGTTGAGAGCGGTGGAATTTCAAGCAGGAGAGAAAATGATGATCCCCAAATCTATTCTCTTTATCACCTTTGCTGTCTCATTTTTTTTGTTGACGTTGGTGTCACTGGCTTTCTGTTAAATTCTCCCAAAATAAAAATAATATAAAGGTCCTAACAGGAATCCCCAGAGATCTAGAATTTCTCCTAAAGTTTTTTTTTTACTTCCTCTCTTAATGCTGATGCCCACTAGATCTGTGCAAGGCAGAGACCTTGGTAAATCAACAAACTTCAATCGCAAATGAGTACATCGCCCATTTACAGGCCTTATAAGCAAGCATGATCCTCTGATAGACACTCTTCTGAATTTATTCACTGTTCCAAATGGAGCCCAAATCCATATCTGTAACCCCAAATTATATTTTTCATTAGTTACTGATTATTTCTAACTGTTCATCCAGTAGATATCTCACATCTAAGACCTAACCCTCAAACTGCTTGCCAATATAGCAAGACTGTTTAGATTTTGGACTTGGAGTGGGACAGACTTGGGTTTGAATCTTAATTCTGCTACTTATTAGCCTCATGATCTTTTTTAATAAAGATCATGACAGGTTGCTTAACATTGTGAAAGATTTAATCTATAAGTCGAGGGTATTAATAGTATTTGCTTGATAGGGGTGATACTATGCTCAGATGAATGGAGATTGTTATTGTTACTTTTACTTTTTGTTGTTGTTGTTGTTGAGATGGAGTTTTGCTCTTGTTTCCCAGGCTGGATTGCAATCGTGTGATCTCGGTTAACTGCAACCTCTGCCTCCTGGGTTTGAGCGATTCTCCTGCCTCGGCCTCTCAAGTAGCTGGGATTGCAGGTGCCTGCCACCATGCCCGGCTAATTTTTTTGTATTTTTAGTGGAGATGGGGTTTCACCATGTTGGCCAGACTGGTCTCGAACTCCTGGCCTCAACCTGCCTCGACCTCCCAAAGTGCTGGGATTTCAAATGTGAGCCACCGTGCCCAGCCACTCTTACATTCTTATCTTGCTTTTTGGCACACATGTGTTCATTTATTTGTTCACTCAAGCTATGAAATTTAGAGGTGCTTCAAGAATTTTCCTTTTCTCATTCTTCATTTATACAGTTGTCCCTCAGTATCTGTGGAGTATTGGTTCCAGGACTTCCCACAGATGCCAAAATCCTTGGATGCTCAGGTCTCTTACATAAAACGGTATAATATTTACATGTAACCTACACACATCCTTTGTATAGTTTAAATCATCTTTGGGTTACTTATATAATGCAATGTAAATAATATGTAAATAGTTGTTACATTGTATTGTTTAAAATAATGACAAGAAAAAAAAGTTTATACATCTTCAGTACAGATGCTTTTTTCTTCTCCAAAATGCTTTTGATCTCAGGTTGGTTAAATCCACAGATGGGGAACCCATGGATACAGAGGGCCTACTGTAATTGGTTGTCAGGGCCTATCATAAACAGTTTTCAAAGCTACTGTTGCATCTTTATTGTCATTGCCTTACTTCAGACATACATTACTTGTTTGTAACAAACAATGGTTTTTGCACTGCATTCTGTAAAGCTTTACGGAACTATAGAACTGACTCAAGAACCAGGGAGAAGCAGAGGGAACAAGTCTCCAAATATCCCTTACTTCAAACTGTTGTCTTCTATGTGTCCTGGGGTTCTATATAAAGGTTACATTTTAAATAGAGTTAATTTAAAATATATGGTTTGGAATCTTTCATTTATTCGAGAAGTACTTATCAAGACACTCATGCTGTGGCAGCCATTGTACTGATTTCTAAGAATTCAGTGGTGAGCACACAGTTTGTGATTTCATGGAACTTAAGGCAGTGAGAAAAAGATAAATTAATAAAATACAAAAAGGTGTAATTAGAAACTATGGGCTGGGCACAGTGGCTCATACCTGTTATCCCAGTGCTCTGGGAGGCCAAGGTGGGAGCTTCACTTTAGTTCAGGAGTTCGAGATCAGGTTGGACAACATAGCAAGATCCTGTCTCTACAAAAATAAAAGAAAAATATCCAGGCGTGGTGGCATGTGCCTGATAAAGTACTATTATTATTCCTATTTTACAGCTGGGGAAAATGAGGGCAAAGAGAGAGTAAATAACTTGCCCAAGGTTGCAGAGCTATTAAGCTATAAACCCAGAATTTGTATTAGGTTGTCTTTAAGTTCAGACCTCGTAATCTTAGCCATTATGCTCTATTGCTTTCCTCTTGTGTCTTCCCTTTCCAGTCTGTACTTCATACAGTTTTCCTTCTGAAACATAGCCTTGATCATGCTGTTCCCCTTTACGTTCTTCCTTTAGAAACCTTGATTGTCTTCTCATCACCTACAATTTCTTAGCATGAGGCAAGTGCCTCACAATTTAGTATTACTTACCGTTCTTTTTTTTTGGGACAGAGTCTTGCTGTGTCACCAGGCTGGAGTGCAGTGGCATGATCTCGGCTCACTGCAGTCTCCACCTCCTAGGTTCAAATGATTCTCCTGCCTCAGCCTCCTGAGTAGCTGGGATTACAGGCGCGCAACCACACCCAGCTAATTTTTGTATTTTTAGTAGAGACAGGGTTTCACCATGTTGGCCAGGATGGTCTCAATCTCCTGACATCATGATCCACCTGCCTTGGCCTACCAAAGTGCTGGGATTACAGGCGTGAGCCACTGCACCTGGCCTTACTTATTACCCTTCTTATCATCTGATGCATCTCCCTAAAACTGCATGCCATTGCTCAACTGTAATATGCTCTGTCTTTGCACGTGCTGTTTTCTCTGCCTAGAATACTCCTTTTTTACTTTTTGGTGAAACTCTACTTATCCTGCTCATATTTTAAGTATCTAGCTTAAATGTCACTTCCTATGTAAAGCATTCCCCATCATTCCATCCCATCCTGAGTTAGTCCCTCACAGCTCCTTTAAACCAGTACCTTCTCTTATTTTCCCATTCTAAAGTCTTTCCATGAAAGCAAGAATCTTAGTGTTCTCTTTAGCTCCCCACCTTTCCCACACCCCTATATTCTAAGAGCATTGTCTCTACCTCTGTAATGCCTTTCAGATCCACCTGTTTTAGTTCCTACTGCCCCTGCCCTGGCAGTGCAGTTTTCTGTCTGCCTCTACAGCTGCCACCTAAGTCCATTTTCTGCCTCTGGCCTCACTGTTGCACTAGAGTCATCTTTTCAAAAAGCACAAGTAGTATACCATTCTCCTGCCCAGGACTCTTCAGCGTCTTCCATGTCTCTTCAGTAAGTCACCCTGGGTTGTTGGCCCCCACTAGCCCTGCTTGTGTTATCTTACCTTCCTTTCAGCACACACCAAGCCCATGTTCTTTGGCCTCATATTATGGGTTACAGATGTGTCTCTTCCTCTATAAGATTGTAAACTCAAGTTTAAAGATTTGCCCTTGGGCCTGGCACAGTGGCTCACACCTGTAATCCCAGCACTTTGGGAGACCAAGGTGAGCTGATTGCTTGAGCTCTAGAGATTGAGACCAGCTTGGGCAACATGGCAAAACCCCATCTACAAAAAGTACAAAAGTAGCTGGGCATGGTCCCGCATGCCTGTAGCCCCAGCTACTTGGGAGGCTGAGGTCGGGAGGATCACTTGAGCCTGAGAGGCAGAGGTTGCAGTGAGCTGAGATGGCACCACTCTACACCAGCCTGGGCAACAGAGTGAGACCCTGTCTCAAAAAAAAAAATCTTTGAATTCCTAGCACAGTATGAAGGATGTATCATGTTTATAGTCGAATATTCCTGATTAAATTTCATTAATTCTAAGTAAAGAGTAATATATCTTACGTATTTTGGAGAATATGTTTTGATATAAAGAAAGAACTTTGCCTTAAAAGGGATAAATTTCAGTTAGTAGGAAAATTGCTTGTGTGAAATTTTGTACTTCTCAGTGATTCCAGATACATAGGATTTATTTTCTGTCATGGTGATCAGGTTATTTACTAGCACCTTTAAAAGTGTGGATAGGCCAGCACGGTGGCTCACACCTTTTAATTCCACCACTTTGGGAGGTCAGTGCAGGTGGATCCCTTGAGCCCAGGTGTTCGAGACCAGCTTAGGCAACATAGTGAGACTTCATTGCTACTAAAAATTAAAAATAGCCAGGCATGGTGGCGCATGCCTGTTGTAGCAGCAGCTACTTGTAAGGCTGAGGCGGGAGGATCACTTGAGCCCAGAAGTTTGAGGTTGCAGCGAGCTATGATTGTGCCACTGCACTCCAGCCTGGGTGACAGAGCAAGACGCTGTCTCAAAAAAAAAAAAAAAAAAGGTGGATATAGATCTGGTGCCATTTAGATACCTGCATTGCCCTTTTCATGAGCCGTGGCAGAAGCAGTATAAACAATGAATGCAGAAATGCTTTGTATACATAAAGACCTATACTGATGAGAAAGATAGAGGATGTAGCGGAGATGTGCTGGAGAGAGCACTGGATTTAGAAGACGTCTCTTTGAGTTCTTAATCTGCAGCCTTACCAGTCGACCTTGAGGCAGGTATTTTCTTCTTTTTTTTTTTTTTTTTTTTTTTGGTTGGGGAGATGGGAGTCTCGCTCTGTGCGCCCCAGCTTGGAGCTGCAGCTGGCCGATCTCAGCTCACTGCAAGCTCCGCCTCCCGGGTTTACGCCATTCTTCCTGCTTCAGGCTCCCGGGTAGCTGGCCGACTACAGGCGCCCGCCCACCATGCCCAGCCTAGTTTTTTTTGTATTTTTTTAGTAGAGACGGGGTTTCACTGTGTTAACCAGGGTGGTCTCAATCTCCTGACCTCGTGATCCACCCGTCTCGACCTCCCAAAGTACTGGGATTACAGGCTTGAGCCACCGCGCCCGGCCGGTATTTTCTTCTTACTGAGCCTTAGGTTCCTAATTTATAAAATTGGAATAAACCTTGCCTCTTAGGGTTCTTTTGGGAAAATTAATTGAGATGTGAGACACAACCTTCCCTAAAAATCCTGAAGTTTGTTCAAATCTGTAGCACAATATGTATTTTAGGGTTTTATTTTATCTGTCCATGTTAGGCACCATTCCCACTTATTTCACTTATTAGTAACATATTGACAAGTTTGGTTCTTGAGGCAATCTATCTTCCTGTTTAGAACTCATATTCGTGTTTGTTCATTTCTATCAGTGATTAAAGGCATTCTAGTGTGGAAAAAGGAAAAGTGGACCTGGACAAAAAGACAGGGGTCTCAGTACTGTGTAGGACAGGGATGATAAAGTAGAGCTGTGGGGAGGAGAAGGGGTGAAGACCTAGGTATAGAAAGCTACTTTTCTTTAGGCTCTTTAGACAGATGTAGTTATAAATTGGATTTTGTGGCTTTTATTTATGAAAAGCTGCCTTGTAGTTCCTCAAGTGTGGCTCCAGTCACCTTTCATTGTATGCCATGCTAAGTTGGTACTACCAGTTTCCAAGGACCTCCTCCTTTCAACAGAGTATTAATGAAGCACCTGTATGTGCCTCGCTTTGGGAATGGGTCCTAATAGGGTAACACACAATGTGCCTGTTTCTAGGAGATTTGCTATTTTTTGGAAAGAACACCCTAACTAGTGATGTTTTGACCAGATTCTGAGGAGACGAGTTCTACTACAAGATTTGTTGTTGAGAATGGTATCCTGTGGAAAGAATCATGGGAATTTTTGGAAGTGGAAAGGTACTTTATTTATTTATTTATTTTAGAGACAGGGTCTCACTCTGTTGCCCAGGCTAGAGTGCAGTGGCATGGTCATAGCTCACTGTAACCTCAAACTCCTGGGCTCAAGTGATCCTCCCAACTTAACCTCCCAAGTTGCCAGTACTACAGACACACACCACCATGCCCAGCCAATTTTCATTTTTTGATATATATTTACTTATCTGTGTATCTATAGATAGATGGATAGGCAAATATATATATACACACACACACATATTTACACACACACACAAATATATATACATATATATTTTTGAGAGAGGGTCTCACTATGTTGCCCACACTGGTCTCAAATTCCTTGGCTCAAGTGATCTTCCCATCTTGGCCTCCAAAAGTGCTGGGATTACAAGCATGAGCAACTGTGCCTGGCCCCGAAAAGGTACTTTAGAGCTGATCTGACCCTAGCTTGGGTCTCAGTAATTTGTCTCTGTGACTTGCATTAAGCCACATCGCTAGTGAGTGACCCATCCCCCCTCCAGGGGTTTTCAGCACCAGATCTGGTATGTTTTCTACCATCATGGAGGCTGTCTGCAGTAAGAGTATTCCCCCTCCATTTCAGGTTCTTTCGCATTTCTTTTTTTTTTTTTTTTTTTTTTGAGACGGAATCTCGCTCTGTCGCCCAGGCTGGAGTGCAGTGGCCGGATCTCAGCTCACTGCAAGCTCCGCCTCCCGGGTTTACGCCATTCTCCTGCCTCAGCCTCCCGAGTAGCTGGGACTACAGGTGCCCGCCACCTCGCCCGGCTAGTTTTTTGTATTTTAGTAGAGACGGGGTTTCACCGTGTTAGCCAGGATGGTCTCAATCTTCTGACCTCGTGATCCGCCCGTCTCGGCCTCCCAAAGTGCTGGGATTACAGGCTTGAGCCACCGCGCCCGGCCTTCTTTCGCATTTCTTATAATTAATTCTGTGTGTGTGAGCAGACGTGCTAGATATGTTCTTATGTTGCCTGTAGGGACAGAGCCGTTTTACTCCTCTGTGACAGTGAAACAGGGTGGAGAGGTTCTTAGCTGTTTTGTAGAAAGGCCTTCTTGAGAGAGAACTGAGTGGGCCTGTTGGATGTTATAATGAATCCTCTCTGGGTTTTGATTTGCCCTCTGCTTTTCTCCCCAAGAAGCCTCAGGCTTACCAACCCTGCCTCATTAATCAGCCACTATCCTCTGGAGAGGGAGAATGAGCCCATGGTAAATAAGCTCAAGGTCAGGCTCCTGAAACAGCAGTCCTTCCCTTTAGCACCAGCGTTTCCTTACAGCCTCCCCCTCTCACCCTTGAGATATTGCCACATCCCTTCTAGGAGAAGACTTTTCTTGGTGTTTGCTGTTTTCAGAGGAGTTTTAGTCCTTTAAGGTTTGTAAAGCTCTCGGATTCTCATAAAAAAACTCTTTAGTGATTAGTTTTGAAATTGGAGGTGTTTGATTATTTTGATTAAGAAGTTGATTTTCGGCCTGGTGCGGTGCCTTCCTCCTGTAATTCCAGCACTTTGGGAGGCCCAGGCAGGTGGATCACCTGAGGTTAGGAGTTCAAGCCCAGCATGGTGAAACCCCATCTCTACTAAAAATACAAAAAATTAGCCCAGCGTATTGGCGGGTGCCTGTAATCCCAGCTACTTGGGAGGCTGAGGCAGAAGAATTGCTTGAACCCGGGAGGTGGAGGTTGCAGTGAGCTGAGATCGTGCCATTGCACTCTAGCGTGGGGACAAGAGCAAAACTCTGTCTCAAAAAATAAAAAAAGTTGATTTTCATGAGGAAAAGCGCACTACTTCTTCGATTCGCTGAGAATGTGCTAGCTTTTATTCATTCACTCAATGATTGTCTAACAGCTGTAGAGAATAATATAGGCTAACTGGGTACAGTGGTTCATGCCTATTATCCCAACTACTTGGGAGGCTGAGGTACAAAAATCACGTGAATCTGGGAGGCAGAGGTTGCGGTGAGCTGAGATCGCACCACTGCACCCCAACCTGGCTGACAGAGCGAGACTCCATCTCAAAAAAAAAAAAAAAGGATAATATAGGGACAAGGTAGACAGCTTACTATTTACATGACTAAAATCATGTAAGTCACCTAATTCCTGAGCCTCAGAGCCTCAGATTTCCTCATCTTTAAAACTATCCAGTGCTCCCTTCGGCAGCATGTGTACTAAAATTGGAACAAAATAAAATAGGAACCATACAGAGATTAGCATGGCCCCTGTGCAAGGATGACATGCAAATTTGTGAAGAGTTCCATATGTTTTTTTAATTTTATTTAAAAAATAAAGTAAAATAAAACTGCCCAATACAATGCCTTCTAGTCTTTTCTCTGTCACTTATGTCCTGGCATCATAAAGTCTATCTTTATCGTTGCTGTTACTGTTGTTATTCGTAGCTAATCCAGAGCCTGTCCCCTGTGGTCATCTTGTCTAATCCTCAGGACAATCTGTAATTTTTTTTTTTTTTTTTTTTGAGACGGAGTCTCGCTCTGCCACCCAGGCTGGAGTGCAGTGGTTCAATCTCGGCTCACTGCAACCTCTGCCTCCCGGGTTCACGCCATTCTCCTGCCTCAGCCTCCTGAGTAACTGGGACTACAGGTGTCTGCCATCACACCTATTTTTAGTAGAGACAGGTTTTCACCGTGTTAGCCAGGATGATCTCCATCTCCTGACCTCAAGTGATCCACCCGCCTCAGCCTCCCAAAGTGCTGGGATTACAAGCGTGAGCCACCGCGCCCGGCTGACAAATCTGTAACTTTATAGACCTGCCTGGCAGAGTGGAGGGTTTGGGTAAGGGAATAACGACTCTAGAAGCTAGAACTCTAGAAGTTGCAGATCATGGAGGGCCTTGAGTGCCAGGCTAATTATTTATGTTACAATCATCCCATGGGGATGATTGGGGACTTGAACTCTCCTAGTATTTATTTGTTTTTGTTTTTTGAGACATGTCTTGCTCTATTGCCCAGGCTAGAGTGCAGTGGCATGATCATAGCTCACTATAACCTCAAACTCCTGGACTCAAGCAATCCTCCCACCTCAGCCTCCTGAGTAGCTAGGACTACAGGCGCACACCACCATGTCCGGCTAATTCTTTTATTTTTTGTAGAGACGAGGATCTCGCTATGTTACCCAGGCTGGTCTTGAACTCCTGAGGAATTTGAACTCCTGAGCTCAAATTATCCTCCCACCTTGGCCTCCCAAAGTTCTGGGATTACAGGCATGAGCCACTACACCCAGCTCCAGTCTTTTTTTGTTTAAACTTTCAAAAATGATAATATAAATCCTGGTGCGATGGCATATGCCTGTAGTCCCAGCTACTCAGGAGACTGAGGCAGGAGCATCACCTGACCCTTTGAAATAACCTTTGTGCTCCTAACCAGTCACCACCCTCCTCCAACCTCTATCTGAACTCTACTGAAATTTATTTATTTATTTTAATTTAAAATTATTTATTTTTTCTTTTTTTGTGACAGAGTCCCACTCTGTCACCCAGACTGAAGTGAAGTGGCACAGTCTCAGTTCACTGCAACCTCCTCCTCCCGGATTCAAGTGATTCTTGCCTCAGCCTCCCAAGTAGCTGAGATTACAGGCTCCTGCCACCATACTCAGCTAATTTTTGTATTTTTAGTAGACATGGGATTTTGCCACGTTGGAAAGTCTGGTCTTGAACTCTTGAGCTCAAGCGATCTGCCCACCTCAACCTCCCAAAGTTCTGGGATTAAGGCGTGAGCCACTGTGCCCAGCCCGCCCTACCAAATTTAAAGTGATTTCTTTCCTTCCTTCCTTCCCTTCTCTTTTCCTTCCTTCGTTCCTTTCTCTCTCTCTCTCTCTCTTTCCCTCTCCCTCTCCCTCCCCCACCCCCACGCCTTTCTTTTCTTCTCTTTTTCTTTCTTTTTTTGAGACGGAGTTTCACCCTTGTTGGCCAGGGTAGAGTGCAATGGCACCATCTTGGCTCACCACAACCTCTGCCTCCCGGGTTCAAGCGATTCTCCTGCCTCAGCCTCCTGAGTAGCTGGAATTACAGGTATGCACCACCACACCCAGCTAATTTTGTAATTTTAGTAGAGATGGGGTTTCTCCATGTTGGTCAGGCTGGTCTCGAATTCCCGACCTTAGGTGATCCGCCTGCCTCGGCCTCCCAAAGTGCTGGGATTACAGGCGTAAGCCACCATGCCCGGCCCTTCTCTTTTTCTAGAAAGGTTTTACCACTCCTTTCCCACTCTTTTGGGGACAGTAAGAATCAGGCAGGAGCCATGTGGCTGCCTGCTGCCTGTCTAGGCTGTGAGAGGAGCTGTCGAAATTCTGCTGCTGCCACAGGCGGGCGGAAGAGGAGGGAAACGCTGGAGAAACTGGCCAGGCTTCTTGGGCTGCCCTGAAGAGCTGGCCCAGAAACTTGGCAGCTTTGCAGAGGGGTTCCAGGGGAAGGTTCAGCCTCTCAGAAGCTGCACAGCTGGAAGCTGTTGCCTTAAGTTTAGAGCAAGGGGCCAGGCTGGGGAGACTTTTTGAGACAGTGTCAGTTCTATCTGGGCTAGGAAGCTTCAGGGCTGACCCATTGCCATATGTGGCCAGGGCAGTTTTAGCAGGCCTCCCTCCTATTTTCGCCTTATACATTTTCTGGAGCATTGATAATGCCAGTCTTTAAATTAAGTTTGGCCAGGCCTGTGATGGCTCATGCCTGTAATCCTAGCACTTTGGGAGGCTGAAGCAGGCAGATCACTTGAGCCCAGGAGTTTGAGACCAGCCTGGGCAATATGATGAAACTTTGTCTCTACAAAAAAAATACAAAAATTAGTCAGCCGTGGTGGCACGCACCTGTAGTCCCACTACTCCAGAGGCCGAGGTGGGAGGATTGTTTGAGCCCAGGAGGCTGAGGCTGCAGTGAGCCATGATTGTGCCACTTGCACTCAAGCCAGGGTGACAGAGACTCTGTCTCAAGAAAACAAAAAACAAAAAAACCCCAAACAATTATGTTTGCCACTTTGCTTTTCTATAAAAGTTTTGGTATCTGCTTTGCTTTTCTTTCATGGTGCTCCTTTGAATAAGAACTTCTCTTCCTGCTAATAGTGATTGCTAACTACAGACTACAAATCATACAGTGGGAATAGCCTACAGGGCCTGGAAGAAGCAGCAGGGTGATGGGGAGCCTACAGCAATGATCCTTGGTCTGACCCCCACCCCCACCTCATCCCAACCACCCACCACAGTCATTCTCTGGTGGCCAGAAAGTTGAATTTGTAAACCTGACATCCAGATGTAGTTTGGAGAAGCAGATTTAAGGAGTGCTAGTGTGCTAGGTGTTATGGGGGATCACAGAGAGAGAGCGGTAGAACTGGTTATGCCCTTGAGGAATTTCCATTCTAGATGTGAAGACAAGACTTTCATGCATATACACATAAGTGCCAAGAGTAGGAGGTAGTTACATTTTTCTTATCACCAGTGTAATATAAGATTATTAAAAATAAATGCAAGGCCGGGCATGGTGGCTCACACCTGTAATCCAGCACTTTGGGAGCCTGAGGTGGGTAGATCACAAGGTCAGGAGTTCGAGACCAGCCTGGCCAACATAGTCAAACCCTGTCTCTACTGAAAATACAAAAATCAGCTGGGCATGGGGGCAGGTGCCTATAATCCCAGCTACTTGGTAGGCTGTGGCAGGAGAATTGTTTGAACCCAGGAGACGGAGGTTGCATTGAGCCAAGATCATGCCATTGTACTCCAGCCTGGGTGACAGGGCAAGACTCCATCTCAAAAAAAAAAAAAAAAAAAAAAAACATACAGCATAGAAAGTCCCCAAGTGAATGTTCCCTACAATCTAACTCCTCCCGCAAGGTAACCCCTGTTAACTGTTAAATATTTGAGGAGTTAGGAATATTAAATCAAATATATTAAATATTTGAGCTGGACCCTAAAGTAAAACCTAGAGAGGCAGACTGATGGGAAGAAGGCAGACAGACAGAGGATCCAGCCTCCTGCTCCAGGCAGAATACGCTCTCTGGCTTCCCAAACAATTGGTGAGCCAACTTCTGTTTGGACACCTTGGTGACAAGCGACCAAAATGCCAAACAAACAGGAATTAGTCTGCAGGAAGCACCCATCCATGCCTTACATGCTAGCCAGTGTGTTGGACACCTTATAGGTATTATTGAATTAATTTTCATTAATTTTCATCACTTTTTTTATAACGGGTGTCTTTATTCTTATTTTACAAATGGGGTACTAAAGCTCAGAAGTTTCTTGCCAACATCAAATAGTTAGCAGCATGTGGTAGAGACTTCTACCGTTTACTTGCTGTGTGATCTTGGCAAATTATTTAGTCTCGTAGCTCAATTTCCTCCTCTATAAGGTTGGGTGATAATGGTACCTACTTCATAAGGGAGTTGTTAAGATTAATGAGTTCGTACATGTTAGGTCAGTAGAATAGTGTCAGGTACATAGTATGCACTCAGTAAGCATTAGCTACTATATGTCTTTCTGTCTATCTGTCCATTTATTTATGTATTTATTGAGACAGAGTCTTACTCTGGCACCCAGGCTGGAGTGCAGTGGCATGATCTCTGCTCATTCCGCATTCAAGCAATTCTCCCACCTTAGCCTCCTGAGTAGCTGGGACTTTGACACTAAAAAAGACACTAATTTGTTTGTAAATCATGACGTTTTACTGGTTGTCTTATGTGTAAAACATTTTAGCCTATATGTTATAAACTGTAGCCAATGATTGTGACCTCTATAGTATACCTCCTAGTAGAAAAAAACAAAGACAACTCTGGGCCAGGTGTGGTGGTTCATGCCTGTAATCCCAGGGCTTTGGGAGAAGCATAGAATTTTTAGAGAAGAATTTATAATAATGCGGTGCCTAGGCAACATAGAGAGACCCTGTCTCTACAGAAAAAAAAAAAAAAATTAGCCAGGCATGGTAGCACACACCTGTACTCCCACTACTTGGGACACTGAGGCAGGTGGATCACTTGATCCCAGAAGTTTGAGGTTACAGTGAGCTATGATCTTGCCACTGCACTCCAGCCTGGATAACAGAGTGAGACCCTGCCTCTTAAAAAAACTCCACTTGGCTAATTTTTTGTTTTTGTTTTTGTGTGTTTTTTTTTTTCTTTTTTTTGTATTTTTTGGTAGAAACAGGGTTTCG
This sequence comes from Rhinopithecus bieti, assembly GCF_001698545.2. Classification (NCBI taxonomy): domain Eukaryota; kingdom Metazoa; phylum Chordata; class Mammalia; order Primates; family Cercopithecidae; genus Rhinopithecus; species Rhinopithecus bieti. Next base: position 1,899,537 of record NW_016811643.1, read on the forward strand.
CCATGTTGCCCAGGCTGGCCTCTCAAAGTGCTGGCATTACAGCCATGAGCCACTGTGACCCACCAGCTACTACTTATTATACTCTGTTTTCTCTCTTCTTCTGACATCATGTCATCTCCTCAGTTTAATTCTTCATATCATCCCTCATACTTTTCTCCCCTGTACAGTTCCTCTCTCTGCCTCCTGTCCGTTCTTTACCCTGTCTCCACAATGTCTCTCACTGTAGCTTCCACCTGGGTTCAAGTGATCCTCCCACCTCAGCCTCCCGAGTAGCTGGAACTATAGGTGCGGGCCACCATACCTGGCTAATTTTTTATTCATGAATTTTTTTGTAGAGATGGGATCTCCCTATGTTGCCCGCGCTGGTCTCAAACTCTTGGGCTCCAGTGATCCACCCAAAGTGCTGGGATTACAGGTGTGAGCCGTCGTGCCAAGCCCCCTTTCCATTCTTTCATACCTTACCCTCTTGTGTGTCCTCATTACCTGTCTCCTGACTGTGCAGCCTCCTGACTCACCTCATTGCTGCTAGTCTCATTCAGGTATATATCAGAATAAACTTGGGGCACCGTTTGTGTCATACCACAGCTCTGTGTTAATAACAAACAAATAAACTTATAAATCTTTGATTCCTTGGTTTGAGGTTCAAGATCCTCCTAGCTCTCTGACCTTACCTCACTCTTCAAGCCTTTTCTCCTACTGCTTCCATGCCTCGTCTCTGCTTTTGCTTCCTCCCCACACCTCTCTGTTTCCATCTGGGGAAATGCTACCTGTGTGTTTCAAGGTCCAAATTAAAATGGCACTTCATTTTTGTAACCCTTCCCTACTCTAAACTGGTTAGAATTTTTCTTTACAGCTTTTATGGAAAGTAGCACACCAGTTTGAAATTAATCTTCAAGTCACATTTCATATCTCCTGTGGAATGACAACCTACCTCAGTGCAGATGCTGGGGCTTAATTAATTAATCTTTGTATACTTCCTACAGTTTCCTGTAGGAGTGCCTTACACATAGTAGGTGCTCAATAAATGTTTGTGGCATAAGATTAGGCGGTGTCTGTTGACCATCTGGTGGGCTTCCCTTTCAACCTTGGTGACAGTCACTATGTAGTGGGGGGAAATGCTGTGCTGTGGTTTTGTCAGACATCTTTTGTTTTCAGCCATGTAGGAGAAGCAGAGCCTACAAGTCCCGGTGCCTTCGTCTGTTAAGGGCTGCAGCCAGTGCCTAGCGTACTCGGTCTCGTGCCTTGGCCCCTCAGCCCCTCCCCACAAATGCTCAGCGGAACAGGGGATTAGGTTCTGGCAGCACAGCTGGGATTTTGGCGGCCATTCCACAGCCGACAATAGCACGCAGCACAGGACAGCGCAGGCCTGTACTCCAGGGCCAGAATCTGCCTGGGCTTCTTGTTTGGGTGGCGGAGGGGGAGGAGCGGGCACAGCGCGGCACCCTGGCCTTGCCACGCAGAAGGTATGGGCTGGAGAGATTCCCTCGGGGAATGGACTTAGGGGGTGGCCGTGTCCCAGAGCAGGGCAGGCGGTGCCCATGGAAGGTGGCAGGGTGCTTTGTGTGTGAGCGGCATGGTTGTGCTTAAAGACACAGCCTGCCCTGGGCCGGTAGGAAGCTGCCCCCGATCAAAGGGCCTGCATGTTGCTTGTTCTTCAAAGCCTCTGTTCCCGGGTCTTCCTCCCTGCCCTGCGGTCCGCCAGGCAGGGGCTGATCTAATTATCAGGACAGCCCTTGTGCTACCCTTCCATTGCTGTCCAGAGAGATGGACAGATTATTACTGCTGCCTTAAACTCTGGGTGGAAAACAGAGCGAAGGGGGAGTGTCCGGTTGATCCCAGGTTTGTCAGGCAGGCCACTGTGAGATGTGTTTTGTGTGTTTATGCCAGTTTGCCTTGGCTCTTGCTGCTGTTGGAGTTCTGTAATTTTGCCTGCCTGCTTGTGCCTTCACCCGCAATCCGCCACCCCCATTCGTCCTGCTTTTCTTGTTCGTGGACCAAGCCTCCAGCCTTCCCCTTTGCAGCCCCTCCTCTCCAGTGCACCCCCTCCCTCTGGGCCCCACCCCCACTGAGAGTCCCCTGCTTGCTGTCGCTCCCAGATCAGGGAAGCTTGCTGTGCCTTTAAAGAAAGCAGACTCCTGGCTGTGACGCACTTCTGGCTGTCAGCCAGGAAGATCGCTCCTGCCAGGCAGACTGAGAAGAAAACCAACAACTTTTCTTTTGTGTGTGGGGTTACTTTCCACTGGCCCCCCCCTTCCTCCTCTCCTTTCAAGATTTAAATGCTAATGGCGGATTAAAACCTGTAGATACGTTTGGCTTTAGGAGTCTGGTAAGGCCCCCCTGCACCGAGACTTTTTCTCTCTCACTCTTTCTCTGGGTTTTTGTTCAAACATGGAAGAGGGAGTGGGGTGGATTCTCCCCCCTCACCTCCCTTTCCTGCGCCATCCTTAAAGGGGAGGGAGAGAAGAGGGAGAGCAAGTAAACATACTCAGAAACAGGCGCTGTGGAGTAGAGCTTGCCAACATCCGGGAGTTGGCGCCTTTCAGAGCAAAGGGTTGCTTTCTTTCCCCCCTTGCGTAGATGTCAGCATGTTTTTGTTCAGAGAAGGAAAGCGTGTGCGCCTGCACGTTGAGCTGTAGGGGTAGCTCATGAGAGGGCTTCACCATTTCTGCGTGAGGCCCTGGGTGTGTGAGGCCCTGGGTGTGTGCACGGTGGTGGGCAGTAAAAAAAGGGTTCATTTTGTCAGCTAGTAGGGACCAGGGTGTGTGAATATAGTGGTGGGGGCCCAGGTGAGTGTATGTGTGTAAGTGTGTATGTACGCGCCTCCGTACAATACATGGCTGCGGGCCTGGTTGCGGGTCTGGTTCCTGATTGCAGCTCTTTTGCCGTCATCCTGATCCGGACCCTCCAGAGCGTGAGGAGAAGGGGCAGACATCAGTAAGCCACTTTTGAAGAAACCAGAGAATCTTGGTTTCCCCTGCAATCCCTCTGTTGTTCCTCTCCAGGGCCTTGGGGTTCTGTGCCAAACTCTAGGCTACAAAGATGGGGTGGTCTGTGTTAAGAGGAGGAGGCCTGAGCCCCAGCTAGTCCCTTTAAAAGGACCAAACTGGTTTGCCCCTGACCTCAGGAAACTCTTTGGACTTGGACCAGACGGTCTACCCAGTACTCCCCAGGAATTGAAAAAGATTGTTTTTCTCTGTATGACGTCTCTTGGAGCCACTGGTCCTTTTGCCTTTTATCTTCTCAGAGGCAGGGGATGTACTAGCTACGTATTTCCTATGCTGTTTTTATAGCTTGTTAGCCTAGGGCAAGGTGGCTTGGCCCCTCTGGGGTAACCTGCCAGGTGAGGTCTGGGTGTTTGCTTGCATGTGCCTCCTGACCTATCCATCCCAGAGTTGGAGGAGGAGGAGGAGCCGCAAGATCAGGATTTTCACTCTTTGAATATGAGTGTCTCTCAGATGGGGAGTATCTTTCTAAGAAAGGGGTACAGAGCATGGAATTCTTAGGCTACAGGCAGGCAGGGTCTCAGGGTAAGTGGTAGTAAATTTTGCAAGTGAGCACTGGCGCACAGATGGGGCAGCCATTTCCTTTGTGAGCTGTGAGGCTGTAGTCCTTTGGAACTATCAGGTGGAGAAGGGGGTGGGATTCTGGGAAAGACTCTTTGAGGTGGGAGCTTGTGTGGGCTTTGGGCCCTGAAATTCTGGGAGTGGGAGTTAGCACTAAGAGAATGAGGGTTCAGCAGAAGCAAGGGCCCATGAGCTGAGAGATACGTGTGGTTTAACAACTCTCTGGGACCAAAGGTCACTTTGGTGTTATCTTGAGGTAGGGCTGGTGTTCCCTTGATGGGCAATAAGTGGCTAAGAGGCAGTCTCAGAGGAGCTGGCACCCAGGCCAGGGGTGGGGTAAGGAGAGCAGTACTGCTGCAGCTCAGACCCTCTGGCCTTTGGCCTATCACTTGTTCTGTACTTAAAACTGAAGCTTTTTCAGAATAGACTCCAGAGCTCAGCAATTTGACCCTCTGGTCCCACTTCTTGCATCTGAGCAGGTGGTTTATATTAGCTTCAGCCCTGGTAGGAAATAATGGCTAGACTTTAACTCTTTAAGGTCCAGAGAGGGTACAAGCAAAGTGGCTGCATGTCTCTTTAGTGTCACTCTTCTTATCTTGATACTTATTTTCTGGAAACAGAGGAGTTACTATAAATGTGGGAATTGGTCCTGATGCCGGGGAGCTGCATTGTCTCAGTTTGGGAAATGTAAAAAAGATGCAGGGCCTTAAGTTTGTTACATAACTGCTTCTGTGTCCTTGGTTACTTCTTGAGAACAGGGAAAAGGGAGGGTGCCTTACCAGCTCATTGAGGCCTCTGTTTTAGATTCTGGGGGAATTTCTTTCTCAGAGAATCAGGTAGATGGGAACTCCAAAGGTGCCCTCAGAGGGCCTGGCCTTTTGTTTCTTTGTTTATTGAGTAACGGTTGCGGGGGTGCCTGATCCAGCTGGGGTGGATCTCAGCAGATCCTTCTGTGAAATGGTTCCAGGCTACCATCGCAAGGATCTGTTTTTCCATCAGCATCACCCAGTGTACTGGGTGGGGCCTGCCTCAGATTTCAGAGGGAGGGTGGGGAGGATGGTACTCTGACTGGGAGCCCTTGGGTTCCCAGCCAAAGTCTGCTTAAAGCTATAGTCCCAATGTAGAAGACTTAGCTGTGCTCCTGGCTTCAGTCATACCTTACCCAGAGAAAAGGGAATGGCTGGGGCTCTCCTGAAGCCTCTCACCCTGATGTTCTATCTCTAAGAAAGTACCTCTTTACAGGCTTAGACCTGAAGAGCAGACAAGGTCCTTCAGGAGTTCCTAGTGGTGAATATTGGGTTCCTCGTATTTCTGTGCCTGGGGAACACAGAAAAGAATATTTAGCCTTGACACTCATTTTCTTGAGCAGTGGAACTAGTTTTAGACAGGCTCTCCTGGGAGGACCTCAGGGTTGTATGTTTTGCCTCTGAGATGAAGAGGTTGGTTAAACCTCAGGACATTTTTAGTAGCACAGCTGTGAATCTTTCAAAGGGGGCAAGATCTGCCTACAGTTGCAAATAAAATTTCTGACTGAAGTGTTGGGCCTCATCAAAAAGACTGCAAGTCTATAAGCAGCAGTGAGGATGGGGGAGAGGTGATCTCAGCCTCATTTCTTGTGATTTAATAGCTCAGAGGCCTTTTTTTAAAGAAGCCCCAGTTGAGTGTCTGGCTGTTGCCGCCCCACCACAGAGCCAAGTGTGGTCCCTTGAGCTTTAGTCTTGTCAACCATGCTATCTGCATCCATCCATGCCTGTCCTCAAGGGCTATACAATCTTGCCCATGGATAGGGCATACTTGATGATAATCATCCAAGACCGAGGAACATAAGCCCCTTAGCTTCTTTGCCCTCCTGAGAGCTCTCTTAACCATTTCATTTGCCCTTGCCAAAGCCCAGGTGAATTGGCTCATTTCCAAGACTGATGCTGGCATGACATGTGGAATCATGTTGGATTTTGCAGGGTCAGGAAGCACTTAATTGTAATTAGCATTTAGTTATATTTTAGCATTTAATTATTTTCTTCTATTAGTGCTTCATGTATGTTTAATTTTACTCCCTCCCCTGCTTTAAGCCCCTCAAAGGCAAGGACCATGTCATTGTCTCCCATTTCCCATGTAGCTTCTAGCACAGGATGATCACACACACACACACACACACACACACACACACACACACACACACACATATATATATATTGTTGTTGTTGTTGTTTTGAGATGGAGTCTCGCTCTGTCACCCAGGCTGGAGTGCAGTGGCGCAATCTCAGTTCACTGCAAGCTCCGCCTCCCGGGTTCATGCCATTCTCCTGCCTCAGCCTCCCGAGTAGCTGGGACTACAGTCACCCGCCACCACACCTGACTAATTTTTTTGTATTTTTAGTAGAGATGGGGTTTCACCGTTTTAGCCAGGATTGTCTCGATCTGCTGACCTCGTGATCCACCTGCCTTGGCCTCTCAAAGTGCTGGGATTACAGGTGTGAGCCACCGCTCCTGGCGAGGATGATCATATTTAGGAACTAAGAAAATACCTTTCGGTTGGCTGATAAACAGAGTATACTTGGATAGGAAGGACCAAGAGATAATGGGGAATGAATTTTCAGATTTTTGTATCTCTTTCCCTTACTAGACAGTGAGCACCTTGTGGGCAAGAATGGTGTCTTTCTTGATCCCCAACTTGCATACAGTAAACTGGTTCTGCAGAGCCCACACTCTGGAGATGCTAATATATGAGGAGACTTTTTTTTTTTTTTTTTTTTTTTTTTTGAGACGGAGTCTCGCTCTGCCGCCCAGGCTGGAGTGCAGTGGCCGGATCTCAGCTCACTGCAAGCTCCGCCTCCTGGGTTTACGCCATTCTCCTGCCTCAGCCTCCCGAGTAGCTGGGACTACAGGCGCCCGCCACCTCGCCCGGCTAGTTTTTTTTTTTGTATTTTTTAGTAGAGACGGGGTTTCACCGTGTTAGCCAGGATGGTCTCGATCTCCTGACCTAGTGATCCACCCGTCTCGGCCTCCCAAAGTGCTGGGATTACAGGCTTGAGCCACCGCGCCCGGCCTATATGGGGAGACTTATAGGCGATGTGGCTCTTACCACTCTTGTTCCTCCTTCTAGAGTAGTTACAGACTGAGCACATGTGGCAGGAGATGTGGGACAGGGCTCATTGTGCCCCTGGAGATTAGTGAAAATTGTAAGGGCTGCTAGGAGGTGTTGGTGAATATTTAGTTATCTGGCCTGTGGTCTCTTGGGTAGGTTGGCAGGCAGGTGGCAGAATCTCAATGGGAAAGGCAATTGGGGATGAGAACACCAGGACAGGTACCTAATTTTCATTTAATATCCCATGGGATCTCCTCCAGAATTGGAGTTGACCTCATCCAGAGACCTACGTTTGGATATACTCAATCCCCTATTTGAACCATGTTTGTGAAACATTTCTGTGGAAGATACAAAAATCCAGAAACTAGAACAGTTTCCCCAAGGGCTTGGGTATTGTTAGGTAGAATTTGGGTACCTGTAGAAAGAGCTGGAAATCAACATTTCTGCTTAAGAACAGTAATTATTTATTGACAACCTACCATGTGCCAGGTACCGTACTATTTGCTTTATCTTTAAGCATCACAATAACCCAGAGAGGTGTATGTGGATCCCATTTTGCAGATAAAGAAAAAGACTAAAAGAGGTTATGTTGCTTGTCTAAGGTCCTGTGACCCTGGTCACATTAAATCGGCATCCAGACCCAGGTCTGCCTGAAAACCGTGTTTGTTCTGTATTTAAGGGCATCATGTCCCAAAGAGTAGGGTTGAAGACCAACTTTGAATGTTGTATTTTCTGTGAAACTGAAAAATTACGTGGGGTAGACATTGAGTTAAATGCACAATTCTTTCCTGTCGTCTCTGATATAAGCTCTATAGTAATTTTCATGTATACTCAGCTTTCTAAAAATTTCCATGGTGTCTTGGTGGATTCAGTGAAGAGTGATTTCAGTGTTGAGAGTTGGCAAATGGAACCATTTCGCCTTTATTTCTTGATCATGGATATATGATATGATTAACTGCTTTTCTTCCTCTCTTGGGTTCCAGGCGCATTGGAGTGACTGTCTGGTATCACCAAGATGACACTCCACGCCACCCGGGGGGCCGCACTCCTCTCTTGGGTAAGTAGTCTTTTGTTGGCTATACTTCTCCAGGAAGCTTGAGAGGGTTAGGAGAGGAGTTTTGTAGGAGCCAGGGCTATGTAAAGTCTTCTCATTTCTAGACGAAATAGTTTTCCTTTAGACCGCATGGAAATGCATTTTCATCTGCTCTGTGTGTATTTTTCTGAATAAAAGGTTAAATGTGGGCTGGGCATGGTGGCTTACGCCTGTAATCCCAGCACTTTGGGAGTCCAAGGCAGGTGGATCACCTGAGGTCAGGAGTTTGAGACCAGCCTGGCCAACCTGGTGAAAGCCCCCGTCTCTACTAAAAATACAAAAATTAACTGGGTGTAGTGGCGGGCACCTGTATTCCCAGCTACTCGGGAGGCTAAGGCAGGAGAATCACTTGAACCCGTGAGGTGGAGGTTGCAGTGAGCCAAGATCACACCATTGCACTCCAGCCTAGCAACAGAGTGAGACTCTGTCTGAAAATTAAAAAAAAAAAAAAAAAAAAAGGGTAAATGCTGACCTTAGTGACCAATATATGCAGGGACTTTGGTCTTCAGAGGTCTTTAATCTTAGGACAAGGTTCTCGTCACTCTCTCACCCCCTTTCTGTCTGTTGCCATTGTCCATCAGCAAGTGTTGCCTTGCTGATTACTCCATCAAAATTCTTTTGCTAGATCATTCATATATTTTCTGCCACAGACAATGGCAAATGAAAAAGTAATAGAGTGCATTGGATATTTAAAGCTAGAGAGGCTGGATGTGGTGGCTCACACCTGTAATCCCAGCACTTTGGGAGGCCGAGGCAGGAGGATCGCTTGAGCCCTAGAGTTCAAGACCAGCCTGGGCAACATGGCAAAACCCTATCTCTACAGAAAATTAAAAAATCAGCTGGGCATGGTGTCGTGCACCTGTAGTCTCAGCTACTTGGGAGGCTAAGGTGAGAGGATCCCTTGAGCCATGAAGGTTGAGGCTCCACTGAGCCATGATTGCACCACTGCACTCCAGCCTGGATGACAGAGTGAGACCATGTTTCAAAAATATATAAAAATAAAAAATAAATAAAGCTAAAGAAACAGAGGAGACCATGGGGTGTGTTGATAAATATGGGCCTCAGAGTCAGATGCCCAGCATGGAATCACAGCACTGGTCCCTCTGACCCAGGGCAAGTTGGCCTCTCAGTATCTTTTGTTTTTTTTTTTTTCTGAGATGGAGTCTTGCTCTGTCGCCAGGCTGGGGTGCAGTGGCGCAATCTCGGCTCACTGCAACCTCTGCCTCCTGGGTTTAAGCAGTTCTCCTGCCTCAGCCTCCCGACTCGCTGGGACTACAGGCGCACACCATCACGCCCAGCTAATTTTTTTGTATTTTTAGTAGAGACGGGTTTCACCATGTTGGCTAGGATGGTCTTGATCTCCTGACTTCGTGGTCTGCCCTCCTTGGCCTCCCAGAGTGCTGGGATTACAGGTGTGAGCCACTGTGCCTGGCCAGTATCTTTTTTTTTAATGAGGATGATTTTAAATTAAAATACCTCATAGAGTTCTACTTTTTCTTGGCACCGTGAAAAAAATAAAATACCTCATGGGGTTATTACAAGGATAATGAGATACATTTAGTGTGCACAAGTACCCACACACATGCAGTCATTTAGCATAATATCTCAATAAATCATAGTTCTTCATATTTAAAATATTTCCTGGGCATGCTTGTTGATACAGGATATTTAGTATTCACCCTGAGTACTGATTAATCAGGGCCAATTGGAGAGCCAACCATTTTTCTTTTTTTAAAAAACAGACATAGAGTCTCATTCTGTTGCCTAGATGGAGTACAGTGATGTAATCATAGTTCATTGTAACCTCAAACTTTGGGGCTCAAGCAGTCCTTCCACCTCAGCCTCCCAAGTAGCTAGGACCACAGGGGTACATGCCATGCTAATTTTTAAAAACTTTTTGTAGAGATGGGGTCTTGCTAAGTTGCCCAGGCTGGTCTCAAACTTCTGACCTCAAGCAAACTTCCCACCCTGGTCTCCCAAAGTGTTGGGATGGCAGACGTAAGCCACTGCACCTGGCTGCCAACTTTTTTTTAAATTAGAGAATATTTAAAAGGGAATGAATTTTTAATTTCCAGTTAGGGTTGAGTTAATAAGACAGGTTGTTTTAGTCATGATCAAATCTTGAGTGAGGAAATACATATTTAATGAACAAAATATTCATTCTTAGTCTTCAGTTTCTGAAATGGATGTAATTTTCTTTTGTGTAGCTTAAAATGGGTATTTTTATATTTATATATTTTATAATTATATTGCATGCCAGTGTTTTATTCTCTATTAGGAACATTGTCTCTTCCTTCTCCTACTCTCCTTGCATTTCCCCCCAAAAAGGCTGGTTGGGTTTTAGGGGAACCTGAGCAACATCTCTAGTTCAATGCGAGTAACTGAATGTTGGGGGCTCCTTTAGCCACATTATTTTATGTTGATTGGTTTATTTATTTAGGTTCTAGGCTTGTTTTTACAGTGACTACTACTGTTACAGAGAATAAACACAAGACTAATTTTATTTATTTATTTATTTATTTAGAGACAGTGTCGCTCTGTCACCCAGGCTTGAATGCAGTGGTGTGATCACAGCTAACTGCAGCCTTGACCTCCTGGGCTCAAGCAGCCCTCCCACCTCAGCCTCTCTAGTAGCTGGGACCACAGTCATGCACCACCATGCCTGGCTAATTTTTTGTATTTTTAGTAAAGACTGGGTTTTGCCATTTTTTCCCAGGCTGGTCTTGATTTCCTGAGCTCAAGCGATCCACCCACCTTGACCTCCCAAAGTGTGAGGCATGAACCACTGCACCTGGCCTAAGACTAGTTTTATTTATAGCAGCTACTTATATCCTTTTCTCAAAAGTCACAGTAAATATGCATGAGGCCAGCTCACACCTGTAATCCCAGCACTTTGGGAGGCTGAGGTGGAGGATCACTTGAGCTCAGAAGTTTGCAACCACCCTGGGCAACATGGCGAAACCCTGTCTCTTCAAAAAATACAAAAATTAGCTGGGCATGGTGGTGTGCTCCTGTGCTTCCAGCTACTCAGGAGGCTGAGGTGGGAGGATCACCTGAGGCTGTGGAGGTTGAAGCTGCAGTGAGCTGTGATCGTGCCACTACACTCCAACCTAGACAATAGAGTGAGAGCCTGTCTAAAAAAAAAAACAAAGAACATGCATGAAATTGTTAAAGTATAGTTATATATGCTCGGTTCAGTAGTGCACACCTATAGTCCCAGCTACTTGGGAAGCTGAGATGGGAGAATTGCTTGAGCCCAGGAGTTTGAGGTTGCAGTTAGCCATGATTGCATCTGTAAATAGCTGCTGCACTCCAACCTATAACATAGCAAGAGCCTGTCTCTTAAAAATATATATAAATATAGTTATAGAGAATTTTTTCAATTTAAACAAAAGTTGTGGAGCTAAAGCAAATTTTATGAAACTATAGTAGCATGAAATAATGCATCTGTTATGTTAGTGAGAAGAGTGGCATAGAACATACACATACACACACATGATAATTCCAACTACAGTTTTAAAAAAATTACCGGCCGGACGCAGTGGCTCAAGCCTGTAATCCCAGCACTTTGGGAGGCCGAGATGGGTGGATCACGAGGTCAGGAGATCGAGACCATCTTGGCTAACACAGTGAAACCCCATCTCTACTTAAAAAATACAAAAAACTAGCTGGGCGAGGTGGCGGGTGCTTGTAGTCCCAGCTACTCGGGAGGCTGAGGCAGGAGAATAGCATAAACCCGGGAGGCGGAGCTTGCAGTGAGTTGAGATCCGGCCACTGCACTCCAACCTGGGCGACAGAGCGAGACTCCATCTCAAAAAAAAAATAATAATAAATAAAATTACCTAGGAAAAAACGAAATAAATACATCAAAATGGAAAAAGTACTTGTATTAAAATACTAGAATTATTGGGAGTTCTGTTTTTTGTCTTCTGAATTTTCAGTAATTTATAACATAAAAATAAATTAGTGGTTTATATTATTAATACTTAAATTATAGCTTGAAACTATTCTGTAAACAGCAGTTAATAATGAATAAACTGTTACAGGATATTTTAAGATTTGACAACCTTAAGCAACCCTGCAATCCTAAAGGGCAACTCTTGAGTTACATGGTGAGCCTGGTCCTCACTCTCATATTTTATGTCCTGACTAGAGATGAAGGAACTTCTCTACTTCCTTAACTTTTAAATGATTTCTCACTTGAGAGCAAAATAATTCACAGGAAGAAAAGTCTTTTTATATCCATGAAAGGAACTGTGGCTGGATTATTACCTAATTGGTATATGTGATGAATCCAGATTCCTTAGGAGACTTTACATCAGCTAATTGGTATGATTTTTTAGTCTTGTTAGTGAACAAGCATCCATAGCCCTTGAATGTTTTACCTTGATTGCAGGTATTGATAGGAGATGGTTTAGCCTTGGCAGTCTCTCTATTTTCTGCAGGTAAAATGGAATCTTGGCCTGAAGTTTTCAGAATCTTCTTAGAAAATTTACAATGACCTGTCCTGACCAATTAGATTGAGCTTTTTTCAAAAGACAGTATAAATATATTATAAATATATTAGCAAACTCTTTAAGATGTCAATAAGTCACATTTTATTTCACATTAAAAAACTTTCAATCTGTTGTAATTTGGATTCATCTAAAAGATTCCTCTTTTTGAGATAGGGTCTTGCTCTGTGACCCAGGCTGGAATGCAGTTGCATTCATGGCAGCCTGGAACTCCTGCTCTCAAGCAATCCTCTGCCTCCCACCTTAGCCTCCTGAGCAGCTAGGACCACAGACATCACAGACATGCACCACCATGCTGGGCTGTTTTTTTTTTTTTTGTTTTTTGTTTTGTTTTGTTTTAATTTTGGGGGGACAGGGTCTTGCTGTGTGGCCTAGGCTGATCTCAAACTCCTGGCCTCAATCGATCCTCCCTCCTCATCGTCCCAAAGCACTGGGATTACAGGCATGAGCCACCACACCTGGCCTAAAAGTTTTATTTATTTATTTAATTTTTTTTTTTTTTTTTTTGAGGGGTCTTAGTCACTCTAGTTGCCCAGGCTAGAGTGCAGTGGTGTGATCATAGCTCACTGTAGCCTTGACCTCCTGGGCTCCAGCGATCTTCCCACATCAGCCTCCCAAGTAGCAGGAACTACAGGAGCATACAGGCGCAAGCCACCTCACCCAGCTAATAATTTTTTTTTAATTATTATTTTGTAGAGACAGGGTCTCCTTATGTTGCCCAGGCTGGTCTTGAACTCCTGGCCTCAAGCAGTCCTTTTGCCTCAGCCTCCCCAAGTGCTGGGATTACAAGCATGGGCCACTGCACCTGGCCTTAAAGTTGTTTCTAAATGTGAAAGTATTTAACTGAAATAAATACTATCATGTCTGTAGAGGAATCATTGATTTTTAAAAATCCTTTTAATTCTATAGTGCATGCAGCTAACTTAACTGTTAAGAAATACAAATGTTATATCTACTTCATTATTTTCATTTTATTAGCCATAATAGTGCCTTATATTTATTACTCTTTCTTTTTTCTTTTTTTTTTTTTTTTTTACCTTTTCTTTTTTCTTTTTTTTTTTTTTTTTTTTTTTTTGAGATGTCTCACTCTGTTTCCCAGGCCACAGTGCAGGGACACTATCATAGCTCATTGTAACTTCTCCAGCTCCTGGGCTCAAATGATCCACCCACCTCAGCCTCTTATGTAGCTAGCACTTACAGGCACCATGTCCAGCTTGCTTACTTGCTTGCTTATTTATTTATTTGGTAGAGACAAGGTACTGTTATGTTGCCCAAGGTGGTCCTAAACTCCCAGCCTCAAGCAGTCCCCCTACCTCAGCCTCCCAAAGTGCTGGGATTATAGGTGTGAGCCACTGCGCCTGTCCTACTTTGTATTTTTTTAAATGTGTTCTTGCATCCATAATCCATTTGAGCTCACACTGGTCCTTTGAAGTAGATAAGGTAGGGGTTCCATCCATTTGGCATGAGAGAAAACTAGTGCACAGAGAAATAAAGTTTATAACAAAGATTGCTGGCAAGTTTCTGGAGGAGCTGGGCCCAAAATGTGTATGTACTGGCTCCCAGCCCAAATATAGAGAATACATTTGTAAGCAATAGAATCTAGTTGTCTGCACATAACCACTATGCTGAAGTTCTTTAAAATACCTTGTTTCTTAAAGCAGGCTCAGTCTCTCTTCCCTCTTAGTGTTGAATATGTGAATAATTAACTTAGCAAACCGTTTCTTCTTGTAGTAATAAAAAAGTAAACTTCAGCCCAGACTACTTCTGAACTTTACTGCCTATGGAATTCATGAGGTTTTCCTGTAGAAGTCGACCGTGTATACTTATTGAATAACCTGTGTACCTGATGCATGTGACCCCTGGTGAATTTTCTAGTGGTAAAAACTGATTTAGATGTATGCCTATCTGAAGCCAAAGAATGGAAACAGGCAACTAAATCAGAATAAGAAGTTTTTCTTTGAGATTCCCAGCCCAGCTCGTATTCTTCTTTCATTCCCACCCCGTTTTTTTTCCTTTCCTTTTCTTTCTTTTTTTTTTCCTTTGGAGATAGGGTCTTGCTCTGTCACCCAGGCTAGAGTACAGTGATGCAATCTCAGCTCACTGCAGCCTCGACCTCCCTAGGCTAAGGTGATCCTCCCACCTCAGCCTTCTAAGTAGCTGGGACTGCAGGTGTGTGCCACCACACCTGGCTAATTTTTTGTATTTTTTGTAGCACAGGGTTTAACCATGTTGCCCAGGCCCGTCTTGAACTCCTGAGCTCAAGTGATCTTCCCGCCTCAGCCTCCCAAAGTGCTAGGATTGCAGGTGTGAGCCACCACGCCTGGATCCCTCCACCCCCTTTTTAAAAAATCATCTTGTTCCCCTATTGTTTTTGCCTTCTCCCCTCAGCCAAAGTTTTATGTGTGGAAAGAATAAAAATGCATTAATAAGATTTTATATCTTTGTGGGAGTGTATAGCATATATGTAATATTTATGTTTTGAATAGATATTTGAAAACTCAAGAGCTACAAAGGGCTATAATATAAAAATCCAAGAGATACAGAAACTTATAATGTAAACATTCAAGAAATACAAAGGGCTATAGTACACTTAAGAGCTACAGAGAGTTATAATGTAAGAGCCTTTCTTTTCCCGCCTCAGACTCCCTGTTGTCAAATTCCTCTGTTTAGAAGCAATGTTAGTACCAATTTATTGGTGTATCCTTCCAAAACCATTTTATGCCTAAAAGTATACTCCCAGTGCTGGAACATCTTAGGAGAGTTTAAGCTTTTATTTAGTTGAAGCCAAAGGAAGGACTGTCTGATGGTTGCATTTCAGGTGGCTGTAACTGGATGAGTGAGTGCAGCAGCACTCCTTCCTGAAATTAAAAACCTGAGAATCATCAGTTCTTTTTATTCCTATAGCCTACAAACTGTAAGCACTCATATTGAGCCTCTGGGAAAAGGAGCAAACCACATTGCTTCTGGCATTTGTAACGTCTCACTAGGCTGTTCCCCTGGATTCACAGGTGAACAGTCTGCATGTGGCCGACCCTGTGGAGGCTGTGCTGCAGCTCCAGGACTGCAGCATCTTCATCAAGATCATTGACAGACTGTGAGTACGCACCATACCTCTCTCTAGCCTCTAAGGCAAAGCTGATTGCTGGGGTGGGGGCTGTATTTGTTCTCTTTACTTGGTGATGGCTATGACCAGAAATCAGGGGCAGGATTGGGACATCATAAGCCAGGGTGGGGCCTAAAGGCAAGAATACATTGACTTCATCTTCCAGTCGCTGTGCCACTCCATGGGAGAGGTTTCACGCTTGTCCCATCCTGAGGCTTCTGCACTCTTGCACAGGAGAGCCTCCAAGGCTCCATGCCCTCACATTCTTACAAGTGCTCACTCTTGGGCTCCGCATTCTCTTGTCTCACCAGAAGCCTTCTGCAACCCTCTTTTCTTGACTCATCCCTACACTATGCCACAAGCCCTCTTTGCAACCTTCTGAGGGAAGAAAGAGAAAGCTCTCACATCTGAAGGAAAGAAGAAACACCTAGAAATCTCATCTGTAACTTGTTAGCACAGTACAGATATGCCTCTTTCTAAGCCATTATAAAATAAATATACTTCTGGGATTTGTACTGCCTCAATTAACTTGTTTTCTGAGGTCCATGAGCATTTAAAAAGCTTGTTGTTACCATGCAGCAAGGATTGTAGTTTGGCCTGTCTTTAGCACATTTCCTTTGAACATCACAGTTATCTGGGAAATGAATAGAGTGGGGCTTCCTCCCAGTATCCTACCTTTTTGGGACCAAGCATAGATCAGTCGTTGTCTTTTTTTTTTTTTTTTTAAGAAAGCACATTAGATTGTTTACCCCAGGCCAAGAATAGACTGAAGTGTTGAAGGTGTTTATGTGCCATGCGTGGCAGTTAGGAACTGGTATTAGGGACTCACATCTCTGTGAAGCAAGCACTTTACGCATTCATAGGTAACAGCTCATTGATAGGGAAAGAAGTTAGAGTTAAGCTTATCAAAGGCCAGAACTGTGTCTGATTCATCTTGGGGTCTTCCCTACCTAACTTAGGACACTACATTGGTTAGGTTTTAATGTTTGTTGAGTGAAGAGATGAGTTGATATTCTCCATCAGCAAGGTCTAGTGGGGCTGAGTAGCCCAGGACAGATGGGTCTGCTAAAGTGGTTCTTTATTTGAAATGTGTGTTGGTTGTGGGTTGTCTTATAGGATTTTTTTAAATTCCATATGCTCTAACCAGGACCTGCCTTAGTACCTCTAAAAGAAGTCACTGTTCTTATTTTGGTCCAGACACTACCATTTTCTCTTCCAGTTACCCAGGCAGGACATTTCAACATCATCTTGACTTCTCTCTCTCCTTGGCACTGATCTCTAATTGGTCATCATCCTCTCTGCTCACAACCAATGTCCCTCCCTCTGCCTCATTCTAGTTCTTCTAGCCTAGTTCTTATCTAATCTGCCCTTATTGCAGTTCATTCCTATACATGAGTTCTCAATAATCTTTCTCAAATCTTGTTTTCTTTGTGATACTTCAGTGACTCTTCATCAAACCTCAGTGAGTATTCATTTTTAATAGGTAGAAATCTAAAATCTTCAGCCTGGTGTTTAAGATCTTTCATCAGGGGATCATTTCCTCTCACCAGTTTTGTTTCTTGCTTTTTTTTCTCCCCACTCGACACCACCTCATTTTTTTTTTAATCTTATAGAAATTCTTAAATCCT
Organism: Rhinopithecus bieti; assembly: GCF_001698545.2. Lineage (NCBI taxonomy): Eukaryota > Metazoa > Chordata > Mammalia > Primates > Cercopithecidae > Rhinopithecus > Rhinopithecus bieti. The sequence goes on from NW_016811643.1 coordinate 1,916,523, forward strand.
GGATTCTGTTAATTGCATTATTATGGTGCGGCTTAACTTGTTCCATTGTTCCCCTTGTTGCCTATATACTGATAATTAGATCTAAGCTTGATTCACTTTTTTTTTTTTTGGCAAAGACACTTCATAGTTGGGGTTGTGTACCACCTGTAAGTCAGCATTTTGGAACTTCTATTGAAAATCATTATTTTGCAAACCCTAAGGAAGTGATAGATCCAGGCACCTAACATTAATGGCTGGTAAAACCATTAGGCTGGCAATACCTAACTCTGTGTTTAATTTTAACCTCACTAAAAGTGAAGCAGCCAGATATAATATGCCTTGTATTATAACACAAAATATGGGGCAGCATGCTTTTATGACCTCAGAATAGATCAAGGAACTTTTGCTTTCGAAGAGAGAAATTTCCTTGGCCTGGTAACAAGAGCAGTAGATGTACCCAAGAGTAAGGATGTGTGTTGTCCTTGGGTTAGCCACTGTAGGTTTATAACCTGGTAGGAAATTTTCATAGGAAGCATCAAAAATTCAAAATACTCGTTTTCAAGTTGTCTTCTAGGGTGTTGCCTGAACCTAGGCTGCAGTAGAAGGGGGAGTTGGAGGTAGGCGATATTAAAATCCCAGGTTAACGCTAATCTCCATCTCAGATCCAGCACATTGCAGACCAGCTTCCTTTTGGGAAATGGAGGTTCTTGGTTAATATGTTCTGGCTCTTACATTTCTGGTACTGCTACTAGTGCCAACCTAAATCAGCAGCCTAGTTCTCAGCAGAAGGCAGCAGAGGATGGCAAGGTTGGAGGGTAGATAGAAGCTGTGGGAGTTGGGTGACTCCTGTCTGCACACTGGACAAGGGGCGCCCTGAGAAAAACAATTCTTTAAAAAATAATTCTTTAAAAAAAAAAAAGAAGCTGTGGGAGTTGAGGAGGGTTTAATTGCTTGGCCACTTGGCCTTCTCTATGGGAAAATTAACTGGGATCAACCCCTCTGACAAGTTTCCCTTTCTGTTCTTCTGTGCGTGAATAGCTAAAGCAAAAAAGGCTGTCCCATCTCTTTGATAGCTGTGAGGCTTGAACAACAAAGTATAGGGGAGGCATTTTGCCAGAAAACTTACAGTTCTGACGTTTATCTTGCTGACATTTATTTCTCAGTAAAAAGCATCCCTCAGTTGTCAGTCAGCCCATATGTATTGAGCACCTCCTTTATTCCTGGCTTTCAGCTAGTGCAGTTGGAGTGGGCAGTTGTAAATGGTGCAGTTGCATTCATGAGTGCTGGAGGATAGTGGAGGCATGACTGGCAGGAGTTGTGGATGGCTTCCTGACAGAGATGAGACTTCAGCACTGTCTTAAAGGATGGGCTGGATTTCTCTAGGACTACTGTTGTCCAAAGCATGCTCCATGCAGCTTTACTTACACCAGGCTTTGTGTGGGGTAGGGGGAAGGGTTTTGTGATCAAATAGGTTTAGGAAATAATGCATGTTGTATCTTTTATAAAAATGTTCAGTTTAATTTAACCCAGGATTTCTCAAACATTTCACCTGAGAACCTCTTTTTATTTTTAGTTAATGGAATACTCTGAGGTAAATATTGCTCCACACTGAGCCAAGGAGTCACAACATTCCAGATTGTGGGTGGGTAGGGGAAATGGCTCATTTGGGAGTCTGTAAGAGATTAGCATCTCCTTAAGACTTTGTAGGAGTCTCTGATCTCAGACCAACTATCCAGACAGAATGCCTCTAGTGGGGGATTCACTTGGAAGAAGCCTTTGTAATCACATGGGGTATGGGGGGAGGTACAGTCATAGTCTTGGCTTGGATGACGCTTGTGCTTTCATGATGTCTCTGGCATTGGAAGTTTCTGGACCTGCCCTGCCCTCCAGAAAGTTGGCTGAGAACTAGGGGTTTAGATTCTGAGAAACAAGTGGCCCACTAATCAGGATCTCCCACTGTAGCCTAGAGAATTCAGCTTTCTAACTGAAGTGGTATTTCACTTGCTGCTTCTGAAAATGGAACCACAGTTAGCTAGGGGATCCAGCAAAGTTCCCCCACTAGGCTGAAGGCTGAGTTGGCAAAAGCCTCCCAGAGGAGGATCCCAGGGACTAGTATCCCCAGGGACTAGTAGGTCTTTTTTTTTTTTTTTTTTTTTTTTTTTTTTTTTTTTGGAGACAGAATCTTCCTCTTCACGCAGGCTGGAGTTGGCAGTGGTGGCACCGTCTCTGGCCCCACTGTAATCTCTGTCTCCTTGGGTTGAAGGCAATTCTGCCTCAGCCTCCTGGGCTGTGTGAGAGCCTCCCCCTGCTGTCTCCCTCCTCCCTCATACTCTCTCACACCTGCCTGCTCTTCCAGTAAAGCAAGTACAGACAAGAACCACTAAATTGAGAATACTAGTCCTGGCTGGGCCCGGTGGCTGCCAGCCTGTAATCCCAGGCCACTTGAGAGGCCTGAGGTGGGTGGAGGTCAGGAAGTTTGAGACCAGCCTGGCCAACATGGGAGAAAACCCCATCTCTACTAAAATACAAAAATTAGCCAGGTGTGGTGTCCATGCCTGTAATCCCAGCTACTATGGGAGGCTGAGGCCAGGAGGATTGCTTTAAACTCAGGAGACAGAGGTTACAGTGAGCCAAGATCGTGCCACTGCATTCCACTGGCCGACAGAGCGAGAATTCTGTCTCAAAAAAACAAACAAGGCCGGGCGCAAGGTGGCTCAAGCCTGTAATCCCAGCACTTGGGAGGCCGAGACGGCGACACGAGGTCAGGGAGATCGAGACCAATCCTGGCAAAACGGTGAAACCGTCTCTAACTAAAAACAAAAACTAGCCGGGTGAGTGGCGGGCGCCTGTAGTCCCAGCTACTCGGGAGGCTGAGGCAGGAGAATGGCGTAAACCCGGGAGGCGGAGCCTTGCAGTGAGCTGAGATCCGGCCAACTGTACTGCCAGCCTGGCAGCAGAGCGAGACTCCGTCTCAAAAAACAAACAAACAAACAAACAAAAAAACTAGTCCCTGGGATCCTCCTCTGGGAGGCTTTTGCCATCTCAGCCTTCAGCCTAGTGGGGGAACTTCACCCTGTCACTTCAGAGCTTTGTTTCCTCCTGTTCTTTCAGTTCTTGGATGTGTTTTTCCTTCCCCATGGTCTTCTCTCACTCTTACCCTAGGTGTGTTCTCCAGGCTTCCTGACAGCTTAGAGTTGAGACATTCCAGATGGTGTAATCCAGCTTCCCATTCATCTGGGCTGTCTCCATCTCCTCTCAGCCCCTTTCCACAGAGCTTTTTTATATTTGCAAAGAGAATGATAGAATGCCATCTTTTCCAGAAGAACCCCATGCCTCAAGTCTCCACTTCCCACCCACCAGACAGTTCCTTCTGGATGAATGGTGTCCTGGTATCTGTCACCTGTCTCCCGATCTGATCTGAATCTCTTCCAGATCCAGCAGAGATCAAGACTGGAAGGAATGGGGAGGTAGTATGAAATGCAGCAGCAAAGAAGCAAAGATTGCTGAATACTCTGGTCCTAATACTTGCTCTTTTTCTAGCCATGGCACTGAAGAGGGACAGCAAATCTTGCAGCAGCCGGTGCCAGAGAGACTGGACTTTGTTTGCAGTTTTCTGCAGAGTAAGCACCTTTCTTATCCAGCTATGAAGAAGCTGCTTCCTCAGCTCGTGGGATTGGAGAGTCCAGAGGAACTAGTTCATGAGTGTCTAGAGGAGAAAAATTTCAAGACTCCCCACTCTTTAACACAAAGATTAAAACAGCTGGTTCAGATCCCCTGGGTCTTGTAATGCCTCCATCAGTTGGTGTAAGAAGAGTGTCCCTTCGGTCCCAGAGCCCTTCTCAGAGATCTAGGTGTAGCCAGAAGGTTACTTTTTGGGACCTATCACCTTGAACTCTTTGAACACCTTAAGTTTCTGTTTCCCCCAGCTTCAAGGAGATAGAAGCAAGAGTCTTTCCCTTGCAAGAAAAACTATTTTTCCCAGATAACTTTGAATTCGTTGCTTAGGCGATAGGTGTAGGGGCAGAGGCAGATTAAGGTTGATCTTGACCTCCCTGACTGCTTGTGTGACCTTTCTGGACATAGGTTCCCTATGTATAATATGGAGATGATAACTGTTCTTCAAGTGGATGGGTGGATTAAATAACATATGCAAAGCTTCTAGTACAGTGCTTTTCAGTTCCCCTCCCCTTGTCCAGCCTTAGACCACACAGTCCTCGTCTTTGACATGGGGAGCTAGCTGCCATCTCCACCCCTAGAGAATTACAAGAAAAGTGAGGCTATATTTAGATAAAGCAAGGTGTTAATAATTGAGCCCAGACCCTTGGGCAGCATAAGAGTCAGGTATCCCCAGTTGTCCTCCTCTGACCCAGCTGCAGGTTTCCTCTGTGATCTCAGTTGGAACAGGATTCTAAGTGACCTGGCATCTCTGGGCTCTTCCTCTGTGGTGCTGAGAGAGAGTTGGTGAGTGGGTGGGAGAGTGCAATGTCATGACCCAGAGTTGCTGTGAATTCCCAGGCTGCTTGCTTCTTCCATTATCCCTGTAGCCCTTGGATTGACCCAGGATAGAACTGACTTCAGATGGAAAATTGTAAGGCAGGGGAAAGAGGGCATAGGAGTAAGGAGCCCTACATCTCATAGCTCCACCAGAGATAGCCATTCTGCTCCCCAGATTTAAGTGTTCTGGGATCTCAGGTATGGTTCCCAGGAAGTTCACCCTGTTTTCTACATTGTTGTCATTGCAGAAAATCAAAAACATCCCTCTTCTCCAGAATGCCTGGTGTCTGCACAGAAGGTGCTAGAGGGATCAGAGCTGGAACTGGCCAAGGTACTTATGGAATACCCGACTGGGGAGACGGAGCAGGGTTGGAGTGATGGTACCTGAGGGACCCTGCAGGGCCTTCTCTTAACCCAAGGGGAGATGATGGGTGCTTTATTTCTGGGGCTCTAGTACGTTGGAGGTAGAACCAGGCAAGCCACCTGTCTGAGTCAGAGGCTGATTTAGCCCAAGGATTCTAGGAGCCCATGATCTTATGACAGAGATTATGAAATAAACAATAGTTTACTAGACCATTACTGTGGGCCTTGGTGGAGACCTGGCAGAAATCAGGTCTCACTCGACTATCACCATATTTTTATTATAGCTCAGTCTGCTTCATTCCCTCTGTTCTTTCTGGGTGCTGACCTATAGAGGGTACCTAAAGCTTCACACCCAGGGTTCCATGAGTCCAGGAATTGAGCCATGCAGGAATCTTGGTACTCCGTTTTTTGTATAGTGTACGCTGTGTCCTCAATTGAAAAAAAAACCAAAATGTTTCCTGGAGCTGTTAAGGATGGTGGCCTGGGGTTGCTGGATTCTAGGACTTTTAGAAGAATCGCCAGAATAGCTCAGAGTCCCCAGGACTGCCCAGAATGAGGCCACTAAGACAAGAGACAGCCCCACTCAGTGACTGCCTCCTGTTTGGCTTCTAGATGACCATGCTGCTCTTATACCACTCTACCATGAGCTCCAAAAGTCCCAGGGACTGGGAACAGTTTGAATATAAAATTCAGGTAAGCCCTTGTGCCTCCATGCCACCTAGCGGGCCTAGCCCATGCTTCACCTCACCTGACTTGTTTTTGAACAGCAGATACTGGTCTTTTTAAAAATACAGTTATAACAGTTATTGCCATTCATCATAGAAAATCTGGGAAATGTTGAAAAGCATGCAGAAGGAAATAACAGTTGCCGATAAACTCATTCCCAGAGGTTGCTAACATTTTAAAGGATGTACTTTCAAGTCCTTTTTTATGTGCATATATTTAACTGTAATGTGTTTTAGGATAATACATAGAAATTATTCTCTGTTCCTATATGTGTTTCTGTGTGTGTGTGTGTGTGTGTGTGTGTGTGTTTCCACAGAACTTGCACTTCATTTATCTCATCCTTTCCTCTGGTAGGGTCATCTGGAAGAGGCCAACATAGTTATATATAAAAGCTTCGGCCGGGCGCGGTGGCTCAAGCCTGTAATCCCAGCACTTTGGGAGGCCGAGACGGGCGGATCACTAGGTCAGGAGATCGAGACCATCCTGGCTAACACGGTGAAACCCCGTCTCTACTAAAAATACAAAAAACTAGCCGGGCGAGGTGGCGGGCGCCTGTAGTCCCAGCTACTCGGGAGGCTGAGGCAGGAGAATGGCGTAAACCCGGGAGGCGGAGCTTGCAGTGAGCTGAGATCCGGCCACTGCACTCCAGCCTGGGCGACAGAGCGAGACTCCGTCTCAACAAAAAAATAAAAATAAAAATAAAATAAAATAAAAGCTTCCTGGCTGGGTGTGGTGGCTCACACCTATAATCCCAGCACTTTGGGAGGCTGAGACAGGAGGATTGCTTGAGGCCAGGAGCTCAAGATCAGCCTGGGTAACATAGCGAGACCCTGTCTCAACAAAAAATATTTTTTTAAAAAAATGAACTGGCCAGGCATGGTGGCTCAAGCCTGTAATCCCAGCACTTTGGGAGGCCAAGGCGGGCGGATCACGAGGTCAGGAGATCGAGACCATCCTGGTGGCTAACACGGTGAAACCCCGTCTCTACTAAAAAATACGGAAAACTAGCTGGGCAAGCTGGCGGGCGCCTGTAGTCCCGGCTACTCGGGAGGCTGAGGCAGGAGAATGGCATAAACCCGGGAGGCGGAGCTTGCAGTGAGCTGAGATCCGGCCACTGCACTCCAACCTGGGTGACAGAGTGAGACTCCGTCTCAAAAAAAAAAAAAAAAAATGAACTGGGTGTGGCAGTGTGTGTCTGTAGTTCTACCTACTTGGAAAGCTGAGGAGGAGGAGTTGACTCCAGGAGTTGGAGGTTATAGTGAGCTATGATTGTGCTGCTGTATTCCAGCCTGGGTGACATAGCAAGACCTTGTTCCTTAACAACAATAACAATAAAAGCAACTTTCTGATTGTGTTACTTTCCTTAACAGTCACTTTGCTTGTGGTCAGGAGTGAAGTCAGTCAGGAACTCTGACTTGGGTACATCTTGAGGGGAGGTGGGAGGGGAGGGAGCAAGTGGGGTGAACATATCTCTAGTTGAATGTTGTTGGCTGGGTCATAGGACCTCAGCTCTGAGAGGGAGAATGGGATCCAGCAGGCTTCTAGAGCACGAGGGAGCCAGGGACTGGCACTGCCAGTGTGGAGCTCCTGGTAGCCTTCCCTTCAGAGGCCTAACACCTCAGTGATGCTCTTTTTCTCTCTGTGGCCCAGGCTGAGTTGGCTGTCATTCTTAAATTTGTGCTGGACCATGAGGATGGGCTAAACCTTAATGAGGACCTAGAGAACTTCCTACAGAAAGGTGAGTAGGTACATACTCCTGAGAATCCCCTCATCTCTGAAATGGGGAATACTAGGATCCTGAGTTGTCAAGAAGTGTGGTGGGGGTTTGTTTCTGTCCCCAACACAAGGCAGAGTTGGTGGTCAGGAAAAGTGTGTGTAATGGAGTAGGTCGATTTCTGTGTCATGTATCATCTCAGTTCCTATGGAGTTCCTCCTTGCTGCCTGGCAGCAGTGATGTAGGATATTTACAAGTGATCATACCTACTTTTGTTTTTTATTTTTCAAACAATCATTACTCTAGGCTTAGAAGCTGATAATGCACAGTCTTTTTTTTTTTGAGATGGAGTCTCTCTCTGTCACCCAGGCTGGAGTGCAGTGGTGTGATCTCAGCTCACTGCAACCTCCGCTTCCCAAGTTCAAGCAATTCTCCTGCTTCAGCCTCCTGAGTAGCTGGAATTACAGGTGCACGCCACTACACCTGGCTAATTTTTGTATTTTTTGTAGAGATGGCGTTAAACCATGTTGATTAGGCTGGTCTCAAACTCCTGACATCAGGTGATCTACCTGCCTCAGCCTCCCAAAGTGTTAAGATTACAGGCATGAGCCACTGCACCCAGCCCACAGTCTTTTAAAAAATGTTTTTCCCATCATGTAGCACATGTTCTAGGTGGAAAGACAGATACATAAACCAGGAAATATGATAAGGAATCTAAGTACGGAATATATCAACGGTCTCGGCTGGTGCTACAGTAGAAAGAGTGATCGTTCTGCTGGCCTTCTGATGAAGAGGTCAGCTGGTGGATGATAGGAATGTAAGAAGGAGGTCCAGGCGAGTTCTAGCCATTGAGTTTGATGTTCCTTGTATTCAGGTTCCTCATGAGACCTTCAGGTGGAGATGTTGGAAATGTGAGTGCAGAATTCAGGAGCTGGCTCTGTACCAGAAGATAGGTTTGCAAGTCAGCATTGGATGGCCACTGAAGCCGTGGGCACTATGGGCAGAGCCAGGAGGCCCCATCAGATCTCTGGGAGCTTAGAGGGTGGGTAGAGGAGGGAGGAGCAGATGAGGAGACTAAGAATGGGTGATTAGAGGTAGGAAAGTCCTACAAAAGTGGTCACAGAAACCAAGGAAAGAGAAGGGTTTTGAGGAGGAGGGCATTTTGGAGGTACAAGACTTTGGGGGGAAGAATTCCAAACGGCAGCCAGTGGCTCTGATAGGAAAGGTTGTTGGGGGCTGCAAGGAGATCCTGCTCAGGGCTCCCCAAGCCGTCTCTGCAGTATGGACTTGAGGAAAAAGCTGAGCACTTGGTGCAGTTTCTGAGCCAGAGAACACCCTCACTCCACTGTGCTCTGAGTAGTGATGCTTTGTAGAAATGGAAGCCCTGCACTTTATTTTGGTTAGAGACACGGAACTGTGGATAACCCAGACACCAGGTTCTGCCCAGTGCCTTCCTTGATAGTTTACATAATAAGTATCCACGGATTCAGTCCCACTAAGGCCAAGTTCTCAGATTGCATAAAGATGCAAATCTTTTCACCTTCTTACTAATCTTTGTTGATTTATTTTGTCTATTTCTTACCCCCAGCTCCTGTCCCTTCTACCTGTTCTAGCACATTCCCTGAAGAGCTCTCCCCACCTAGCCACCAGGCCAAGAGGGAGATTCGCTTCCTAGAGCTACAGAAGGTTGCCTCCTCTTCCAGTGGGAACAAGTATGTTCTGGGCCTTTCCTCCTGGGATAGGGCTTCAGCATCCATCTATTCCTCACATTCCTACCTTCTAGAGTTAAGCTGTTGACCAGCTTCTGGGAGTGCTTGGAGAATCCTGTAGATCTGGGATCTCCTCACCTCCCCAGTATTAATGGGGGGAGTTGGTTGGGATTTGTCATGCGCAGAAGGTCTCCCTCAAAAGCTGTTCCCTGTTTATGGAATACCCTTCTTCCTCGGAGACTACAATGAAGTCCCTTCTCTTAGCACATCTCTGCAGAGCCAAGGATAATACATCACTTTTTTTTTTCTGACAAAGAAATTAAGGCAGTGAGAAGAAAAATTTTCTCAAGATCATGTCATGAGGCTTGAGGTAGCACTGCAAATAGAACCCAGGTGCACAGGCCTCCCAGGTGCTAGTGGACACTTCCACAGACCCCACTCCCTTTCTGCTGCCTGTTGCTGATTGCTTCAGATCTTAGACTCTTACCAATGCAACTGGGCCTTCTCCCTCCTCAGCTTTCTCTCAGGTTCTCCAGCTTCTCCCATGGGCGATATCCTGCAGACCCCACAGTTCCAGATGAGACGGCTAAAGAAGCAGCTTGCCGATGAGAGAAGTAATAGGGATGAGCTGGAGCTGGAGCTGGCTGAGAACCGCAAGCTCCTCACCGAGAAGGGTAGGTGGCTGGCATGCTGGCAGATGTGTGAATAGACTTGCCAGAAGGATGTCCCCTTGGCCTCCCATGTTGTCCCCTCTGCTGGCCCCTGGAGCTTAGAGCTCAGCCCTGGGCCTGTGGTCAGGCTGACCTCCTGGAAGTTGGGTTCTGTCTTTGTCCCCATCTTCTCTTTCCCTTAGATTGGATACCATATTCCTCCTCCTCCGTATGCCTCCTCTTCCCTATGCCACCTCCTCCCTTCCCCTCCTGCACATAGTTCTGTGCTGATTCTCCTTTCCTCCTCCCTCCACTCTGGTCAGATGCACAGATAGCCATGATGCAGCAGCGCATTGACCGCCTAGCCCTGCTGAATGAGAAGCAGGCAGCCAGCCCACTGGAGCCCAGGGAGCTTGAGGAGCTACGTGACAAGAATGAGAGGTACAGCTCTCCCTGCATTCCTTCCCAGGCTCCAGCCCCTGCGTGCACCCAGCCAGGGGCCCATCCATACCCTCTTCTCGCTGCTTCCCTCCCTCGCAGCCTTACCATGCGGCTGCATGAAACCCTGAAGCAGTGCCAGGACCTGAAGACAGAGAAGAGCCAGATGGATCGCAAGATCAGCCAGCTTTTGGAGGAGAATGGAGACCTTTCCTTTAAGGTGGGCGTTAAGGTGGTGTGTGCATGGAGGCCCCTCAGGGCTGAGGCGGTCTGGAAGGCTCCCCAAGAGAGGGTTGAGAAGAATGTCCCAGCACCTGTCTTACGCTCCAGTCTCTCCAGAGACCTGCATATTTTGTCCCTTGTCCCATAATTGGCTGCTTCCCAGGTACTGAGTTGTGACCCTAAAGTTTGATTTGTGGTCCTGAATTAGAGGTGTGATGGCTGTGATTGGTTTGTGGAGGGTTGGCAAGATAATTGGAGGCATCCAGCCCCTGGGGTTCAGGGAGCAGACAGCAGTGGTAGGGTCAGCATTGACCCTGGGTAATGGGGATTCTCACTCGCCCATCTCAGCTGCGGGAGTTTGCCAGTCACCTGCAGCAGCTACAGGATGCCCTCAATGAGCTGACAGAGGAGCACAGCAGGGCCACTCAGGAGTGGCTGGAGAAGCAGGCCCAGCTGGAGAAGGAGCTCAGCACAGCCCTGCAGGATAAGGTAACCCTCTGCTGGGGTCACAGCCACAGTCTTGACCACACATGCAAAGCTGAGTCCAGTTTACCACTGTGCTCTTCTGGGCCTTTGGGTATTAAGCTGCTTTCTCTTCAAGGTTTGATAGTGTCCTGTAATTGAAAGGTTGAAAGATTGTGGGCTTCAGTCTAGTACACCTTTCTTTTTTTTTTAATTTATTTTTATTTTTTTCCCCAGTCATTGCCCTCACTTTACAGTATACCTTTCAATCCTATCTCTGCTGTTTATAAGATGTGGATCTTGGACAAGTTAATCAGTCTGTTTTTCTAAGCATTCTTTCCCTAATATGGGAGTAATAACGAGTAGCAGCCTCATCACCTATTATGAGAAAATGTATGTAAAGCACTTCACACATCACGTAGTGTAAAGTAAGCTCTCAGTGAACCAGTTGTTACGGTTGCTATTGATAAGAACCCAACTTGGCCACTTAGTAATAACCATGTAGCCCTTGATCAAGGCACTTAGCATCTGCTTCAGGTTCTTGCTCTGTAAGAGAAATAGTAATAGCTGCCTCTCACATTTGTAGGTGAATTAGAAATTCAGGAATGCACCCAGGCTGGGCACAGTGGCTCACACCTGTAATCCCAGTACTTTGGGAGGCCAAGGCGGGTGGATCACCTGATGTCAGGAGTTCGAGACCAGCCTGGCCAGCATGGTGAAACCCTGTCTCTACTAAAAATACAAAAAGAAAAATTAGCTGGGTGTGGTGATGCATGCCTGTAGTCCCAGCTACTCGGGAAGCTGAGACAGAAGAAGCTCTTGAACCTGGGAGGCGAAGGTTGCAGTAAGCCAAGATCTCACCACTGCACTCCAGTGTAGGTGACAGAGCAAGACTGCGTCTCAAAAAAAAAAATAGGCATGCATCCAGCACAGCCTCTTATAGGTGCTTAGTGAACAGTGGTGAAGAAGTGGGTTTGGGACTGGGGGATGTTGCAGCTGCTGCCAGTGCTGCCCAGAGGATGGTGGGCAGCTGGTGGTGATTTGGATAATCTAGGACTCAAGACTTACCTGAGGAAGGGTATACAGTAAGGAAATTTGAAGTAAACTCAGCAGCCTTGGGGAAGTAGTAAGAAGGTCACATTATGATTTGATTCTGCCTTAGAACTAGGTCTAGAGAGTCAGGTCCCTCATGCTCCCAGTTCCATGGTTTCTGCTTTTTTCTAGGTCATGGCAAAGGGATATCTTGGTAACAAGATGATGGGCCCCATGTTTGTTGATGTTTATGAGGGCTTGTGTGGTAATCTGGTGCCTGTTTCACCTCTCTGTTCACATGGGTCTCATTTACTCCCAGAAATGCCTTGAAGAGAAGAACGAAATCCTTCAGGGAAAACTTTCACAGTTGGAAGAACACTTGGCCCTGCTGCGGGAGAACCCACCCCAGGAGAAGGGCGAGGTGCTGGGTGATGTCTTGCAGGTAGGAATGCACAGGACAACCTGTGTGCTGGGAGTTGGTGTGGACTCACATTCAGTACCTTTGGGTTCCTGGTGTTCTTCCATTTCCAGAGGAGGCTTGGTGACTGAGGAGTCATGCTGATCCCAGTTTATCTCTTTATACCACCAGCTGGAAACCCTGAAACAAGAGGCAGCCACTCTTGCTGCAAACAACACACAGCTCCAAGCCAGGGTGGAGATGCTGGAGACTGAGCAGGGCCAGCAGGAAGCCAAGCTGCTTGCTGAGCGGGACCACTTTGAAGAAGAAAAGCAGCAGCTATCTAGCCTGATCGCCAACCTGCAGAGCTCCATCTCCAACCTCAGCCAGGCCAAGGAAGAGTTGGAACAGGCCTCCCAGGCTCATGGGGCCCGGTTGACTGCCCAGGTGGCCTCTCTGACCTCTGAGCTCACCACACTCAATGCCACCATCCAGCAACAGGATCAAGAACTGGCTGACCTGAAGCAGCAGGCCAAAGAGGAGCAGGCCCAGCTAGCACAGACCCTCCAACAGCAAGAACAGGCCTCCCAGGGCCTCCGCCACCAGGTGGAGCAGCTGAGCAGTAGCCTGAAGCAGAAGGAGCAGCAGTTGAAGGAGGTAGCAGAGAAGCAGGAGGTAACTAGGCGGGACCACGCCCAGCAACTGGCCACTGCTGCAGAGGAGCGAGAGGCCTCCTTCAGAGAGCGGGATGCGGCTCTCCAGCAGCTGGAGGCACTGGAGAAGGAGAAGGCTGCAAAGCTGGAGATTCTGCAGCAGCAACTTCAGGTGGCTAATGAAACCCGGGACAGTGCTCAGACCTCAGTGACACAGGCCCAGCGGGAGAAGGCAGAGCTGAGCCAGGAGGTGGAGGAACTCCGCGCCCGTGTTGAGACAGCCCGCCGGGAACAGCATGAGGCCCAGGCCCAGGTAGCAGAGCTAGAGTTCCAGCTGCAGTCTGAGCAGCAAAAAGCAACTGAGAAAGAGAGGGTGGCCCAGGAGAAGGACCAGCTCCAGGAGCAGCTCCAGGCCCTCAAAGAGTCCTTGAAAGTCACCAAGGGCAGCCTTGAAGAGGAGAAGCGCAGGGCTGCAGATGCCCTGGAAGAGCAGCAGCGTTGTATCTCTGAGCTGAAGGCAGAGACCCGAAGCCTGGTAGAGCAGCATAAGCAGGAACAAAAGGAGCTGGAAGAAGAGAAGGCTGGGCGCAAGGGGCTGGAGGCTCGATTACAGCAGCTTGGAGAGGCCCATCAGGCCGAGACTGAAGCCCTGCGGCAGGAGCTGGCAGAGGCCATAGCTGCCCAGCGCACAGCTGAGAGTGAGTGTGAGCAGCTCGTCAAAGAAGTAGCTGCCTGGCGTGAACGGTATGAGGACAGCCAGCAAGAGGAGGCACAGTATGGCGCCATGTTCCAGGAACAGCTGATGACTTTGAAGGAAGAATGTGAGAAGGCCCGCCAGGAGCTGCAGGAGGCAAAGGAGAAGGTGGCAGGCATAGAATCCCACAGCGAGCTCCAGATAAGCCGGCAGCAGAATGAGCTAGTTGAGCTCCACGCCAACCTGGCCAGAGCACTCCAGCAGGTCCAAGAGAAGGAAGTCAGGGCCCAGAAGCTTGCAGACGACCTCTCCGCTCTGCAGGAAAAGATGGCTGCCACTAGCAAAGAGGTGGCCCGCTTGGAGACTTTGGTGCGCAAGGCAGGTGAGCAGCAGGAAACAGCCTCCCAGGAGTTAGTCAAGGAGCCTGCGAGGGCAGGGGACAGAGAGCCCGAGTGGCTGGAAGAGCAACAGGGACGCCAGTTCTGCAGTACACAGGCAGCGCTGCAGGCTATGGAACGGGAGGCAGAGCAGATGGGCAATGAGCTGGAGCGGCTGCGGGCTGCACTGATGGAGAGCCAGGGGCAGCAGCAGGAGGAGCGTGGGCAGCAGGAAAGAGAGGTGGCACGGCTGACCCAGGAGCGGGGCCGGGCCCAAGCTGATCTTGCCCTGGAGAAGGCAGCCAAAGCAGAGCTTGAGATGCGGCTGCAGAATGCCCTCAATGAGCAGCGTGTGGAGTTTGCTACCCTGCAAGAGGCACTGGCTCATGCCTTGACGGAAAAGGAAGGCAAGGACCAGGAGTTGGTCAAGCTTCGTGGCCTGGAGGCAGCCCAGATAAAAGAGCTGGAGGAACTTAGGCAAACCATGAAGCAACTGAAGGAACAGCTGGCTAAGAAAGAAAAGGAGCACGCATCTGGCTCAGGAGCCCAATCTGAGGCTGCTGGCAGGACAGAGCCAACAGGCCCCAAGCTGGAGGCGCTGCGGGCAGAGGTGAGCAAGCTGGAGCAGCAATGCCAGCAGCAGCAGGAGCAGGCCGACAGTCTGGAACGCAGCCTCGAGGCTGAACGGGCCTCCCGGGCTGAGCGGGACAGTGCTCTGGAGACTCTGCAGGGCCAGTTAGAGGAGAAGGCCCAGGAGCTTGGGCATAGTCAGAGTGCCTTAGCCTCGGCCCAAAGGGAGTTGGCTGCCCTTCGCACCAAGGTACAAGACCACAGCAAGGCTGAAGATGAGTGGAAGGCCCAGGTGGCCCGGGGCCGGCAAGAGGCTGAGAGGAAAAACAGCCTCATCAGCAGCTTGGAGGAGGAGGTGTCCATCCTGAATCGCCAGGTCCTGGAGAAGGAGGGGGAGAGCAAGGAGTTGAAGCGGCTGGTGATGGCTGAGTCAGAGAAGAGCCAGAAGCTGGAAGAGAGGCTGCGCCTGCTCCAGGCAGAGACAGCCAGCATCAGTGCCAGAGCTGCAGAACGCAGCTCTGCTTTGCGGGAGGAGGTGCAGAGCCTCCGGGAGGAGGCCGAGAAACAGCGGGTGGCTTCAGAGAATCTGCGGCAGGAGCTGACCTCACAGGCTGAGCGTGCGGAGGAGCTGGGCCAAGAATTGAAGGCATGGCAGGAAAAGTTCTTTCAGAAAGAGCAGGCCCTCTCCACCCTGCAGCTCGAGCACACCAGCACACAGGCCCTGGTGAGTGAGCTGCTGCCAGCTAAGCACCTCTGCCAGCAGCTGCAGGCTGAGCAGGCCGCTGCCGAGAAACGCCACCGTGAGGAGCTGGAGCAGAGCAAGCAGGCAGCTGGGGGGCTGCGGGCAGAGCTGCTGAGGGCCCAGCGGGAGCTTGGGGAGCTGATTCCTCTGCGGCAGAAGGTGGCAGAGCAGGAGCGAACAGCTCAGCAGCTGCGGGCAGAGAAGGCCAGCTATGCAGAGCAGCTGAGCATGCTGAAGAAGGCGCATGGCCTGCTGGCAGAGGAGAACCGGGGGCTGGGTGAGCGGGCTAACCTTGGCCGGCAGTTTCTGGAAGTGGAATTGGACCAGGCCCGGGAGAAGTATGTCCAAGAGTTGGCAGCTGTACGTGCTGATGCTGAGACTCGTCTGGCTGAGGTGCAGCGGGAAGCACAGAGCACTGCCCGGGAGCTGGAGGTGATGACTGCCAAGTATGAGGGTGCCAAGGTCAAGGTCCTGGAGGAGAGGCAGCGGTTCCAGGAAGAGAAGCAGAAACTCACTGACCAGGTAAGGTACTCAGCCCAACCACCCTCCCAAAGATCAGGAGCTGAAAGCGTGGGGACATCGATCCTCTGTGTTCCAGGGACTCTGGCTCCTACACTGGAGTGTCTTGCTTTTCCTCATTCACTGGGTGGCAGAAAAGGAGAGGTGCCTGATGGAGTTCAAGTCTGTTGCCCCTGTCATCCTAAAGAAAATGTCAGTGGCCTCCCCTCTCCTGAAGGCTCTTGTCACTAGAGAGTCAAGCTGTGATGACCACCAGCCCATTCAGAGGTGCACCTGCACTGGATGCCTCAGGAGCCACTGGGGACTACTAGAATCAGTTTAACTGGCATTTTTAAACTTACTGTCAATCTAGCGCCTTAGCGGAAAGTATCAAAGCCTCAGTGAGGTCAGCCTGGCAGCAGGGCTGGTGCCTCTTTGGCCTCATCTCACTCTGTCTCCATTGCCCCTCCCCCATGTACAGGTGGAGCAGCTAGAGGTATTTCAGAGAGAGCAAACTAAACAGGTAATGCCTGGGGTCCTCGCTAAATGCTGGCTGCTTAAACGGTGACCAGTCTCGGTGCATGAGCCCGGCTGCAGCTTGCCTCCGCCAGCTCCTGTTGTGAACTGTTTGTGAAGGGGGCAGGGTCAAGCCATGGAATCCAGGCCCAGGCTCCCCAGGAATGCGGTGTGCTGGGCTCTCTCGGGCTTCATCCCACCCGTCCCAGGTCGGCCTCTCCACCCTTCTGCACCTTCTCTCATCTGCCTCTCAGGGACAAGGGGTAGCACTGGCTTCATCTTTCCCACACCTGAACCAACGACAGACACAATCTTTGGGATTCTAAAACTTCCCAAGTACTGCGTCTAGTTAAGGATACCCAACTAAGAGGAACAGCAGAATTACCTGGGGGCCTCGTTTAACATTGTGTCCCTTTTTACCAGAGTACAGCTTTATGGAAGCCTTGAAGGTGATATGCGAGGCAGCCCCCACAGGTTAGGGAGACTTGTGGGCTCAGGACACTTGCCCATCACTTTCTGGGGCTCTAACCCCGAGCACAGCATAGAGATGTCTGTAGCAGGAAGGCTGAGGGTTAAGTAGCAGGAGGGGTCTATACCAGATGGGGGCAGGAGAGTGGGGGGTCACATGGTCTGGCTGCCTCTTTCTCACGGGAATCTCTGTGTTGCCTGAACATCGAGGCTATAGAGCTAGTGTTAGAGCACGCTTTCCCCATCACTGTCCTACCCAGCCACCCCAGGACTGCCGAAAAATTGGGCCCTCCTCTTCCTCTAAGGAGCCTGTGATAATGGGGGAGAATCAAAGTGAATAGCAAACAGTTAGCAATGGAGCCCTTGCCTCTCCCCTGTGCTGCCTGGTCGTGCTTGAACTCCCAGAATACTTGAAGCAGCCAGGGGTGCATGGGGCTGTTATGTTCTTTCTTTTCCCTACTCCCTGTGCTCCTCTTTGTGGGAGTTGGGTGGGCTTTGGAGTACATGTGCTGCACCTGCTCTTGTCTTCCAGCAATCTGTTCCCCCAGTGCTAACCACAGCAGCCATGCTGCTAGCACCAGCCCTAACAGCCTGTGGATGTTGGGAAGAGGTCTGAGCATCTGTGGGCTTGGCCTTTGGCAGTTTCTGGGAGGGAGGCATGGCAATTCATTGAGTATGTCGGCTAGAATTACAGACTAGGTCCTGGGAAGGTTGCGGCTGCAGAGTGGTGGCAGCAGCAGGGTGGTGGTGAGGAGTCAGCTCTCCAATTCTGATTCTGGGGGTGACAGGGGTTGGGCAGGCCTCTGTCTCTGCAGGCTCAGGGTAGAGGCAAGTATGGACAGGTGGCCCTGGCAACATCTATGTGTTAGATTGCTTCATTCAGGCCCTGCCAAGCAGCCTGGGCAAGAGGCTGTTCCCTAATGGGAGGCCAGAGAAAGGGCCTGAGTTTATTCTAGGAACACTGGGGATCCTGGTCTGGGCCACCCCATGATGGGTGGACATCTGGGATGAACATCCAGGGGAAGTCCTCCTGAGTCTTCTGTCCTCCTCTTCCCTCCCCAGGTGGAAGAACTGAGGAAGAAACTGGCTGATTCTGACCAAGCCAGCAAAGTGCAGCAGCAGAAGCTGAAGGTGGGGCAGCTGGGGGAACGGGTCTGGCCTCTGGACAGGGGAGGAAAGCTGTTCTCTAAGCTCTCAGGCTGTGGGGGTGTCAAGACAGAGGAGGGGCACCCTGTGTTCCAGGCAGCCCTCCTAGGAAGCCTGTGGCTTAGAAGCCCCTGCATGTGTCTTCTGGGAGCTCTCAAGAGACAACCAGGGTGGTTCCCATCTCTCAACTGTCACTGTCCACTACAGCAGCTACTAGTCATGTGTGGTTATTGAAATTTATTAAAGTAAATCCAGTTCTTCGATCACACTAGCTACATTGTGTCCCTGCTCAGTAGCTACATGTGGTTTATGGCTGCTGTATTGGACAGCGCAGATACAGAACTTTCCACCGTTGCATAAAGTTCTGTTGAACCATTAAGTCCAGATAGTCTGGGCAGGGAAAGAACGAGTGTCACCAGTGTTGAATATTACAGTGCAGTTTAATAACATTCTTAATGCTTCCAACTGTGTCACCTTCTTTGGTTTAATACTTGCTTTCTGTAGTTCTAGGCTTCACAGCCTTTAGCCAGGGGCAAAGGAATTGGGCATCAGTGGTATTGGGACTCCATAAACCCCTGGTGGGTCCTAGGAGTTGGTGGGAGCTCAGAGCTTCATTTCGCCTGCTCACCTTCATACCATGGTGCCACAGCATGTCTTGATTGCAATAACAAATGTTTATTCTGCTCCTTGTGGAGCCTGTCCTGTGTTAGGAGAGGCAAAGGTGGGATGCTTCTATACAGTATCTACAGCAAAGTGCTTGCTGGCCTTACAGATGGACAGAGAATCAGGCCCTGCTCTTAAGGAGTTATGGTCTGGACAGGAGGCAGTGTGGGCATCATAAATAAGCCCCCATGGGCTTTTGGAGTTAGGTGGACCAAATCTTACTCTGCCATTTAGTCATTGTTGCTATGGTCAATTTGTTTAAATCTCTGAACTCAGTTTCCTCCTCTGAAAAGGAGTGAAGTGACTTCTCAGAGTGGCTTTGAGGAGAAACAAGTTCCCCTGTCCTCAGAGAGCTCACATGCCAAGTGCCTCACTCCAGGCTCCGCACCTGGGTGTTCCTCGAGGATCGGTTCCCTTCCTCCTTAGGGGAGATTGTGTGTGCATGCAAAGAGGGTGAGACAGTTTGTGTCTGATCTCAAAGAAGGCAAAGATAGGGCAGGAGCTGGTCAGGGAAAGGCCACTACGGATGTGGACTGAAGGGCGTGTGGGACTTCAGGTTCAGTAGGCTGTAGTCGGGCGGAGTGTATCTGGGGTGGTGTGGTTTTCTTCCTCTTCCTAAGTGCAGGAGTCTGAAGCACCTGTGGAGCCCCAGTGGCTGATGCAGATGTGTGGACTTGGGTAGAGGGGCCAGACAAGCTTTCCTGAGTGGACTTTCTTCTCAGGCTGTCCAGGCTCAGGAAGGTGAGAGCCAGCAGGAGGCCCAGCGCCTCCAGGCCCGGCTGAATGAACTGCAAGCCCAGTTGAGCCAGAAGGAGCAGGCAGCTGAGCACTATAAGCTGCAGGTAAGGAGCCCAGCCTCAGCCCATGCCACCTTCCTCCTGCCCTCCAGCCTCTAGCCCCACCCACCCATCCTCTCTACCCACAGATGGAGAAAGCCAAAACTCATTATGATGCCAAGAAGCAGCAGAACCAAGAGCTGCAGGAGCAGCTGCAGAGCCTGGAGCACCTGCAAAAGGAAAACAAAGAGCTGCGAGCTGAAGCCGAACGGCTGGGCCATGAGCTACAGCAGGCTGGGCTGAAGACCAAGGAGGCTGAACAGACGTGTCGCCACCTTACTGCCCAGGTGCGCAGCCTGGAGGCACAGGTAAGAATTTGACTGGCAGACTCACCTCACCCTTATTCCACTGGACCCCTGTGCCCTCTCCTCCTAGGCCACTGCTGCCTTAGGTTTTTCTTCACTCTCCCCCTGGCCCTCTCCTTCTCAGGTTGCCCACGCAGACCAGCAGCTTCGAGACCTGGGCAAATTCCAGGTGGCAACTGATGCTTTAAAGAGCCGTGAGCCCCAGGCTAAGCCCCCGCTGGACTTGAGTATCGACAGCCTGGATCTGAGCTGCGAGGAGGGGACCCCACTCAGTATCACCAGGTCAGAAGGCACCCTTCCTCCCTCTATCTGTTGTTTATGGAGTACCTGCTGTTTATCAGGCTGTATCCTGGTGAGAGAAATAAGATGTGATCTAAATTTATTCTTAGAGAAGAATAAAGAAAAACAGGTATTATACCAGATGTCTATTTAGGGCACAGTTGGAATAAAAAGCAAGTGGTCAAGAAAGGCTTCATGGAAGCTATCGCTCCTGCTGAGTCTTGAAAGCATCCATAGGTGTGTGTGCCAGGTTGACAGAGAACAGCAGTGTGAACAGGCTGTGAAAGAGCCTGACTAGGCTGAGTTGCAAGGCCAGGAAGGCCCAAGATCCTAGAGGGCCGTCTGGATTCCCCGTTGGAGACCGGCTATTAAGACTTGATCCTAAAGGCATTGAGGAAACCTTGGTGGCTGTAATTGAAAGGTGTAAGGGAGGAAAAAAAGGAACCTTGGAAGAATTTGAAACTGACAAGTACATGGTTAATTTCCATCTTAAAAAGATTATTCTAATAGCCAGTATAGAAGTTAAGACTGGAAATATATATTGTTTTTATTAAACACTTACATTGTACTTATTTTATGCTAGACATAAAGCACTCATAACAATTATACCTGATTTATCCCCCAACAACCCTCTGAGGTAGGTTTATTCTGTCTCCTTTGACAGATGAATCTGGGGCATAGAGGGGCAGTCACTTGCCCAGGGTCCCCCAGTGGTAGAGCTGGGGTTTGACCCTGTGCAGCCTGGCCTGAGTCCTTGCTTGTCACCACTCATCTGCCTCTGTCAGTGCCATGATGAGTCTAGGTGAGAGGAGATAAGACAAACCAGAGAAAGGACATGAGCATGGAGAGGGTGTGGTTAGGAGAGCTGTTCAGGAAGCTTAGTGATTGGGCTTCCCAAGCAGGACAACATAGGATTATGCCCATGTTCATGGTTTGGGGGCCTGAGTGGCGGGTGCTTGTATTCACTGAAATGGGAGACGGAGGAAGAACAGAGAAGTGGGCTTAGATTGGGATGTGTTTGCTGTGGAGCAGCCATGGGCGTCTGGTGAGGATGGGACACCTGGGTCTGGGCATTGCCACTATGAGGAGGTATTAGGAGAAGCCAGGGGAGTGGACTGAAAGGAAGGCCCAGGTCAAGGGCTTTCCTTGGTACTCTGAAAAATCAGAGAGATGGGCTGCTTGACCTCATCGGCTTGTAGTAAGTATGGGAAATGGTCACTTTGGAAAAGGACTGGACAAAATGCCTTCTAGTCCAAAGGACTGTACCTCAGCAGGTTTCCTTTCCATAGCAAGCTGCCTCGTACCCAGCCAGACGGCACCAGCGTCCCTGGAGAACCAGCCTCACCTATCTCCCAGCGCCTGCCCCCCAAGGTAGAATCCCTGGAGAGTCTCTACTTCACTCCCATCCCTGCTCGGAGTCAGGCCCCCCTGGAGAGCAGCCTGGACTCCCTAGGAGATGTCTTCCTGGACTCAGGTCGTAAGACCCGCTCTGCTCGTCGGCGCACCACACAGATCATCAACATCACCATGACCAAGGTCAGGCTGCCGGGACAGGGGCTGCAGGGCAGCAATTCCCACTTCCTCTCAAGGGCGTCTTTGCATTGGGCACTCAGTCAGGAGCACGCAGGGATGAGCAGCCAGTCCGTGTTACAGTGAGTGGGAAAGCTGAGGTCTTAAAAAGGGCAGTGATTTGGTTGGGGGCACTTCTGAAGAAAAGGGCAGGGCTGGGATTAGATCCCTGCCTCCTGACTAAGGCTAGTGTTCTCTCCATGTGTAGCACTGAGCCTGTGCAGGGTGAAGGGAGAGAACATGGTGAAGCTGCAGCCCATCCAGTGCCTCCCAGCATGCCCCATGCAGCTGAGAGGCATTGTTGCTGCCCAGTGGACTGCCTGCCAGGCTGTGGGCCCTTGCCTTTGTTTCCACATCTTGAAGGGGAGGTTTGGGAGGAGGGGACAGGGGCCCCTGGTACAGCAGGGAGGACCTGTGTGTGCAGGGTGTCCCCTGCTACCAAGAAGTTGGGGAAGTTCTAGAAAATGGTAAGGGCCCTGGAAGCTTGGACTGAGGGACAGCAGAGGCTGTGGGATGAGCCTGAATAGTCAGGAGACATGGGGCCCAGCCCCAGCTCTGATACTTCCTAGCAGTGTGATTTGGGGCTAGTCACTTCATTTCTTTGCACTTCACCTCTAAAATGGGCCGATAAACACTCTGCATTCCCTCCCTCAAAGCATTATGAATAGACTCCATGAAAAAAATGCATAGAAAAGAGTCTTGACAACATCAGCACCACCTTGTGAGGGCTTCTGTCAACAAGGCCCATTTCTTGCAGACACACACGTTAAGGGCCTTTGCAAAGCTGTTGGGAATGCATGGATGTGCCGTGGGATCTGAGGGCTTCGGGAGGGAATGGGAGGCTTCTGTACAGTGCCAGGGCCCACCCCATTGCAACAGATTCACTCTCTCTTCCAGAAGCTAGATGTGGAAGAGCCAGACAGCGCCAACTCATCCTTCTATAGCACGCGGTCTGCTCCGGCTTCCCAGGCTAGCCTGCGAGCCACATCCTCTACTCAGTCTCTAGCTCGCCTGAGTTCTCCCGATTATGGCAACTCAGCCCTGCTCAGCTTGCCTGGCTACCGCCCCACCACTCGCAGTTCTGCTCGTCGCTCCCAGGCCAGGGTGTCCAGTGGGGCCCCTCCAGGTGAGGGGACTACAGGGACTTACTATACCCCAAAATTAGAATGGAAGGTGGATCGTGGCACAGGGAAAAGAGGAAAGCTTTTTAAAAATCCAAGGCTGGCCTCCTTGCTACCGTCCACCTCCACCTGCCCCTTCTTCCTGCAGCCTCAGGGCCTTCCTTAACTGCCTATCTAGGGGCTGGCTGTGTTGGGGGCACTCTTAGCCAGAGTTAAGGGCCTGGGATTCCCAGCACAATTGACACTTAGCTGTGGGGAGTCCTCCATGCCCTTAGGTGGTGATGGGCTGCTGGAAAGGCCAGGCGGGCCAGACTCTTCTTGGAAGCTCTTGTCCTTTGGGCACCAGAGAGCCCCTGGGAATCAATTCCTGGTCCTTAATTCGTTCCTCTGGGTGTTGGGCACCAAGCCTTGGCGGGTGAATAAGATGTAGTAGCAGCCTCTGCGTGTGACCTCTTCTGCCCTCTCCAAGGAGAAGGCGGTGAGCAAGCCCCTAGGATAGAAATAGTCTGTGTGCCATACTCCTGCACCTGTGGCACTGAATCAGATTGGTGTGCTGGGCTTCAAGTTTATGGGGTAGGTGGCAGCAAAGGCTGGCAAGATGCCAGGGCCAGCAGGCCACCTGCTGACTCCAGGCTCATTTGTTCCCACCTCCCTGCCATCCACAGGAAGGAACAGCTTCTACATGGGCACTTGCCAGGATGAGCCTGAGCAGCTGGATGACTGGAACCGCATTGCAGAGCTGCAGCAGCGCAATCGAGTGTGCCCCCCACACCTGAAGACCTGCTATCCCCTGGAGTCCAGGGTGAGCCCTGGGGTCACTGTGCAGGGCCTCCCATCCCTGTCCTCCCTTAGAATCCCACCTGCTGATCTAGCCTGAGCACTAGAGCCCTGGATCGCTGACTGGCCAAGGATGGGGAGGGTGACTTTCTCATGCTTCCAGGCAGAACAGACAGCAGGGAAGGTGCTTAGGAGTGAAGTCCCTGGGGATGAGCAGGAGCTCAGAGAGGAATCTGGTTGGGACTGCACTGCTTGTGGCCATTTGCCCAGGGTGTAGGTAGAAAGCAGAACAGGAAGGGAGGCCTCATGAGAGGTAGGAAGGGTCCGCCTACCCTAAATGGCGGGCAAGTGCAGAGTTCTGGGACAGCCCCAGGTCCTGCTCCATCTCCACACAGCTACGGTCCACTGACCGCCTCTTTCACCCATGCAGCCTTCCCTGAGCCTGGGCACCATCACAGATGAGGAGATGAAAACTGGAGATCCCCAGGAGACCCTGCGCCGAGCCAGCATGCAGCCAATCCAGATAGCCGAGGCCACTGGCATCACCACCCGGCAGCAGCGCAAACGGATCTCCTTAGAGCCCCACCAGGGCCCTGGAACTCCTGAGGTAGGCTTCTGGGTGTTGCTCCAGCATTGTGCCCAGGTCAGGCCCAGCTCACCAAGGACTAAAGGGAGCCTTCCCTCTCTCCCCCTTTTCCTTCCCTCTCTCCAAGGGCCTGACCCATGGATGGGAACTGTTGGGAAGGGAAGACTCTGGCCCAGAGTTGGGGAGGGGAGCAGGTTGCACAAGTTGACTTACAAGGTCCACTCAGCTCTAAGAGGACAAGACACCTGGCTTCAGATGTGACTCCTCTTGCTACTGTCTGCCTAACTGTCCTCTTCCCCATAGTCTAAGAAGGCCACCAGCTGTTTCCCACGCCCCATGACTCCCCGAGACCGACATGAAGGGCGCAAACGGAGCACGACTGAGGCCCAGAAGAAAGCGGCTCCAGCTTCAGCTAAACAGGTGAGGCTGGGGCTGGCAGGACCTTGCTGGCAGAGTGTGACACAGCAGGCTGGCCTGGGAAGGCAGCATTGGGTCTCCCAGTCTGACAGCCCTTCCTTGCAGGCTGACCGGCGCCAGTCAATGGCCTTCAGCATCCTCAACACACCCAAGAAGCTAGGGAACAGCCTTCTGCGGCGGGGAGCCTCAAAGAAGGCCCTGTCCAAGGCTTCCCCCAACACTCGCAGTGGAACCCGCCGTTCTCCACGCATCGCCACCACTACAGCCAGCGCCGCCACTGCTGCTGCCATTGCTGCCACCACTGCCACCCCTCGAGCCAAGGGCAAGGTAGAGGCCACTAGCAGGATGGGAGAGGGAAACCCGATGGGAGCATGGGCACCCCCTAGACCGCCCCACGGAGTAGCATCCAAGACAGGACCACGCCAGGCTGCTGGAGGGTGCGGGGTAAGAGGTGTCGCTGTCCTGGTAGCTACTCGTTACCAAGGAGAGAAGACAGATGGCCCCATTCTTATGGAGAGCACCCAGAGCTGCTCAGGCACAGCCAGTACCTCATAACCCCGGGGCTCACAAGGGAGGGGATCCAGATGGGGGCGTGGGAGCAGGAAGAGGTCTTCCGAACCCGTGGGTGCAGGCTGGCATCCCAAGTTCTCATCTGGCCTTGTGACTGTCTCTTCCAGGCAAAGCATTAAAGGGCCAGTACCAGTGAGTGGCCCCACCTGTGTCCCTGATGCTGACCTCACCTGGTCCTCCTTCTACTGTCCCTCTCAGTGCCTTCTCTCAGCTCCCAGGCCAACAGTAGCCAAACCCCTAGAGACAGTGATGCCTGCCCGCACCCTGACCTGGTCCCCAGACCTTCACTGGCAACTTCTCAGAGCTGGCCCAGGAGGCCTGGAGCATGGACAGTGTGGGCGCTCTCCCTACCTTGCCTCCTTTTTTCTTAAAGCAAAGTCACTTCTCCATCACAACCAGATTTGAGGCTGGTTTTGATGGCTGGGTCCTTGGGCCTGGCCAGTCTTCCTCTTAGCCTCTGGATCTAGAAGGGACCATAAGAGGAGTGGGCCCTGGCTCCTGGAGGCTGGGCCTAGCGGGGCCTCACTCTTGAAGTTCAGGACTGGGTCTGACCTGGTGGGAGCACCTGCCAGAGGATGCTCTTTCCCAGGACGATGGGCCTGTGTCTCAGGAGTGGGGTTGGGGGGACAGCCTTCAGCGGCAGCTCACACCCTGCCTTCCCCAGACTTGCACTGGGGTGGGATTTGGAGTGATGGGAAGGTTTTAAGGGCCGGGGATAGATCTTTTCTAAATGTTATTACTTGTAAATAAAGTCTATTTTTCTCCCGTGAGTACTGAGTTGCCTTGATCTATGTGGGAAAAGAAGGGGAAATCTAGGCTCTTTGGAGCCTACCTTGTCCAGACCACCTCCTTTCTCTCATCCCTTTTCCTGGGGGCGCATCTTTCCAGGGTCTTCCCAGTCTCCATTACTGGCCTCTGCTCCTGGGGAGCATTATGGGCTATTCGCTCTTCTTTTTCAAGAGCCTGTGTTCCCCTGAAGCGGGTTTTGTCTTTAGCTTCTGTGTGGCAGTCCCTCTCTCCCATACTCCCTCCTGGGACAGGCAAAGTTCCTGGGAGTGGAACTGAAGCCTAAATGAAAAGATGTCAGGATGCCTCTATTGAATAATCCTTTATGAGGACCCATGTGGGGATGACACAGATACAGTGTGGAGCCGAAGCAGCCACTGCCCCCATCCCTTCCCTGGATCAGCCCATTAGAGGGAAGGAAAACAACAAAAAAACAACATACAGCAAGAAGACATGAAATCTGCAGAATGTGGCCAGAGCTGAACAAGGGTGACTTCATTGAAGAGGTGGCGTTTCAACCAGGCTTCAGAGTTCCCCTGCCGGGATGGTGAGGAAGACAGGACTAAAGGAGCAGAGACACGGGAGTGGGAGCTGTCTGGGGAAAGCAAGAATAGTTGGAGGCGTCCGGAAAGTCAATGTGGGAAATGTAGGTAGGGCCCTGGAGTGCAAGGCTAAGGCATCAACAGTCTTGGTGGTTTCTGAGCAGTAGAGCAGTGTGAGGAGTAGGACGTTAGGAAAGCTAATGGGTAGGTAGAGAGAAAATGGCAGCAGGAGGAGGAGGCATTATTATAAGGAGGCTGCGATTTTCTAGGTAGGTGGGAATGGAGTTTGAATTTGGTGAGAGAAGGGACCCAAAGCAGAGGAGGAGGGAGTGCGTTGCTCGCCCACACAGCCTGCAGGCAGTCAGGGACTGTTCACTTCAGGTAGACGGGTAGGACCCAGGCTCTGGTCAAGGTCGTGCTGCTGCTGGCCCTGTGCTGAGTCTTAACCCTGCTGCTGTGGGCTGCTGTGGCCCTGTGCTGTGGCTGGAGGGCAGGGCTTCTTGGGTGGGGGGCAAGGTTGTCCTCAGCCCAGCCTAGGGAAGTGAAGGCAGACAAGGATCAGGCCAAGGATACAAGGGATATCTCATCACTTTGTCCCAGGCCACGCCTCCCCTGCCCAAGACCCAAGTTCCTTTTTGTCTGGCTGACCTTGAGGAATGCTGGGCATTAGTTTAGAGGCTGCTCTGGCAGAGCCCACCCTTTCCTCCCCACATATGGAAGAAGAGCTCCTCCTGTTGCTGGAGGCCTCTCCTTGGGCTCCTCACCCAGAGCTGGGCCAGGATGACGTGACGCTGGACAACCTGTTCGGGGTCCATGAGCACACAGGAGAAGTTGGTGCTGTGCAGTGCAGGGGTCAGCTGCTCCAGCACCAAGGCCTTGCACAGCTGCGTACCTGTGCTCCCATGTTCCCGGCTGGAACAAAGGGAAAGGAAAGGTCATGAGAGGGCCGCAGAAGGCTTTCCCACCCACCTGGCTGCTGCGACCCTCACCTGGTGCTCCCCTCCCACAGCTGGCCTGGGAGGTGCTCAATGAAGGAACCATTGCCCAGCCAGTAGAGCATGCTGAAGTCGGGGAAGCGGCTACAGGCCATACAGGATAAGGTGAGCGTTCCATCTAGGGACACAGGCAGCAGTTAGCCCTTCCGAAGAGCAGGCCCTTCCCCTGCCCTGCTCTGCTGTGCCCTCCCTGCCAGCTCCCCTCAGTCCCCATGAATCTGGAACCTAGAGAACTGCTCTGCACACCACCCAGGTGGGAATGTCCGTTAAAGGGGAAGTGCAGTTGTCTCTGAAGGCCCTAGCCCTAAACATGGGGAATGTGAGGAAGGGTCCTTGGTTCACGTGATGACTCCTCTACTGAACCTGTCTCCTCAGGATGACCTTTTCTAGTGCCCAGCCTCGGTGACTTGGGAACCCAGGTGACAGAGGCAGTGCTGGATGGCTGCTGCTCCTCTGAGATGGCCAGAGGCCAGCAGGCTCTGGGTGGCGGGGCTGGCCTTGGAGTCCACTGCAAGCAAGGCTCTGGGAGGTCTGTGACCATTACTTATGTCTTGAGTTCTCTATCCCACTTCATAGGGAGCATCTTGGGAGCTGTGCCAAGCCTACACCCATGATAGTGGGTTGGGGAGGGAGAATGGTGCATGCTCAGTCCAGCTGGCCCAGCTGGTGGTGCATGGCAGAAGGGGGCTGGCGCTCAGGAGTCAACCCGACCCTGGGAACCTCTGTGCCCATAGCCCACCCTTGACCACTGTGCTTCTTACTCAGTGGCACTTCCACCTCTGGCCAGGTCACTTCCAATGCTGGACACTGCTTAGCTGCTGGGAACACTGGGGGCTGGGAGGGGCAAGGGTCCTTTGTGCTTCTAGATGAGGCAGTGGCAGCTGTGGTGGTCTGCGAGACAGGTGTGGCTCTGACCAGAAAAGTGATGATGTGAGCACACAGGAGCAGGACCCACAAGAAGCTGAGGTCTGAGGAAAGGATAGTCACAGGTCAGCGGCTGGGCTGCCTGGGAGCGCTCAGCATCCTGGCTCATATCTGGACTGGAGACAGAGTGGGCTGCCCGGGTAAGGATATAACTCCAGCCCAGACATGTCTGGGCTCCAGCCAGGGAATCCGAGTGGGAAGAGGGGCACCTCAGCACCCACCCCTTTAGCCCCTTATTGAATAGAGTACAGAGGAGCTTTAGAATGGAGCCAGAGCCACAGCATCCGCCCAGGTTCTTAAAGCAGCAGCACCAGGTTTATTAGGTGGCGTTTGCCTTGGGGTGAAGGCTCCTGGTTAGCCCATTGCTCCATTCTGTTCATAGACCTCACCCTACCCCTCCTGCCCATGCGTAGCCCCAAGGCCTACCTGGTGTCCAGTTGTGTCTCATGGTCATGATGCATGTGTCAGGAGCTGGTGAGCTGGCTCTTTATCTGTGACAATGTCCTCTTCTCTGGTGAAAGGTGAGGGAGGAGAATGGTAAACCACTCCCGTTTTTTCTCAGTAGCTGGCTTTTCCTCCCGTAGCATAGCCTGGAGCTCTTTCAGCACTCAGAAACAGAGCTGGGGGGTCATCAAGTGACAATCTTTCCCCACCCCAGCTCTCATGACCACAAATGGTTATAAGATGCTTACCTAGTCCAATCTTACCCCTTCATTAGGGAAAGCAAAATTGAGACCCAAAGAGAGAATATGGATTCACCCAGTCACACAGGGAGGCAGTGCTCTCTCCAGCACCAGAGCTGCTTCTGGGAAGGGCAGGATGCCGAGCAATCCTTCTGGGAAAGCACTGCCCCCATCCTCTATTTCACTTTCACTTTTTAACCAGGGAATCCTGAGCAGCTGTTACACCTCTGCTTTAGCCAAAGTTCAGTGGCCAGAAACCTTCAGCTCTTGGGACCCCTACTCTCCAAATGATACCAGAATGGGATCTCTACCCCCACGCCACCCCCAGGGTCACCTAGGTGTGAACTAGATAAGAGTCTCTCACAGATCAATTCTGTCCCCTCCAAGTGTCAGGACTTTGGTGTTCACCTCCCCCTTTCACAGCCAGGTCTTTGTTTCCATATGAACAGGTATCTGCTTCCTCCTTCACCTTCACACTAATATTCAACGGGACAACTTTCCTAGGCACTGGGGACCCCAAGTTGGACCATTTCAGGCTCAATGCCATACCAGCCCATCCACATCCTGGCCTTTCCCAGGCTCCCCACTGCCCCAGCCACCAGCCCCAAGGTCGGCTGCATCTCCCAGCACCCACCATCACACCCTCCGTCTCTCATCCTAGCCCCTCTGGCCAGAGCTACAAGTCTAGGTTCACTAGTAGTTCCAGACTCCTACCTGGCTTCCAAGAGGTCCTGAAGAGCCTTCCTTTCCAGAAGCTCCCCTCTAGGAGCTCCAAGACTCAAGTTAGCTGTGTCTAGCTGCATGTGAACCCACCACAGGAAATACACCAAGAGCACTTCCCCCTTGTCTGTAGAACTCTCACGGCCAACCCAGGAACTGGCACACAAGCTCGAGAGCCAACCCTAACAGGAGGGAAGGGCGGGCACTTCCCGAGGAAGAAGCAGACTGGTTCAGCACTGGCTCCGGCAACAGAGGCTACACCAGAATATGAATCTGGTCACTGATGGGACAAATGGTGCTGGGGCTGCGGGAGGGCCAGGTTTCAGGGTGAGGCATGTGAGGAACCTAGGATACTAAATCTAAGGAGGTCTGCGCTCTCAGGGTCATGCAGTTATCCATGGAAGCAGAAAGACCAGGGCTGGGTGATCCAATGTGCATGCATATATTAAGTGTGGACAGGAGCTGCACGTCTGAGGTTTGTGACTCCTGTGATCAGGAGGGTGACAGAGCCAGGGAGGCCCACAGATGGAACTGGGTTTGGTGGATGCATCAGAAACACAGTCAGCTGTGATCTCAAGTTTCTTGTAGAAAAACCAGATTCATATTCCTAATTTAGACATAGGAGACTACAAGTCACATCCTTCTTCTCTAGGTATTGAGTTCGCGTTTTTCCTCCTCTCAATTCCTCCCCCTACCTCTTGCCCCAGGGGCTTCTAGCACATAAGATGCAGGGGAAATTCCTCCCAGGAACACCAATATCTCCAGGAATTAGGTCAGGAGGCAAGGCTGCCTGGGGTTTCTGAGAGACACAGTCCAGTGGGGGATGGCAGGAAGAGACAAGAGGACTCTGCCTTAGTGGAACCAAGGCCAGAGTTAGGCCAAGGGGAGGTCAAGGGACTCAGGACTGTTACACATGAAAAGAGCTTTGGACAGCCTGGTCTCGGCTTCTCACCTGAGCCTGACATGCGGGTGGGGGAAAAAAGTGAAAAGGTAATCCCTGGGTCCTTTGACCAGCCCCATTCCCCTCTCTGAGGAGGGGAACAGCCCCACAGGTGGCATAAACAGCAGGGTACCATGGGAAGCCATCGCTGGGGAAGAGAAGCTGAAGTTGAGTATGGCCCTAAGGCAGGCAGGTGGTGGCAGGACACTGGCCTCAGGCAGTGAGAACATAGAGCAACTTCAGTCTGAAAGTGGGCCCAGTGATGCCCCAGGCCCGCTTAGGCCACAGCACAGGAGCCTGGCATTCCACCACTCCTAGGGATGTCAGCAGGGGAACAGCCAGGAACAGCAGAAAGGCAGGCCCAACCATCCCCAGACCCTCAGGTCTCAGATGGGGGTTAGCAAAGGCAAGACACCCCTGGAGACTCCAGGGAAAGAGGTGGGAAGAAGAAAGCAAGATAAATGTTCAGCTTTCCAACCCAGCTCATGGAGCTTTATTCAGACGGGAGTGACAACATCCTGCTTGGTTCTTGCTGCCCTTGAAGGAGCAGGCCCTACTGGGTCATATTCCCTAGAAACCCAATGCCAAAGGCTCATGTTTGACCTCCCACTTTATTCAAGTCGCCTAGTACTAGGGCTGGGGCCTTCCTAGAAGCCCCCTCTCAGAACCTGTACTCACTTGGGCCTTATCCCTCTACCCACCCACCACTCTTGTTGGCAGGCCCAGGGACGACCCATGAACGACAAAAATCATGTAGGGATATTCCCTGGACTGGGAATCCCCTGCCAGCTTCAAGGGCATATCATTTGACACAGGGAGAAGTTGACATCTGTCATATTCTTCTGCCTCACGTGCACACACACACAGACACACACACATGCATACGCACTCTTAGGCTTTCAAGAAAGAAGTGATGTGGCAGAGTGACCGCTGGCATGTGTCACCACTCCACTGAAGGATCCACTGAAGAATGAGCTTGCACAAGGGGCCATCAGTCATGGCTGCCAACAATTGCCCCATGGCCCAACTATATGACCTCTATTCTTGGCTGACCACAGCCCTGCCCACGGGCAAGTATCCATGGTGCTGATTCTTCCAGTTGTCCCAAAACAAATCTTCAATGAATTCTGAGGCCCCAAGGCTTCCCTTGTTGGACAAGTCACTGATAAGGTTCCACTTGCCTCAACCGGCCTATAGCTCCTGGACAGGGGGAGACAGAGTCAGACACAACACTTGTCCTGTTGTCCCAGACAGTGGGGGAGGGAGGACACTTGGGACCTCAGTGCTCACCCGTGGCACCAGCCTGAGTACATGAGCTCTTCTATACTAAGTGCACCAGGCTTGAGCCCCACACAGGGAAGGAGAAGGGAGTGGGTGGGCTGAGGTCTTCAGCTACCTGGGAGCCCAGCAGTGTTCTTGGCCAGAGATGAGAAGGCTCCTTTAAACCAAAAATGTCAAGGCTCTGCCCCCACCCTGCTTAGGCAGGGAGGGTGAAGCCTGGAGGGGGGAAATTCCTATGCTCCACAATAAAAAAAAAAAAAGGTTTTAAAATATATTCATCAAAATAGTTTTCTTTTAAAAAGCCCCCCACTGCTGACAGCCCCACTGGCTGGGTCTCCATCATATCCCTCCCCAGTCCGACACAACTGGAGGGGTCCTGAGTGGCCCAAGCGCCCCTTTGAGTCTTTCCCACCCAGGAGGTCTTTGTGGGCAGGCAGGAGAGTGCCCTGAGCTCCACGGCGTGTGGGGTGGGTTCTCCACTGATGCTCTTCGTCACTATTCCAGGCCTAGAATGTAGTTGATGCCTTGGACTAGGCCAATGATGACAGGCTGCCAGGCTACCAAGTATCGAAGCCAGTCCAGCAGTTGCCCATACATGACGTGAGGCCTCTCCCAGCTGTCAGTGTGTTAAAGAAAAGAGGCTCTGTGCAAGAGCTGCCAGGAGTGATCTAGCACGGGTGGTGGGGCTCCCTGGGTCTGCCCCACTTTCCAGCTGCTCCACAGCCTAGAGGAATGGAGGCTTTCTGGAAGGGCCCAGTCTTACTTCCTACTCAGCCTACTCCCAACTTTGCCCTTGCCCTCCTCTTCCTCCTCACAGCCTGTCCGTTGGAGTAGAGCTGAACACAGAGAACGCAGGAGGCAAACAGAGGGGACTGGTATGGGAGGCAGGGCAGCCCTGAGAGAGGTAGAGAGAGAAATCCTAGTTCCCCACGACTAACATGCAGGGATGGCCTCCTATAACACATTCTCTAAGAAGGAACTGCCAGTGTAAGAAAATACAGCCTAAGGCTGACACAAATCTATCTGTCCGTGACAATAGCTGCAAGGAGGCTGAGAATAGGTTGAAGGCAGAAGTGAGGGCCCCAGGAGGACCCAAATGCAGGTCACACTGGCCAGTACTTTCTTCCCACAGCCCACTCCCAACAAGGACCCCAATAAAGGATACGGATTGCTGAACATCCTCTTGAGGTCTACCTTCTCTTTGCAGTAGGGACACGTCTGCTTCTTTCCCACGATGCACCAGCCGCGGATGCAGAACTCGTGGAAGCTGAGCACCGCTGGTCAAGGGAAATGGTGAGAGCCAGGGCGGCACTCCAGCCCCAGGCCAGTCTTTAAAAGATTCAAATCCTGCCTTCACGCTTTATCAGCTCTGTAATGTTGGGCAAGTCCCTCTGTCTGAACCTGTTTCCTCACATGTAAAGTAAGGATAATGATCCCTGTCTCACAAGATTGTTACGGGGCAAAATGGAGACAACACATGGCTCTCTCAACATAGGCACAGAATGGGAGCTGGGTAAATACATGATAAATATTAGAAGTGTTATTCAGAATAGGGGATTTGATGCTAAACTGAGGGATCCCATTAGAGGGTCCTCTTCCCCTGTGACTGGTCAGATCTCAGGTAAGCTAGCATAGCCTCACTAGCTGCAGCCTCAGGTTCCTCTCAGACCCAGCCAGGTTGTAACCGCTGTTTACCTAAGAGTGGCTCTGATCTGTGGGAAAGCGCGGGGAAGGCAGCCCTCTCGTGGCTCTCCTACACTCAAGGGTCTGGACAGCACACCTAGGGTCATGACCACCCCCTTTCTCTCCCTCACTAGAGTGTGCAGGTTGCAGGAGAGATGTGCCCCAGGAGCTCCAGGCAGGATACACATGATTGCAGGACAGCCTATACGTGTTCTCAATGATCCCCTCTTCACTGACGTCCACAAAGATCTGCTGCCCACACACAGCACACACGCTGTCTGAAAGATGTTTGGTAGGCATGCCCGACTCGCTGTAGAACTGAAGGAGAATAGCAGGAAGGAAAGATAGGAAAAGCTGTGAGAAGCAGCCAAAGTAGGAAGCTCCACAGAAGCCTCAGGACTTCTAGAGAGGAGGCACAGTGGCAGGTGGAGGCCCACAGTTAAAGGACATTTTTTTTTTTTTAACTGTTTAGAAAAGGTCATCTTTTACAAGTCAAAATGACATCATCTTCGTTGGGCAGATGGGGAGAAGTGACCGGACTAGAGACAGTTGGGAAGTTAGATGTAACAGGACCTGTAGACTGGGCTAGATCAGCACCAAAGGATAAGGGAAAGAGGAGGGAGAAGGACTCGGGGCTGGTGATCAGGAGCTTTGTCAGGCAAGCCATTCTGTCGCTAGACTATGGTTCCATCAGAAATGGACAGCAATATTCTCCAACATTTAAAACAGTGAAATATTAAGTACCATGTTGGTTTGGTGACAAGGGCATTCTCAGACATCTATGGCAGCAGCAAAAGGGGTTCAAGCCTTTCGGATAGCATTTAGCATGGTGTCTCAAACTGTTGCATCTTTTGACCCATTAATCTCACTTCAAGGAATTTAAAGAATTAAGAGGAAGTGTCAAAAAAGTTTCATGAATACAGATATTCACTTAAGCATTATCATAACTAAGAAAGTAAAGAGTTTGGCATGTCCTCAAAAAGTTAAACATAGAATTACCAAATGACCGAGCAATTCCATTCTCGGTAAAAACCCAAAAGATATGAAACTAGGGACTAAACACACTTAAACACCAGTGCTCAAGCACTACTAACAGTAGCCAAAAAGTGGAAACAACCCAAGTGCCTATCGACAGATAAATGAATAAACCGAATGCAGTGTCACACACAATGGAATACTATTCAGCCATAAAAAGGAATGATACATTCTATACATGGATGAACTCTGAAAACACCACGCTAAGTGAAAGAAGCCAGAGACAAAGGCACAAATCTTGTATGATTCCATTTACAAGAAATATCTACAATAGGCATGTTCACAGAGATGGAAACTATATTAGAGGTAAACCAGGGGCTGCGGGGAGGGGTAATGAGGAGTTACTGCTTAATGGGCAGAGTTTGTTTGAGATGATGAAAAATTTTGGAATTAGACAGTGACAATGTTGCAGAATTCTGCAAATGTAATTAAGGCACTGAACTGTATACTTCAAAATGGTCAAAATGGCGACATGGTCTAGAAATCTCTTCTGGGGAGTAAACTGGTTAAAGGAAGATCCAATGTCTACACAAATAGGTAAGAGGGACATGAAGGTAAAACACAAGACAGTTGTTCAAAAAGGAACCTAATAAACTTTTTAAGTGATCCAATGTACTGTTTTCAATTTGATCCAGTAGAGAAAAAAATTAGAATATTCCCATGATACCGAGAGAAAAAGTCCCTGGCCTTAAACAGTACTAGATTAAAGTTACCCAAGGTGATGGAAATACTCCTTCTTGGGGTGGGGTCTTGGGGGATGACACTGAGACAGAGAGCACTTCTGTGTTGCTTAAATAATTACAAAGAGAACATATTTCTTTTATAAACGGCAAAACAACAAAGATATATTTCCATTCTGAAAAAAAAAATTAGAAATATTTACTTGCATTTCTCAGATTGGTTGTTAATTTACCCATATTTCAGCATCTCTTCGTGATGTCCATCTGCTCCTCTTGCAGCATTTCCTATCTCAGTGAAAGGTACTACCATCCAAGTAGTTGCCAAATCAGAAATCTCAGCTTAGAGGGCTACATTTCTTTCATATTTTTCCCTTCAGTCTTCAGAACCAAACTATATCTAAGTCCTGTTAACTTACCTCCAAAATACTTCTCAAATACAGTATGTCCTCTCTTAACTTCATTGATAGTTTCTTGGAAACTGTGACTTTAAGTGAAATGATATATAACAAAACCAATTATACCACTGGCTAATTGATGAGTTCATTTCCTGTGTCATATTTCTGTCACAAAGATATCACCAAACCTCTATTTAAGAGACACCAAATTGTCCCTTAAATAAAGACTCAAAACACTTTTAATATTAAATGTTGAAATGAAATGTGTAGCTTTACACATACAGTTAAAGATTAATAAAGCAAGTATGAAAACTTCCCCAATTTTTGGTAAAGCAGTGAGTGACAGTGGCTGTTGTTGTAGTTGTTGAGGGTTAAGTCAAGGAATAAAAGTTCACAAAGTAAAAATTGTGAGGAGCAACTCCTACCACTGTGCAGTTCAAAAACAATAACCAAATATGGACTAGGCACTTTTGTGCCCCATCATTTATTGTTGTGCCTTTGCATGATTATTGTACACTTTGTGAATTTTTACTTATTTAGAGACAACATCTTGCTCTGTTGCCCAGGCTGTAGTTTGATGGCATAAACAAGCTCACGGCAGCCTTGAAACTTCTAGGCTCAAGTGACCTCCCACCTTGGTCTCCCAAGTAACTGGGACTACAGGCATGTGCCACCACACCCAGCTAATTTTTTTTTTCTCATTTTTTTTGTAGAGATGGGGTCTCACTATTTTGCTCGGGCTGGTCTTGAACTCCTGGGC
Source organism: Rhinopithecus bieti (assembly GCF_001698545.2). Taxonomy (NCBI): domain Eukaryota; kingdom Metazoa; phylum Chordata; class Mammalia; order Primates; family Cercopithecidae; genus Rhinopithecus; species Rhinopithecus bieti. Next base: position 1,952,920 of record NW_016811643.1, read on the forward strand.
TCAAGCGATCTGCCCGCCTCGGCCTCCAAAGGGAGCCACTGTGCCCGGCCCCTCCCAGGATTTTTAGTATAAAAATCAAAATCTTTAATTTGGCCTACAGGCTTTTTTCTAGTCTAGTCACTACTTCTCCAGACACTTCTTGGCCATACAACCGCACTGGTTTTAGTTCCTCAAAAACACCCACACTATCTCCCATGATAGGACTCTTACGAATGCTCTTTTCCTCTGCCTGGTTCTCACTTCATCCACTTAACTCCTACTCATTGTTCAAGTCAGCTCCATAGTCACTTTTTCAAGGAAGCCATCTTTGAGCCCCGAGACTAGGTCAAATGACATTACTACATGTGTTCACAGCATCATGAACCTTTCCTACATAACGCTTATTAAAGTTGTAATTTTATTTTTATCTGTGTTTGTTACTATAATAGCCATCTCTCCTACCCAGTTTATCTGGGCAAAAACAATATTTATTTTTGTACACTTTTGTAATTCGGGCACATAGCTATGTGTCTAGACACACAGCAGGCATTACAAAGTATTTACTGAATGAATGTTAACTTCCTGCTGGATAAAGTGGCTCCTTCCTATAATGGCCCTAAAGGGAAAAATTATAGTTACATCTGAGATTTGGCTAATTTTTTTTTTAAATAATTTCAACTTTTATTTTAGATTCAGAGGGTACATGTGCAGGTTTGTTTCATGGGTATACTGCGTGATACTGAGGTCTGGGGTACGAATGATCCTGTTGCCCATGTAGTGAGCACAGTACCCAACAGACAGTTTTTCAACCACTGTCCCCACTCCCTCCTCCTCTAGTAGCCCCCAGTGTCTATTGCTGCCATCTTTATGTCCATGAATAACCAACGTTTAGTTCCCACTTATACGAAAGAACATGCAGTATTTAGTTTTCTGTTCCTACATTAACTGGTTTACACTAAAGGCCTCCAGCTAGCATGTTGCTGCAACGGACATGGTTTTATCCTTTTTTATGGCTGTACTGCTTTCCAAACTTTAAGGAAGGAATGTCCATGCATACGCACATCTTGAAGAATTTTATTTGGCTTATCTCACCTCTTAGTGCCTTTCTTGTCCATTAAACAAGTGACGTCAACTTGAACAATTTGGAGGTGTCAAGAGTCTATTAAGTATTTAAGAACCCGGATGAACTCACCCCTATGGTAGATGCCATGTAGTCTGCACACATTTCTGCAAAGTCCCGTTCAAGAACTCCATAGTAGAGGCCATAGAAGAGAAGGGAGATGCCAAAGTCCATGGCATCTTCTGGTTTGATCCTGCAAGGGAAGTATTAGAGCTAGAAAGACCCACCCTGAGACATATCTTCTTTGGATTACTACTCTGGGACACAGAAAGCAGGGCCCAAAGCGAGAAGGCCCAAAGGCTAGAGCAAGTGTGGGCAAACTATGACCAAATCCAGTCTGCTGCCTATTTTTACATGGCCCATGAACACCTCTTGAGGAGGCTAGCACTGTAGGCTGCAAAGACCAAGCTACAGTATCCCCTCCTACCCCTTTTCCTCACTCTGCTCTTAGTCCTTGCCTCCCCTAACTGGTGGCAATGACTTGCAGCTGCCCAGGACCTGGGCTCCTTGGGACCTACATGTTGGGGACTCCACTGTTGGTAAGTGCCGGACATTAAGTGAGCTGCCTTGCTGGGCTGTCTCTCCTCCAGCTAGCCACCCAAGTTGAAGCAGCTGAGCTATCCATAAGGAGAAAAGGGCATGCCAGAATCTGGGTGTCACTGGAGCAGAGAGTGAAAATTATCCCCTCCTTCTGAGATTGTCTCGACTTATGACAACTGAGCACAAAGCATGCTCACTACCTGAGACCTGGCCCCCTCCCCAGGCAAACAGGGTGGGACAGGGTAGGAGCTTTCCCTCTTGTACCAGGCTAGAGTGCAGTGGCTCACTGCAACCTCCACTTCCCGAGTAGCGGGTTCAAATGAACCCTGCCTCAGCCTCCCGAATAGCTGGGACTACAGGCGTGTGCCACCACACCCGGTTAATTTTTGTACTTTTAGTAAGGATGAGGTTTCACCATGTTGGCCAGGCTGCTTTTGAACTGACCTCAGGTGATCCACCTGCCTTGGCCTATAGTCCTATTGTCCCATAAGACCTGAAATATTTACTATTTGGACCTTTACAGAAACAGCTTGTCAAACACAGGTTTAGAAAAAAAAAACAAGATAAAATTAGTAAATATTTATTAATATACAGTAGTTACTATAAAATTATAAACTACATATATAAATAATCTGTATCATGTCATCAAAGTTAAATTTTGGTCCAAATCTATTTAACAAGAAGGATAAAGATCTTGCCTATAACATTAGAAGGTTTAATAATTCCAAGGACCAATAATTTGCAACCTTGAATCTATAAATCTTTGTTATAGAAAATTATCTTTGTTAAAATATTTGTACAAAGAACCGTATGTATTGGCTTAGTTACAAATTATATTTACATACAAAGTTGCATTTGCTTATGAACCCTGAATATTTAACTCACTAGAAATCATTGATCTTACGCCAATTAATTTGATCAGTAGCACAAAAATGATCAAGATTCTCAATTCTGTTTTCCTCATTGTAGAGTTTAGGCAAGTAAAAAGAAACTGTAATTACAGAAGAATTATATTTAAAACATAATGCAGAGGCCAGGCGTGGTGGCTCACGCCTGTAATCCCAACACTTGTGGGAGGCCAAGGCAGGTGGATCACCTGAAGTCAGTTCAAAACCAGCCTGGCCAACATGGTGAAACCCCATCCTTACTAAAAATACAAAAATTAGCCGGGTGTGGTGGCACATGCCTGTAGTCCCAGCTATTCAGGAGGCTGAGGCAGAATCATTTGAACCCGCTACTCGGGAAGTGGAGGTTGCAGTGAGCCACTGCACTCTAGCCTGGGTGATAAAGCATGACTCCATCTCAAAAAAAAAAGAAAAAAAAAAACCCATAATACAGAATCTTGATTTTTTTTTTTTAACCATACAGGTTAGAAAGTTTCCAGGAGATATCTGTTTTCTTCGACAAGATGTGTTTGACTCTACAGTGATGAATTCATCTAAACCCTTCAGGAGCCTGTTTATTCTTTCAGCCTGTACTACCCCCGAAAGAAAGAATTTCATGAGTGTGCTCTCACTATATAAAACAGGATTTATTTTATTTATATTTTTTTTGAGATGGGGGTCTCCCTTTGTCACCTAGGCTGGAGTGCAGTGGCACAATCATAGCTCACTGCAGCCTTGAACTTCTGGGCTCAAGCAATCCTCCCACCTCAGCCTCCTGAGTAGCTGGGGATACAGGTGCACGCCACTACACCAAGCTAATTTTCTTTCTTTTTTTTTTTTTTTAGAGTTGAGGGTCTCAATATGTTGTCCAGCTTGGTCTTGAACTCCTGGCCTCAAGCAGTCCTCCTGCCTCAGCCTCCCAAATAGCTGGGATTACAAGTGAGAGCCACCACACCTGGCCAGGATTTATTTTTACTTGTCCTAAAATAAACTCCTTTCAGAGACTCCTACTCCTGCCTAGGCTCAGGGAAGAGGCCAGTGATCATTCCATTCATTGTCTTAAATTTGAATCCTAAATCTCTAGCTTCAGTGCACTGTCCTAGGCTTAGGGCTCCTCGTGATCCACTGTCCACAGCCACCAGTATTTCATCCAAGAAATCATATTTCCACCCTCATCTGCCTCACTGTATGCTCCAGTCTTTGAGCTCAGGATTTCTTGGCACCTGATTCAATTCGGGGTAGGAAGACCTGTAAGCTAATAGAAATCTTCTGGAAGGCTTATGACAACTGAGGCAATAGCCAAAATTCCATTCCTAGGAATGCACCCTTAGGAAGCAACAGAGCAGCGTTATCTATGACGGTACTAAATTGAAACAACCTAAGTGCCCAACAATGAAGCAGGACTTAACATCCATGGCTTAACTTTCTACAGCTGTTTCCTGAGAAATCTTGTCGAATGTCAGCTATATTACAGGAAACACTAATTATGACCTGTGATTAGTACAATGCATCTGGACTGGGACATTCTTGAAACTGGATGTGTTCCTGGGGGAATGGGGCTCCTAGGCCAGGGTGACTTCCACACCGGTCTGTGTCATCTCATTCCCTCACACCAAAGCTCTGAGTCTACTGTGAAGACTGCAGACACTGCTCTGCTCTATCTTTTTGTTTTGTATCCTTCTAAGTCAAATCTGTTGCTAGCTGTAGCCAACCATGGTCATGTAGGTTGATGGTCTAGCCCAAGAGTCAGCAAACTTTTCCTATAAAGGGCGAGATGGTAAATATTTTAGGTTTTGTAGCCCATATGATCTTTATCACGACTATTCAACTCTGCTGTTTTAGTGGAAAAACAGCCACAGGCAATAAATAAATGAATGAGCATGACTATGTTCCAGTAAAACTTCATTTCATAATAACAGGTTGTGGGCTATTTGGCACAGAGGGCACAGTTTGCCAACCCCTGGCCTAGTTGAACATAAGGCCATTCATGCAGAGTGGATGTTGCAAATGAACAGTACACACCGATGAGAAAAACAGCTCTGTTAAAGTGATAGAATTATGGACAGCAGATTATAATAACTATTATGCTTACTTTGGTTACTAGACTTTTCCACTAAAATATAAAGCCTTGGAAAATATAAAATGATTTAGGACTTTGACACTGTATATATTCAGACATTCCTTGCTTTCTGCCAGCACAAATCACGGAAAGCCTGTCTTCTCCCATTCCTCCACAGCACCCAAGACTCCTATCCTGGATATTATGTCCCTCCTGTTAATAACCACGACTTGCAGCAAGAGGTACATCTCAAGAGCCACTCGTCCCCAAACTCCAGCAAAAACAAAAACAAAGGGTACTCACTTGAATAATAAGTTAAGACCAAAGAGGGTAAACATGACAGCCATGTAGCCAACGATGCCAGTGGCATAGCTGATTTTATAGATTAGCAGGAACCACTTATAAACCAACCTGGGGAAAGGAGAGAAAGTTAGTGCAGCTTACACAGAGATTCTGGCCTCAGTGGTCACTGGATCACCAGAATCCTTTATTCTCACATCAGTGGGGACACCACAGTCTTTGCTCAGGACTTACTGAGCAACTTCAGTTACTATTCAAAGCTGCTCACTCCCTTAACTGCAGAAATGCCTCCATATACTCGAGAAGTAGTGCTTTGTGTTTTCTTTTTTTTTTTGGAGATGGAGTCTTGCTCTGTCACCCAAGCTGGAGTGCAGTGGCGCGACCTTGGCTCACTGCAACCTCTGCCTCCCGAGTTCAAGCGATTCTTCTGCCTCAGCCTCCTGAATAGCTGGGACTACAGGTGCCCACCACCACACCTGGCTAATTTTTATATTTTTTTAGTAGAGATGGGGTTTCACCACATTGGCCAGGCTGGTCTCGAATTCCTGACCTCATGATTCGCCTGCCTCAGCCTCCCAAAGTGCTGGGATTACAGACGTAAGCCACCACGCCCGGCTGTGCTTTGTATTTTCACGGTCTCAGACCAAGGAAAAGATTCCTAAAAAGGCAGTTTCTGCCTCACAGAAAGAGCACAGCTGACCTTAGACAGCTATGTCACCTCAAATGAGGAAGTAAAAAGTATTAAACACAACCATGCTCAGAAGATTAACAGGCAGGAAGGCTAGTTGTTCAGAAACAGAAATCAAGAGACAAATCCGAGGCAGAATGAGCTACAGGTTTTTTGTACCTGGGCCTGGTTAGTCTGCATACAGCTTTGTTCCTATCCACAAGCCAAAAATGAAATGATGTATAATGAATTTGCTTCTGAAATGAATTTTCTTCTGAGGGAGAAGGGAAAGGAGAGAGGCACTTAAGAAGTACCTTTTGAGTTGGATGCAAGTGTGTGGTGGTGGTGAAGTAGAATGGGGTTGTCCATGTTCCTGAAGGAGCAGCAGTGTGCCCCAGGAGCCAATGAAGAACAGTGTACAATCTAATTGATGGATCCCAGTTACTAGACTCAGCAAGAAAGACGGTTTCCTGAATGAACCAGGGCCTTTTTTTTTTTTTTTGGCTAGAGACAGGGTCTTGCAATGTTGCCCAGGCTGGCCTCCAACTCCTAGGCTCAAGGGATCCTCCCACTTCAGCCTCCCAAAGTGCTGGGATTACAAGCATAAACTGCTGCTGCTTGGCCAAACCAGAGCCTTTTAAAGGCTACAAGAGTGGGTTCCCATCATCAGGAGCCACTACTCTATCTCTGATGGGAGCTAATGAACAAGTTAGCAATCTGCCTGAATAAGCAGCACAAGTCTGTGTAGTTCCTGAGAGCTGACTAGGTTACTACCAACCCTGCTGAGCCCTAGGGAGGAAAGTCAAGGTCCTTCCCTGCCCGTGCCTCCTTGCTGTGGCCAGGCAAGCAGTGATGGTTTCTCAGGCTAAAGAAAGGACCCAAACATCTTCCTTCTAGTGCTGTCTTAAAGAATACACACAGTTCCATTCTCCAGGGTTTGCACTGATCATAAAGGAGAGAGACATAGTGAAAGGGACATGAAATTTTAGGTCAAAAAACTCAATATGGATTAAGTGATGTTTTAGTAGCTGGGTAACCTCAGATAAGTCAAATCACCTCTTTGAGACAAGAGAGGTGTACGGAGCCCATTTCCTGGTATATAATACATGTTCATGAAATGCTGCATGTATAGTACAAATAAGGATGTTTATGAAAGTGCTTTGAGGGCAGGCATAATGGCTCACACCTGGAATCCCAACACTTTGGGAGGCTGAGGTGGAAGGATTGTTTGAGTTCAGGAGTTCGAGACCAGCCTAGGAAACTCAGTGAGACCTTGTCTCTACTAAAAATAAAAATAAAAAAATAGCTAGGCAAGGTGGAGCATGCCTGTAGTCCCAGCTACTCCAGAGACTGAGACGGGAAAACTGGTTGAGCCGAGGAGAATGAGGCTGCAGTGAGTTGTGATCATGGCACTGCACTCTAGCCTGGGCGAGAAAGAGTGCGACCTCATCTCTGTTTTTAAAAAGTGCTTTGAAATTGTAAAGCACTATCAAATGTTAGTTACAGGGCCGGGCATGGTGGCTCACACCTGTAATCCCAGCACTTTGGGAGCCCCAGGCAGGCAGATCACTTGAGGTCAGGAGTTTAAGACCAGCCTGGCCAACGTGGTCTCTACCAAAAATACAAAAAAAAACAAAAAAAAAGCCAGGCGCGGTGGCTCAAGCCTGTAATCCCAGCACTTTGGGAGGCCGAGACGGGTGGATCGCGAGGTCAGGAGATCGAGACCAACCTAGCTAACACGGCGAAACCCCGTCTCTACTAAAAAATACAAAAAACTAGCCGGGCGAGTTGGCGGGCGCCTGTAGCCCCAGGTACTTGGGAGGCTGAGGCAGGAGAATGGCGTAAACCCGGGAGGCGGAGCTCGCAGTGAGCGGAGACCCGGCCACTGCACTCCAGCCTGGGCGACAGAGCGAGACTCCGTCTCAAAAAAAAAAAAAAATTAGCTGGGGGTGGTGGCACACACCTGTAATCCCAGCTACTTGGGAGGCTGAGCCAGGAGAATTGCCTGAGCCCGGGAGACAGGGGTTGCAGTGAACTGCATTCCAGCCTGGGCGACAGAGTGAGACTGTCTCTAAATAAATAAATAAATAAATAGCAAGGAGTTACTGGCTGGGCACGGTGGCTCACAACTGTAATCCCAGCACTTTGGGAGGTCGAGGCAGGCAGATCATGAGGTCAGGAGATCAAGACATCCTGGCTAACATGATNCTACTAAAAAATACAAAAAACTAGCCGGGCGAGTTGGCGGGCGCCTGTAGCCCCAGGTACTTGGGAGGCTGAGGCAGGAGAATGGCGTAAACCCGGGAGGCGGAGCTCGCAGTGAGCTGAGATCCGGCCACTGCACTCCAGCCTGGGCGACAGAGCGAGACTCCGTCTCAAAAAAAAAAAAAAATTAGCTGGGTGTGGTGGCACACACCTGTAATCCCAGCTACTTGGGAGGCTGAGCCAGGAGAATTGCCTGAGCCCGGGAGACAGGGGTTGCAGTGAACTGCATTCCAGCCTGGGCGACAGAGTGAGACTGTCTCTAAATAAATAAATAAATAAATAGCAAGGAGTTACTGGCTGGGCACGGTGGCTCACAACTGTAATCCCAGCACTTTGGGAGGTCGAGGCAGGCAGATCATGAGGTCAGGAGATCAAGACATCCTGGCTAACATGATGAAAACCCGTCTCTACTAAAAAACTACAAAAAATTAGCCAGGCATGGTGGTGGGCGCCTGTAGTCCCAGCAACTCGGGAGGCTGATAGTCCCAGCAACTCGGGAGGAGAATGGTGTGAACCCAGGAGGCAGAGCTTGCAGTGAGCTGAGATTGCACCACTGCACTCTAGCCTGGGCGATAGAGCGAGACTCTGTCTCAAAAAAAAAAAAAAAAAAAAAGGCTAGTAGTTACTATTATAAAAATCCTCCATATTAGAGACATATTTTCAATCATTTTAGTCAAAAGTTGGCACTGTTTGTAGTGTTCGTGGTGACTCTTACATTGTTCTATTACACTTTTTCTTCATATCACCTTATCTCCCTATGTGAGGTAGCAATTACTGTCCCATTTTTAGGGATGAAGAATTCAAGGCTCAGAAAGGTAAGGTCATACAGTTGAACAAGTGGCAGGGCTAGAGGTCCCAATCCACATTCATCCGGCTCCACATCCTGTATCTTCCACAATGGCCCTTAAAGTAAGTTACCAAAGCCAGAGAGAAACTTCTGGATCACCTATTTCACCTTATACAATGAAACTCCAGAAGGCCAGAGAAAGGCTTGCAGGAAAGTAGAACATAAGAATAGAAAGAAGAGCAGTCTACAATTGAAAGACTTTGGATCAGGTGGTCACAACTTTGAGGCTGGCCAGTCAAGCTCTCTTGGACCTACACAAACATCTGTCATAGCACTTAACAACTGCACTGCAACAGGAGCTTTCTCGTCCATCTCCTCCATTAAACAGAGTACTCCTTGAGACAGAGATCATGTCTTATCCAGCTCTGTATCCCCAGCGCTCAGCACAGGGCCTGGCACATAGTAGGTGCTTATTTGAATGAATGAGAAAATCTCTTTTTCTGTTGAGTACAGATATTAAATTACCTCACAAGCTGGTTGGGAGGATCAAATGAGAAACGAATTTGAATAAAATAAAAAGAATTATACAGGCAATGGCTGCTTTGTGACTCAAGAAGGAAGTATTATTTATTGGAAAATTATAAATTTGCTAAGATTCATTCATTCAACAAAAATTCGCAGAGTAAGCTACTTTGTGCCAGGCCCCATGGCAGGGCTTGAATATACAGTGACAAACAAAATGGATGTGGTTCCTGATCGCAGAGGTAAGAGTTTAGTGAGGGAGATAGATACCCAAAACAGTATTTAGTTATAAATTGTGGTAAGTTATATGAAGGAACAGTACTGTGCAATATGAGAGAACATACTGGAAAATCTAATTCAGAGATCAGAGAAGGGTTCACAGAAGAAAACATTTAAAATGAGACCACAATGATCACCATGATTTGCTTATTTTTGTTTGCCTTTAATATAAAAAGACCTTGAAACCATAAAGTAAGCTATACAGAAATATCTGGGGTTTTAATCGATGAATAGGGGAGGGGGTCTCCCAATCAGCTCGTTTTAGAGGGGCCCCATGCCAAGTAATTTTGGCAGACAAAACCAGGAATTTTTTCAGTCTAAACCTATGCTCCTCCCATGCATTCCAACCCATTAGCTTCGGAAAACCAGGGCTCTTCCCACTATTTAAACTCTCACCTTGGGGTTGTCTGTACTAGAGGTTTTCGGGTGGCTCGGAAGGTGACAAAGGCTGTGACAGCAGAGAACAAGATCCAGATCACTAGGAACCTCCACCAGTGCAGCTTCACTGTGAAATAGAGGGGAACAACCCACATCTGAAAGAGGGTCACCATCTGAAACACAAACACAAGCACTTCAGCTCTAGCCAGCTCCCTCTGCAGCTCTGTCCACAGTCCCAAATGCAGCTTGTTTTCTATTTTAGCTTGATCCCCTCCTGTACTTCCAACTTTGGACAAAGGTAACTCCACTAGTGATACAAGTCAGAAACTTAGGACCATATTTGACTCCTCCTCCCTTTCATCCCTCACTCAACTATCTCTCGGATATATTCTTTCCTTTCCCTTTGAGCTCTTGCTACCACTTGGCTGGCTGACTGCAATGAGCTCTTTGTTAATCTCTCTGCATTCAGTGTCTATCCTTTTGAGGAGTGAAAGAACGGTACCCCGAACACGAAATCTTGACCATGTCATTTCTCTGCTTGAACAGTCCCCCTGCATAAAGGACAGGATCCAACATTCCTTTTATTTATTTTGAGATGGAGTCTTGCTCAGGTTGCCCAGGTTGGAGTGTAATGGCTTGATCTCGGCTCACTTGTAGCCTCTGCCTCCCAGGTTTAAGCGATTCTCCTGCCTCAGCCTCCTGAGTAGCTGGGATTACAGGCACATGCCACCATGCCTGGCTAATTTTTGTATTTTTAGTAGAGAGGATCCGACATTCTTAGCCAGGCTGTCAAATCCCCCATAATACGGCCCCAACCTACTATTTCAAGGGCCATCTACCACTCCCCAGGCCTTTAAGTCAGGTTGTCCCCATCAGGTTGTCCTTCCCACCTGCCTTTCTGCCTGACAATATCACATCCAAGACACACAAGGCCTTCAGTCTCCTTTCCAGGCAGAAAGTGCTTTCCAGTGCTCCAAATGCACTTTCTTTTCTAACATCATTATAGTGCTTATCTAGAGTATGAGGCTGGGCTTGAATTCATTCTCTACCTGTATGTAAGCTCCTTGTGGGCAGTGACTAGGCCGTATTCCCATTTCCTCTACACTAGAAAACTGCTGGCACATGATATGTCCTCAATAAATTCCAATAAATAAAAGGAAAGTAAAACGAGAGTAGGACTCCCTCAGAGAGAGGTACATTTCTATTTTAAAGAGTGCCTGTTTTACTCTCCCTCCTTCAGAGCCTTCCCTCAGAATTGTTAGCTGAAGTTTTTTAAAGGCACAAAATAATTCTAACTCCAAGACAGAAGTTTGAAGTCATCACCAGTCTTCTCTCCAATGCCTCCTAACTCCCTTCCCAACCACCCTTCTGTCACTAGATGTCACCCTTCTCCAGTGAGTAGCAGGTATAAAAAAAGATAGCACATAATACGTAATGGAGGTTTTCTTCCTGATGCCATCAACAAAATGAAAGAATATTTTTTAAAAAACAACAACAAAAAAGAGAGATACAGAGAGGAAAAGAGTGGCTAGTTTCCTGGCGTTCTATAGTAAACTAAGAAAGTATTTACTTGGCCGGGCGCGGTGGCTCACACCTGTAATCCCAGCACTTTGGGAGGCTGAGGTGGGTGGATCACGAGGTCAGGACATTGAGACCATCCTGGCTAACACGGTGAAAACTCGTCTCTAATAAAAATACAAAAAAAAAAAAAATTAGCTGGGCATGGTGGCAGGCGCCTGTAGTCCCAGCTACTCACTCGGGAGGGTGAGGCAGGAGAATGGTGTGAACCCGGGAGGCAGGGCTTGCAGTGAGCCGAGATCGCGCCACTGCACTGCAGCCAAGGTGACAGAGCAAGACTCTGTCTCAAAAAAAAAAAAAGATTAGGGATTTCTAGACCAGTGCTATCCAAACAAAATATCATGCAAGTCACGAACATAGTTTAAAATCTTCTAGTTACATTTTTTAAAAGGTAAGAAGAAACAAGTTTTCATTTCAATAATATATTCTATTTATCCCAATATATACAAAATATCTCAATATGTATTCAAGATTAAAATTATTTACGAAATGGCTTACTTTTTTTGGTACTAAGGCTTTGAAATCAAATATGTATTTTACATTTACAACAGACTAGCTACATTTCAAGTGGTCAGCAGCCACATGGGACTGATGGCTGCCATAATAGGTAGTGCAGCTTAGAGCTTCATTTTAGTGTTTGTCTGTAGCTACCATTCTCTTATAGACTTCTCTGTGACAAGAAAAAGCCTCAGATGGTCAGGCATGGTGGCTCACACCTGTAATCCCAGCACTTTGGGAGGCCAAGGCAGGTGGATCACCTTAGGTCAGCAGTTTAAGACCAGCCTGGCCAACATGGTGAAACCCCGTCTCTACTAAAAATATAAAAATTAGCCAGGCCTGGTGGCAGGCACCTGTAATTTCAGCTACTTGGGAGGCTGAGGCAGGAGAATCACTTGAAACTGGGGAGGTGGAGGTTGCAGCGAGCTGAGATCGCGCCATCACGCTCCAGCCCAGGTGACGGAGTGTGAGACTCCATCTTAAAACAAAAAACAAAACACACACACACACACACACACACACACACACACACACACACAAAAGCGTCATTTTACAGGAAAAAAGAAACAGAACAGAACAGAGAAAATGGTAAGCAGAACCACTTTGCTTTAGAGGTTCCCATTCTGTGTACCTGAGGGTACTGGCTGCTGGTCCATGAGCCATGAAGCCTCAATAACAATTCACTGCACAGGAACCCACAACTGACTCTCTGAATGAAGCATTCTAAAACAGTCTGACCTTACATAGAAAGTGTGGAAGCACCAGGATGTACTAACAAACGGCTACCCAAATAATGCCCCAGGTGCCATTTTCTAGGAGACACTAGGAGCACCAGGAAAAGACATCACAACTAGGGGAAAAGGCAACCCAATTTATGAAACTAAAAGGGTGGCATATGGCAAGAAGGGGTGGAGGGTTTTTGGTCTTCACGCTATTTGCTTTAACAGGCTCATGGGGCTGTTTACAAAACAGTAGGCCCAGAGAAGAATTAAATCACATAGTCTGGTCACATTTGCTCTCTCTGAGAAAAAAACAGAAATTCCTGTTCTCCTGCCAGTTTTTCAAAAACTTGGCTGTTGCATTAAAACAACCAGCCTGCTCTAAGATGCTCTTTCCCACTCCCCACCAATCACCAATAGCATGTTCTGAGGAGGAATGTGAATCAAGGTAAGTTTCTCTACATGAGCTGCAGCTCTGCACATTTTGGGTGAGGAGAGAAGCAGAGATCCTGGATTCTATTCTGAGTTAGACAAAGACACAATTAGGATTAAGTCTGGGCATCAGGAAAGAAAAATCTTGTTTTGTTTTGTAGTTTTCGGGCTTGAAATTTTAGGATGAAAAAACTACATCTAGAGATATACATCAAGTATGTAAAGCTACATCAAGTCACATCAAGAGAAAGAGAGAGAGAGACTGTGTGTGAGAGAGAAGAGACAGAGAACAAGAGGCGAGAGAGAAAGGGAAAAAAGGGGAGAGAGAAAGGAATTTAGAGATAGGATTAGGCTTTCTAAAACCAGATGGTGGAGTAGAAGCCCAGCAGACCAGGGTTCTAGTACCATTCTGCCTCCAACTCACTGGGTCACCCTAAGGAGGTCCTTCCTCCTTCCTTGGAGGAAGGGATTGGCTTGATTTTTCAAACCCCTTCAAGTTCTAACAGGCTAAGTTTCTATCAACTAGTTCTGTATCCCAGACTTCCTAGGAGAGTAGAGACAGTGTTCACCCACTTACTCATTCAACTCATTAAGTATTAATTTTGCATTTAATGGGAAAAGGAGTACAGAAATAAACATGACCTCTAGTCCTCTAGGAGCTACCAGGTTAGCTGCAAGAAAAAGATCTAAATCAAACTCTAATTTTAATGATTCTGTTAGCCTTCAGACCATTTCTAGAAGTCCAAATAGAAATGATTAAAGAATGAACAAAATGAAATGATACACTGAAATGATCAGACATTTTAGAATTAAAGCTATCTAAATATGAATCCCAATACAGCTAATTACTGTGTTAACGTAGGCAGATCACTTAACTCTGATAAGCTTTGGTTCTCTAAACTATGGTAAAATGGGGTTAACGGTATCTATTCTCATAAGGTTGTATGGATTAAATGAGTTAAGGCATGGAAACACTTAGAACAGTGCCTAATAATGTCAGCACTCATTATGAGTAGTGTAGTAAATATAAGCATTTGATATAATAGTTCTTATATTTAAATGGAAGTAATATATATAAAACAAGTGTGGTGCATAATTCATAATAAGCGCTCAGTAAATGAGAGCTCTTATTACGGCTTTGCATGATTCAAAATGTATAAAGTCTGGGAGGCCGAGACGGGCGGATCACAAGGTAGGAGATCGAGACCATCCTGGCGAACACCAGTGAAACCCCGTCTCTACTAAAAATACAAAAACCTAGCCGGGTGACGAGGCGGTGGCCCTGTAGTCCCAGCTACTTGGGAGGCTGAGGCAGGAGAATGCGCGGGAACCCGGGAGCGGAGCTTGCGTGAGCTGAGATCGGCCACTGGCACTCAAGCCTGGGCGACAGAGGCAGAAAGACTCTCTCGACCACAACAAAAATAAAATATAAATAACCAGATAAATAAATAAAATAAAATAAAATAAATAAATAAAATGTATAAAGTCACACATACAAAGGAGCAAAGACCAGAATGAGGAAACCAAAATAACTGACATATGAAAAGTGATGAGGTTATAAGCAATTTCTTATTAATGTTTAATTGTCCTTTCTAGGAAAAATAAATTATCAGAAAACACAAACCAAGGATTTGAGGCCATTTTCAGGTCCCCAGGCTGTCTCCATTAGAGAGTGAAAGACAGCTTATGCTTGGGGCCTAGAAAGCAGCTGCTGGTGGAAGGGCCCAGTTCCTGGGGAAGAGCAAGGCAGAGGAGCTGAGTGAACAGAACATTCTACCATGCGATAAAAGGGGAAGTTACCTGGTTTCTTTATTTGGTTTAAAATTTCTACTGTAGGCTGGGCATGGTGGCTCACTCCTATAATTCCAGCACTTTGTGGGGCTGAGGCAGACGGATCGCTTGAGCCCAGGAGTTTGAGACCAGCCTGGGCAACATGGCGCAACCCTGCCTCTTAAAAAAAACAAAACAAAAAACAAATTTTCAGTTTCTACTTTAGTATTTATTGGCATTTTGCTTGGTAAATAAGTTTAAACTTCATTAAGGAAGGCATATAAATGGCAATAAACAGCTAAAAGTTATACAGAACAATTGCAGGGCCTCTGGTGCCATCTCATGGCAACACTTACGGAGACACATTTGGTTCACTAATTTGCTCAAACACTTGTGCCTGATGCTATAGAAAGCATGAAAGCCTTGGCCCTCCAGGACTTGGCTGATGGGATATAAACACATGAATTAGGTGGCCAGTACAAAGCATCAAGTACTGACATGGGAATTCAGAGGAAAGATGAGGCAGGAGCTGTGAGGAAAACATCCTGGAAGAGACAGAGTTCTGAATGATTCTAAAGGAGGCTTGGGTCTGGCCAGGTGGAAGGAGTAACACAAAAGTTATTCATCCTTCTTTCCCTGAATGTGTAAATACAAAGCTGAAGACTAGCCTGAAACTAACTCATTGATTTACTGAGGGACAAGAATAGCAATATCCTGCTTATTCCTCCACAAGGCTAAAATAGTTGAGATGGTGATGTCAGATGCTAACAGTAAGAGCTATTCCACATTTAAATGGATTGCCTCTTAACTGAGATCTGGAACCATGAGTAGACGGTGTATTGGTAGAGATGGAATCAACACTACCTGACAATTATTTCTAAGAAGAAAACCTGCAGATCCCTTTCATCTCAGAGAAATCAGAATTCATGAAAACAGATCATATCTTTCCCTGTGCATCAGGTGCCTTTCCAGTCCGCAGATGCTTGGCACTTTTGACTTTCAGGATTCTCATCTTACCACCTCTGCATCGCCTCATGTTGTAAGCTAGAGATCATCTCCTCATGTTGTAAGCTAGAGATAAGTTTTCCAGGCATAAACTTATCTCTTCCCCTAACATCCCTGAGGGAGCTAAAGAGTAAAGTTAGACTCTGACTAGATGATGAAAACTGAGCTATGCAGAAGCCAAAAGTCTGGTTTGGGCTAGGTTTCCAATCCAGATCTTCTGTCTCTTAAGTTGCGTACCAATCATCATTCACTGAGTTTGTGGGGAAATCTGGAGAGGCTAGGTAGGCAAGATGATGAAGAGACTTAAGAGGAGGTTGAGAAAGTACCTGAGATCCAAGGAAAGGACTTATGCAACAGGCGTTAAATAAGGAAACTCAAGAGGGTTAAAAACTTCTATGGCAGAAATTGACAAAAATTTCCTGAAGCCTTTAAGAGGAACCTACAGAAAGAGCACTTAACCAAGAATCAGATTTTGGTTTTAGGTCCAACTTTCCAATTTAATGGTCCTGTGTTCCCAGTAATCACTTCAGGATTCTGTACCTTGGTTTACTAATCTGAAAACTGGAGATAAATACCTACCCTGACTACCTTGCAGAGCTGTTATGAGGTTCCAAGAGAGAGTAAATGAGAAGAATTCAAGTCTGCTGAGGAGAAAGAACCAACCACAATTCAGTATAAGTGCTATAACAGAGTAGGTGGAGTATTTTTTAAATCATCAACAAATCTGAACTATAAGCAATCTAAAGTATTAGTATTGCTAGAATTGAAAAGAACAGTATCTAAAATTTAGATACAGTATGATCTCTTACTCCAAACAACAGGGCTTTTTTTTTTTTTGTATTTTTACAAAGTTTTTGTTTTAAATTTTACATCTGTTCTTCTTTTAACCTTATTTATTTGGCCTCTTCTTTGTAAGTAGGGGTTTGTTTTTTGGGGGTTTTTTTGGTTTGCTTTTTGTTTTCTGAGACGGAGTTTCACTCTTGCCGCCCAGGCTGGAGTGCAGTGGCATGATCTTGGCTCACTGCAACCTCTGCTACCCGGGTTTAGGCAATTCTCCTGCCTCAGCCTCCCCAGTAGCTGGGATTACAGGCACCTGCCACCACGCCTGGCTAATTTTTGTATTATTAGTAGAGACAGGGTTTTACCATGTTGGCCAGGCTGGTCTCAAACTCCTGACCTGAGGTGATCTGCCCACCTCGGCCTCCCAAAGTGTTAGGATTACAGGCTCAAGCCACTGCGCCCAGACTGCTTTTTGTTTTTGACACAGGGTCTCACTCTGTTGCCCAGGACGGAGTGCAGAGGCACAGTCACAGCCCACTGCAGCCTCAACCTCCCAAGCTCAAGTGATCCTCCCATATCAGCCTCTGAAGTAGCTAGAACTACAGGCCTAGGCTACCACACCCAGCTAATTTTTTTTTTTAAAGATTAGGTCTTACTACGTTGCCCAGGCTGGTGTCAAACTCCTGGGATCAACCTATCCTTCCACTCCAGTCTTCCAAAATGCTGGAATGGAATTACAGGCATGAGCCACTATGCCCAGCCTACATTTTTTTTTTTTTTTGAGACAGAGTTTCGCTCTTGTTGCCCAGGCTGGCACGCAAAGGCACAGTCTCGGCTCACCGCAACTTCCGCCTTCTGGGTTCAAGTGATTCTCCTGCCTCAGCCTCCTGAGTAGCTGGGATTACAGGCATGCACCACCACACCCGGCTAATATTGTATTTTTAGTAGAGACAAGGTTTCTCCATGTTGGTCAGGCTGGTCTCCAACTCCCGACCTCACGTGATCTGCCCACTCGGCCTCCCAAAGTGCTGGAATTATAGGCATGAGCCACCGCACCCAGCCGCCCAGCCTACATTTCTCTTAATGTGAAGGTTGGACTTCAGCTTCTAAGTTATGGACAGAACTTAATACTTCTCAGTGGGCTGGCATACCTGCTCATCATCAGTCTCATAGCTGGCAATATCCATATCGCTCTAGGTTCTAGAGCCTATGACAGTGTTTCTCATCAGGGGTGATTTGTTTCCCAGGGGACATGTGGCAATGTCTGCAGACATCTGGTTGTTACAAGTGGACAAGGGTGTCAGCAGCATCTAGTGAATAGAGGGTAGGGATGCTATTAAACATTCCATAATATACAGGACAGCCCCCGAGAAAACAAAGAGTTATCTGGCCCAAAATGCCAATAGTTCCTCTGTTGAGAAACCTTGGTCTAGGAGAACAGAGCTAGTGCTTTTCCATTCAGTGGTCATGGAGGCCCACTAACAGGCTGCACCACCAACCCGCACTAGTGAAGAACAAAAAGTTTCATTCAGTTTGAAAGAAACAGAGCCTTATCAATTAATTCCATCATTTCTTGGCATGCCATAAGAGGCATTTTTTTTGAAAGCTCTAATGGCTAATTTCAAACAGTTCATGTTTCTACCACTCAACAACAATCCCAGTGCCTCTCCTTTACACAACATTCTCTGGGGAGTCTTCCTGATTCTTTCATTACTATTCCTCACCCCATAGACATTCTAATGTGCTTCACATGTGTATTTTTATTTGTACCTGTTCATACAAACTGTTTATTGCTTTCTCTGCTTATATTTTTATTAACTGGCATTGTGTTATACATCTTTCTGTTTCTTACTTTTTCCTCTCAGTACTATGCTTTTAAGGTCCTCCCAAGTTCCTACAGGTACTTAATGTATTGCTTTTAACTGTAAAACAATTTCACGATACGCATCTGTCACATTTTACCTATTTACTCCCTCAGAGATAGATATCCACATTGCCTCCAACTCCCCAATGTTCAGCCATAAGTAACACTTCAGGGAACACCCTCTTCCATGTCCCCTTAGGATGTGTCACAGGGTATGTGTATATTCACTCTGACTCAGCAATGCCATGCTGCTATCCACAATGCCTGCACCAGTCTTCATACCCACAAAAAAGTACAAAAAAGCTCCTATAGCCTCTGATCCTTGCCAACACTTGGCACTATTCAGCTTTCTAGTTTTGCCAACCTAAAATAGATGAAAAGCGGTATCTCATATTTTTATGTGCATTTCTCTAATTACTAATGACTCTGAACATCTCTTTTCATGCTTGATGGCCTTTTGGGTTTCCTCTCCTGTAAATATGTTCACATCCCTGGCCTGTTTTTCTGTTGGAGCTGCTGTCTTTTGTTGATTTGTAGGAGTTTCTCTGTCTGTTTTAATCTACTGTCAGTTTTAATCATTATTCATCTCTTCTCCATTCAGTTATCAGTTAACTCTGCCTATCATATCTTTAACAGAACAGAAATCCTTAATTTATAAAATCAAATTTATCAAATCTTTCTTACTTGTTTATATTTTTATTTTTTAAAAACTCCATTTGTTTATTTATTTATTTATTTTGAGACAGGGTTTCATCTGTTACCCACACTGTAGTGAACTGCCATGATCTCAGTTCACTGCAACCTCAAACTCTTGGGCTCAAGTGATCCTTCCACCTCAGCCTCCTGAGTAGCTGGGACTACAGGCATGCACCACCACACCTGGCTACGTTTTGTATTTTTTGTAGAGATAGGGTTTGGCCATGTTGCCCAAGCTGGTCTTGAACCTCTGGGCTCAAGTGATCTGCCCACCTCAGCCTCCCAAAGTGCTGGGATTAAAGGCATGAGTTACCCCACCCAGTCTGCTTACATTTTAAAAATTAGTTTCATAACTTTACCTTTCATAATTAGGTCTTTATGTTGAGTCCCCTTTGTATTCAGTATTATGTACAAATCCAGTTTTAATTTTTCTCCTTGTGGTGAGCCAGTTTTCTCAACTAATCTACTTAACAATGAATACCTTCTTACTGATTGGTGGTTACATCTTTATTGTACATTAAATTCCCATCTATCTCTGAGATCTGCATTTTGTCCCACTGGTCTGTTTGTCTATTCTTATAGTGTATCTTAAGGTAAGGTAAGTCCCTGTCTTGGTAGTTGCTTTCTTGCTTGCTTTATTTTTGAACTTTAGGTAGAGAAAAAAATAAATTATTCAAATTCTTTGGTTAATAAACATTCTCATCATTAGACCATGCATGGACCACTTTTAATTTTTTAAAGTTATTATTATTTTGTCTTTTTTTAAATGACAGAGTCTCACTCTGTCACCCACACTGGAGTACAGTGATGTGATCATAGTTTACTAAAGCCTTAAACTCCTGGGCTCAAGCAATCTTCCCGCCTCAGCCTCCCAAGTAGCTGGCATTACAGGTGCACACCACCACACTCAGCTAATTTTTTAATTTTTAGAAGAAACGGGGTCTCCCTGCATTGCCCAGGCTGGTCTGGAACTCCTGGGATCAAGTGATCCTTCTACCTTAGTCTCCCAAAGCGCTGGGATTAGAGGTATAAGCCACTGTGTCAACCAAAACTACTTTTGTGGTTTCAAAAACCAAAAAATTTTCCATTTTATCCGTCTTTGAGTATACAGTTCAATAATGGTATGTATTACTGTCTGTTACTATTCTGTAACAGATCTCCAGAACTTTTTTGTCTTGCAAAATGGAAACTCTATAGCCCCTAATTCCCCCCAACCCCTAGCCATCATTCTACTTTGTTTCTAGGAATTGACTACCTTTAGATATCTCATATAAGTGGAATCATATCGGTCTCTTTGTGACTGGCTTATTTCACTTAGTATGTCTTCAAGGTTCATCCATCCTGTACCACATGACATAATTTCTTCACTTTTTACATTAATTATTTAATAACATGATAAATACTGAACCCACAAATGAACCTAAGATGTGAAACATCTAAAATTACTTATATCTAGCTATGTGCTCTTCTCTATCCTATCCTGCAATCTCTCTTCTATACAAGGTTATCATTATCTGGAATCTTGATTGTATTCCCTTGCTTTTTAAAATACGGTTTTGTCTTGGCACGGTGGCTCATGCCAGTAATCCCAATACTTTGAGAGGTCAAGGTGGGAGGATTGCTTGAGCCCAGGAGTTGGAGACCAGTCTTGTCAACACAGGAAGACCCCCACCTCCAGAAAAAAAATTGTTTTAATTAGCCAGGTATGGGTGGTGCACACCTGTGGTCCCAATTACTTGGGAGGCTAAGGTGGGAGGATCAACAGAGCCCAGAAGGTTGAGGCTGCAGTGAGCTGTGATCATGCCGCCACACTCCAGACTGGGTGACAGAGAAAGACCCCGTCTCAAAATAAAGTAAAATATGGTTTTATCACACAGATACATAATTTTAAAACACACTGTTTATGCATAACACAAACTTAGCCAAAAAAAAGAAAACATACCACTGAAGTTTCCATTATTTTACCTTTCTATAAAAGTGTCAACTTATAAGTGGTCTTCTAGGGCTTATCTTTTGTACTCAATATTATACCACTAAGCTTCATCCTTACCATTATTTGTAGCTATAGTTATTTATATTTTGTTTTTATAAGTATGTCATATGTATTATTTTATATTTCATTATGTGAATATATCACAACTAACTTACCCATTCACCTTTACGTATTGTCATTTTCAAATTTTTGCTACTGTAAATAGTGTTGCTATGAAAAATCGTAAGAGGGGCCGGGCACAGTGGCTCACATCTGTAATCCCAGCACTTTGGGAGGCTGAGGCAGGTGGATCACCTGAGGTCAGGAGTTCGAGACCAGCCTGACCAACATGGTGAAACCCTGTTTCTACTAAAAAATACAAAAAGTAGCTGGGCATAGTGGCGGGCGCCTGTAATCCCAGCTACTCGGGAGGCTGAGGGAGGAGAATTGCTTGAACCCAGTAGGTAGAGGTTGCAGTGAGCTGAGATCATGCCACTGCACTCCAGCCTGGGCAACAGAACAAGAGTCTGACTCAAAAAAAGAAGAAGAAAGAAAAATCCTAGGAGGGTGTACCAAAATCTTCTCCTGCCATATATCTAGGAATTAAACTCCCAGATCATAGGGAGTTTAATTTAAAAACAGTTTGAAACTTTTTTTCAAAGTGGTTTCTCCACAAAGGAAACAATTTAACTGAGCACAGCCCCAGCATGGGAATAGAAAGGATCAACGAATATCCACTGGCTGAACAAATAAATAGACAGTACACAATAAATACTAGCTAGTGTTATTAATTATGTCTACGTAATTACATAAGTGGTAATGTCCCAACTATACTTATGCTCTGCTTCTCCTCCCTAGAACTGACCTTTAACCTACTGCAGATTTGAGAATGAGAGGTCCACAAGAATTGTAAAATTGGTGGCTATGGCTATTACCTAAAATATGCCCAGGCAGGCAGAAGAACTTTGTAAGAACCAAGATAGAAAATCAGGAATAGCAAGATGGGCCATCCAAACAGAATAGCAAAAGATAGAGTACTTAGCCAACAAGATTGTTCATAAATTGGGCCAGGGGTGGTGGCTCACACCTGTAATCCCAGCACTTTGCAAGGCCGAGGCAAGTGGATCACTTGGGTGGATCACTTGAAGTCCAGAGTTCGAGATCAGCCTGGCCAACATGGTGAAACCCCTTCTCTACTAAAATACAAAGAGTTAGCTGGGCATGGTGACAGGAGCCTGTAATCCCAGCTACTTGGGAGGCTGAGGCAGGAGAATCGCTCGAACCCGAGAGGCGGAGACTGCAGTGAGTGGAGAGCACGCCACTGCACTCCAGCCTGGGTGACAGAAAAGGACTTCGTCTTAAAGAAAAAAAAAAAAACAGATCATTCATAAATCTAGTCTATAAAAATTTCTCTACCAATTCTACAAATAAAATCAAATGACTAAATGGGGAAAGATATCCATAGCAAATATGTCAAAAGGCTTATTCCTGACATACAAAGAGCTCTTACAAATCAGTAAGAAACATTCCAAAAGAAACCTGAGCAAAGGAAAGAAAATGTACCAAATATACCACATGGCTCAAGCTGTGAATAACACAGCTTATGAATAATACTTACGTATAGTACTTAATAATGTAAACAATGAATATTTATTTAAAAATTGGGAGGAGGAAATGTTTGTAGTATGTGAGGGGTATAGGTATAGCAGTATAAGATAATTATTACCGCCAGGCGCGGTGGCTCACGCCTGTAATCCCAGCACTTTGGGAGGCCGAGGTGGGCAGATCACAAGGTCAGGAGATGGAGACCATCCTGCCCAACATGGTGAAACCCTGTCTCTACTAAAAATGCAAAAAGTAGGCCGGCACGGTGGCTCAA
>NW_016811643.1:1976181-2006251 GCF_001698545.2 Rhinopithecus bieti
AAAAATGCAAAAAGTAGCTGGGTGTGGTGGCACGAGCCTGTAGTCCCAGCTACTCAGGAGGCTGAGGCAGAAGAATCGCTTGAACCCAGAAGGCAGAGATTGCAGGGAGCCAAGACCATGCCATTGCACTCCAGCCTGAGTGACACAGCGAGACTTTGTCTCCAAAAAAAAAAACAAACAAACAACAACAACAACAAAAAACATATAATTATTACCTTCCAAAGTAGGAAGTCAATATATAATATTTAAAAGTAGAAAATTATACATCAGTATAAACATGTTATTTAAAAAACACAAATATTATATTTAAATAATATAAAGTAGAAATTTATACATCAGTAAAAACATGCTATTTAAAAAACACAAGGCCAACTGTGGTGGCTCATGCTATAATCCCCACACTTTGGGAAGCTAAGGCAATAGGATCACTTGAGGCCAGGAATTCAAGACCTGCCTGGGCAATACAGCGGGACCTAACTCTACAAAAAATTTAATCATTTGAACCCAGGAGGCAGACGTTGCAGTGAGCCAAGATCACACCACTGTACTCCAGCCTGGGCAACAGAGACCCTGTCTCAAAAAAAAAAAAAACAAAATTACTATGCAGTCATTAGTTTAAGAGGATGATATACACACCAATACGGATAGATATTTGAGATAGTATTACGTGGAAAATGCTGCAGAACCTAATGGATGTCAAAAACATCTAAAAATTTATAAACATATACTTGCAGATTTTTCCTATCTATAACAAATTGATTAACAGTGGTTCCCTCTGGACACTTTTGATTTCTATGTCACATACTGTTATATTGTTCAAATTTTTGATAACAAATATACATAACTTTTGCAGAATGAAAACCTCATCCTGTCTCTAGGCAGGTCTGCTTCATCCTCTAACAAGAAGACAGGCCTTCACCTCTTATGGGTAATTCAATTTGATACAGATTTCAGAGCTAACTGGGAGGACTTCAAGATGTCCAGTCAACCATTCCATAAAAAATCACAAACATCCCCTCCACAACGTTCCTGACAGGAGGTTGCTAACTCCTACTAAAACACAGCTTGTAATAGGAAGACCAGGCATGGTGGCTCACGCCTGTAATCCCAACACTTTGGGAGGCCAAGGTAGATGGATTGCTTGAGTTCAGGAGAGTGAGACCCGCCTGGGCAACCTGGCAAAACCCTCTCTCCACCAAAAATACAAAAAATTAGACTGGTGGTATGGCACGCACCTGTAGCCCCAGTTACTTGGAAAGCTGAGGTGGGAGGATCACCTGAGCCTGAGGAAGTCGAGGCTGCAGTGAGCCAAAATCGCCAAACTGCACCACTGCATTCCAGGATGGGCAATCAGAATAAGACCTTGTCTCAGGGAAAAAAAAGGTACCCAACTGGAAAGGAAGAAGTGAAACTATCTCTACTTTCAGATGACCAATTTTACATATAAAAAATCCTTTAAAAATACTTTAAAAACTATTAGAGCTAATAAATTCAGCAAAGTTGGAAGATTAACAGAAAACGATCTGTTGAAGTTCTATATATTAGCAATGAATAATTCGAAAAGGAAATTTTTAAAAATTCCATTAACAATGGCATCAAAAAGAATAAAATACTTAGGAATAAGTTTAACAAAGGAGGTGCAAGACTTGTACACTGAAAATTACAAAACATTGATGAAAGAGATTAAAGACCCAAATAAATGAAAAGATACCCTGTGTTCATGTACTGGAAGATTAATATTGTTAAGATGGAAACATTTCCCCAAACAATCTAGAGAAATCAATCCAATCCTTATCAAAATTCCAACTGCTTTTGTTTGTAAAATGGAAACGTTGATATTAAAATTAATAAGGAATTGCAAGGGACTCAGAATAGCTGAAATAATCTTGAAAAAGAAGAACAAAGTTGAGGAACATACTTTCCAATTTCAGAACTTACTACAATGCTACAGTAATCATAACAATGTGGTACCTGCAAAAGAACAGACATATAGATCAACGGAATAAAACTGAGAGTACAAAAATAAACCAACGTATCTTTGATCAGTTGATTTTTGACAAGACTGCCATGACCATCCAATGGAAAAAGAAGTCCTTCAATAAATGATGCTGGGACAACTGGCTATCCACATGCAAAAGAACGAACCTAGATCCTTATCTCACACCATTTACAAAACTCAAAATGGACCAAAATCCAAACGTAAGAGCTAAGACTATAAAACTCTTTTTTTTTTTTTTTTTTTTTTTTGCAGTCGGGGAGGTGAAGGAGTCTTGCTCTGTCATCAGGCTGGAGTGCAGTAGTGTGATCTTGGCTCACTGCAACCTCCGACTCCCTGGTTCAAGCCTCAGCCTTCTGAGTAGCTGGGATTACAGGCATGTGCCACCACGCCCAGCTATTTTTGTATTTTTATTAGAGACGGGGTTTCACCATGTTGGCCAGGCTGGTCTCAAACTCCTGACCTTGTGATCCGCCCACCTCGGCATCCCAAAGTGCTGGAATTACAGGCGTGAGCCACTGCACCTGGCCAAGACTATAAAACTCTTCAAAGAAAACATAGGGGTAAATCTCTATGACCTTGGATTTGGTAATGGATTCTCAGATATGACACTAAAAGCACAAGCAATAAAAGAAAAAATAGATATACTGGACTTCATCAAAATTTAAAACCGTTTATGCGTCAAAGGACACTACCAGTAAAGTGACAAGACAAGACAACCGATAAAATGTGAGGAAATATTTGAAAATCATATATCTGATCATGGTCTATTATCCAGATTATATAAAATACTCTAACAACCCAACAAAAGACAAAATTTCAACCAAAATTGGGCAAAGACTTAAACGAACATTTCTCTAAGGAAAATATACAAATGACCAATAAGCACACGAAAAGATGCCCAACATCATTAGTCATTAGGGAAATACAAATCAACACCACAATGACATCCACATCCACTAAAGTAGCTATAATAAATAAAATTTTTTTAAAAAAATGGAGTGAAAGAAGTCTTGATGAGAATGTGGAGGAATGAAAAACCCAATCCACTTTAGGTTAGAATGGAAAATTGTGCAGCTTCTGTGGAAAACAGTTCGGCAGTTCCTCAAAACATTAAACACAGAGTTATCACATGACTCAGCAATTCCACTCCTAGGTAGATTTCTTTTCTTATTTTCTAAAGATATGAGTTTAAGTTTCTCAGTGTAAGATGTGCTATCATGTTAGCATATCCTCTCACCAATAAAATTTAGCATTATGTTTACAGGATGTGGCAGTAATGAGAAAACTGCACATTCCCAGTACAACAGGCCTCATTAAGTCACAGACACGTTTCCTGTTAAGAATTAACTAGTGGCCAGGCGCGGTGGCTCAAGCCTGTAATCCCAGCACTTTGGGAGGCCGAGACGGGCGGATCACGAGGTCAGGAGATCGAGACCATCCTGGCTAACACTGTGAAACCCCGTCTCTACTAAAAAAAATACAAAAAACTAGCCGGGCGAGGTGGCGGGCGCCTGTAGTCCCAGCTACTCGGGAGGCTGAGGCAGGAGAATGGCATAAACCCGGGAGGCGGAGCTTGCAGTGAGCCGAGATCGCGCCACTGCACTCCAGCCTGGGCGACAGAGCGAGACTCTGTCTCAAAAAAAAAAAAAAAAAAGAATTAACTAGTGAATAACACATCAGTGGTTTTCTAACAGTGCTATGATGAGTCCTAGAGATTTCAGAGGGGGAAGCAGGGGTGTTAGGGTTACCCAAACCTCATATCAAGCAGAGCAGCCTCAACTGTTTTCCAGATTGAGTTTTTCCTTAAGATAATGTTTAAAGAAAGGATTCCACACTTAAGGAAAAAGTTCTTATTGAAAATTACTGCAGTGCATATATGCATACTCACTTTCTTCAGAATAGGTTGTAAAACTATTTGCAGATTAGCCAAAATTATATAATTTAAAATATTTCTACATATAAGCCCAGAAATGCCAAGGGGGCTTTCACTCATTTGAGTTTACTGCACCCCCTGGCTCAAGCAATTCTCCCACCTCAGCCTCCCCAATAGGTGGGATTACAGGTGTGTGCCAACCACTCCTGGCTTGTGTCTTTCCACCTAAAGTGAATTTACTATAGACAGCATATCGATAAATGAGGAGATTTTTAAAACCAATCCGCCAATCTCTGTCTTCTAATGGAAGAATTTAATCCATTTATATTTAAAGTGATTACTGATAAGGAAGAATTAACTTCTGTCATTTTGCTATTTGTTTTCTGTATGTCATTCCCCCCACCCCCATTTCATCTATTACTGTTTTTTCTTTTCTTTTTTTTTTTTTTTTTTTTGAGACAGGGTCTTGCTCTGTCTCCCAGGCTGAAGTGCAATGGCACGATCACAACTCACTGCAGCCTTGACCTCCCAGGCTCAAGGAATCTTCCCACCTCTCAGCTTCCCCAGTAGCTGAGACTACAGGCGCAGGCCACCACGCTCAGCTAATTTCTGTATATTTTGTAGATACAGGGTTTTGCCATGTTGCCCAGGCTAGTCTTGAACTCCTGAGCTGAAGCCATCTGCTCAACCTCAGTCTCCTAAAGTACTAGGATTACAAATGTGAGCCATCACACCCGGCCCTTTTTAAAAAAAAGTTAGATTAGTGTAATCTAGATCCTGCAAGATTCATGAGAGGCTTAGTTTTCCCAGTCAAGTGATCTTTGCTCTCACCAATTGAATAGTTTCTGATGATTATTTCCTTCATGAATCTGTCCCACAATGTTTCGAAGGGAAGACCTATCTTTTCTGCCTATGAACGTAGTCTTATGTTCTATCCTTTTCACCCTCTGAATCACCTGACCCTTAGACACACACACTCCCAAATACACTATTCATCATTCATACATAAAGTTCATTGTTATTGTCTTTCTCTACCTCCATGTGGCCTGGGTTAGGCTGGGCCCTAGAATACTTAGAAAGGGTCTCTTGATGACTGACAAAGAAGTAAGAAGCAAAGTGGCTTACATTGTAGGAGCGTGGGTGCCTCTGTTTCCACTGCACCAGGAGCAGCTGGGCCACCACCAAGGTAGCGATGAGGATGAGGACCATTTCAGCATGCATAGCTTCGTGGCCACGGTGTTTGGCATGCATGCGTGCATGCTCGACCCTGAAAGCCAAACACATGGGGTGAATCAAGTCAGGGATGCTGTAGTGATAAAGGGACAGTGCTTTCCAGGGACATCCCACTAGTACAAAGCTCGGAACACATTCCCTGATTCATAGCTGCAGGGTACCACACAAATTAGGGGCTAGGACACACACCCTAACAGACAGGCATGTGGAGATAAAATACAGGCTCTACAGACCCCAGCAACCAAGCCTAGATATTGGAATTAGAGCTAAGTGGTCTGCTGCCTGCCCCCATGGCAGAAACTACTGACACCTTTCCTGTAACATGAAGGAGGTCCCAGGAGAAACCCGCATCATTGCCCATTTCAAGCCTATTTCAACCTGACGCTGGAATGAGTAAGTAACCCAAAGAGGTTATAGCCATAAAGTCTCATACTCTCAGTCACCAATATTTATGATAGCAGTAAAGGAGTAACACTGCAAAGGTATGCTGATTCCAGGATTAAAGTCTTACCTTTATTCATTCTATCCTCTCTGCCAGGGTCAGAAATCCTTAAGACTAGTTAAAGCCTAAAAACTCTGGACTGCTTCACCTTTATATTAATCCAACAGTGACTTTACCCTCAGTATCCACAGGTAAACAGCCTCCTCAAAGGCTCAAGGAAGTTTAGTAATTAGAGAGTACAGCTGGAAACATTTTATTAATCTAAAGCTGGCATTCTCTGTTCTTAAAGACTGGCAGCCAGTGATTCCCTCGGCCAACACTGGCTAAAAACTTGCTCTAAGAACAGTCACTACTACCACTCTGGGTCACAGTCATCCAAAGGAGAGGGATGAGGAAGGAATTAGAGGCTGGGTGCAGTGGCTCACACCTGTAATCCCAGCACTTTGAGAGGCTGAGGCCGGAGGATCACTTGAGGTCAGGAGTTCACGATGAGCCTGGCCAACATGGCAAAACCCCGTGTCCACCAAAAATACAAAAATTAGCTGGGTGTGGTGGTGCATGCCTGTGATCCCAGCTACTTAGGAGGCTGAGGCAAGAGAATCGCTTGAACCTGGGAGGTGGAGGTTGCAGTCAGCCGAGACTGCAACACTGCACTCCACCCTAGGCGACAGAATGAGACTCCGTCTCAAAAAAAAAAAAAAGAAATAGAAGAGAAGAATTAGAGAGAAAATCAAATACATCAGAAAGTGTGGAAAAGGGAAAATTTAAATAAATAATAAAATCAAATACAAATGTAACTTGAGTCATAAGCTTTTATACAATTCCCATTACACCAGGATATTTAGGACGGAGGAAAATGACAACATAAATGGTATCTTCAAGGAAGTTCCATGGGCAGTGAAACATTAACAGCAAAAATAACCTGGAAGGATGAATTATAGATAAACAACAAAGCAAATATAACAAAAAGTTAAGTGTAGAACCCAGGTAGTTAAGTATAAAGGTGTTCACTGTACAATTCTTTCAACTTTTCTACGTATTTAAAGTTTTTCTTAACAAAATGTAAGGGGGGAAAACTTGGTGGGCAGAGTGGGGAAAAGAAAGGCCAGTCGGTAAGCCTCAGCATCTAAGGGTTCATCTGACATAAAACTTTACCCTGGGTGGGAGAATCTGACAGAAAGATAATAGGATTGGGAGTTCGAAACTTAGATTCACGCCCACCTATATGGCCCTGGCCAATTAACCTCACATCTGTACATCACAATTTCTTCATCTGTCAAAACGAGTCCATATTTTTTCTGCATGCCTCAAGAGTTGTTGTGAGAATAGGCTAAGAGGGTAGAGCACACTTAAAAACACCTAAGGGCTATGAGGAGTTATAAAGATAGCAAGAGATAAGTTTCTTGTTCTCAGACAACATATATGTGAAAGGATATGGACAAAATGAAGTCAAAGAATGATCTAGAAAAGACCAGAGAAGTCATCCAGTTCAAGTTCCCACCCAATGCAAAAATCATTTTTGCAATCTTTGCTTGAATACTTCCACTGGCTGAGAACACATGCCTTTTAAGGTAATCTATTTTAGAATCAGCAGTATCTGGCACATTGTAGGTACATATATACATATTCTTTCTTTTAGAGAGAGAGTCTCGCTCTGTCATCCAGGCTGGATAAACTGCAGCCTCGAACTGCTGGGTTCAAGGGATCCTTCTACCTTGGCCTCCCAAAGTGCTGGGACTACAGGTGGGAGCTATCACACCTGGGAAGGTACTAATATTTGCTTATAAATGAATAAAATCCCAATGCTTTAGGGACAGAAAGTTCATTGCCTCTCAATATACCTTGACTATTAAAGACATTTCTGACAATGAGACAAAAAAAATCTATCTTCTTATAGCTTCAGTCCATTAGACCTAATCCCATACTCCATAACAACAAAGGACATAGGGGCTCTTCTTTCCCAATGCTACCGCTTCAAAGATTTATCATGATGTTATTCAAACAAAACAAAACTATCCTGATCCTACCACTATTTTCCTGTGCCCTTTGAGGCTAACAGTTCTAGATCTTTTAATCACTATTCATATCACATGATATGAAGACTATTAATCCGGGTTGTCTTCTACACATGATCCAGTTAAAGATCTTTTTAATAATACGCCATGCTTAGAACAAAATATTTTTGACCTCAGCAGAGCAGACCACAGTGGCACTGTCACCTCTCTTACAGCAGATAGCATATTTCTACAAACATCTAAATTATTCAGAATATTTTGGTAGCTGAGGTACACAACTGGTGCATACTGAGCTTAAAATCACCTAAAATCACACTGGGTTTGTCATGTGAACAGATATTTTTGCCATTCTATGTTAAATCTAAATAAAATCAATAGGTTTTTTCTATTACATTCTACGGTTGATATCACCTCACTGGTTAGTCACCTTGTGAAGTTCACGGGGCAGGCACTCTGAAACCCTTTTACTGATGAGAAATCATTACAAGATATATGTTGACTCATTCTATTTACAAAACAAGTTAGTTGCAGAGTTGAGAACAGAAGATACATCTCCCATTTTCTTAACCAGAGCTCCCCATCCTATATCATGGATAATGATGATGATGTTAATGATAATCATCTTCGAAGCAGTTAACACTTACTGGAAGCTTACCACATGCCAGGCACTCTTCTAAGAATTTCACATATATTAATCCTCACAACTCTATGAGGTATAGATATTGTTATGATCTTTATTTTACAAATGGGGCAAAGTAAGGTTGTGAGAAGTAAAGTAACTTGCTCAAAAATCACACAGCTAGTAAATTGTAGAAATGGTATTGAAACTCAGATAGGGCCGGGCGCGGTGGCTCAAGCCTGTAATCCCAGCACTTTGGGAGGCCGAGACGGGCGGATCACAAGGTCAGGAGATCGAGGCCATCCTGGCTAACCTGGTGAAACCCCGTCTCTACTAAAAAAATACAAAAAACTAGCTGGGCGACGTAGCAGGCGCCTGTAGTCCCAGCTACTCGGGAGGCTGAGGCAGGAGAATGGCGTAAATCCGGGAGACGGAGCTTGCAGTGAGCTGAGATCCGGCCACTGCACTCCAGTCTGGGCGACAGAGCGAGACTCCGTCTCAAAAAAAAAAAAAAAAAAACTCAGATAGATGATTTGGTCCAATCATCTACTTACACAATCAAGACTAAGAGAGCAACCCAGGTACTTAGAGAGATCCCAAAAGTCCAGTCCTACTGGTCATGAGCCACTGCCTCCTACTGACAGGAAAGCAAAATGGGTAGAGGTATCACTCAATTAGCTGGGTTAACCTGAACTTCCTAGACTGCAAGGCCCGAACCGCCACACTTACCTCCATTGCTCCTCTGGAGAGAGGTCTGACATATCAACCTGTAGAAAGACACCACCAGAAAAATCCGTTACTGTCTTAAAACTGTGCCTGCCAATATAAGGTGCTCACACATTTATCAGTATCTTCAAGGAATTAGAGAAGCTTCAAGTCTTAGTATCTCTATGAAGCCTTACCAACCATTCTATTTCACACTGATCTCTCCCCTCTTTAACCACCTAGTTTGGCTCATGTCTATGACTGAATGTGTTGCACGTCTGTGCTAGGCAATAAGGGCAGAAGAGGACAAGAATCCTTAACTCCAAAGATGCTCACAGCCTAGTGAGAAAGACAGACATAAACAGAAAATTTATCTATTACATAATAAAGACTAGCTATAGAATAAAGAGGTACCTTGCCTTTTAACCTTTTAACCCAAACTGGGGTGTTTTAGACTAGGGAAGGCTTTATGGAGGAGATGTGGATTATCCAGAAGAAATAAGAGAAATATGTTCTAGGCAAAAGGACTAACATAGACAGGAAGGAATAAAATTGCATAGTACACAAGCAATTGAGTGTGGCTAGAGCAAAAAGTATCAATCAGGATTAGTGGGAGACAGAGTTAAATATAACACCATATGACTCTAAATGGCCCTATGGTAGCCATTAGGCTACATTGGACCCGGGCAAACTGAACTTAGTTCTTGCCCTGCTGCTATTAACTAACAATAACACTAGTCATCCAACCTCAAAGTTCTGGTTCTATTTGGTAGTCTTATCTTTTCAGAGCTTGTTTTTCAACTGTGGCACTACTGATATTTTGGGGTGGTTCATTCTCTGTTGAGGAAAGTGTCCTGTACATCGCCATAGCATCCCCCTAGTTGAAAACCACTGCTCGCCGGGCGCGGTGGCTCAAGCCTGTAATCCCAGCACTTTGGGAGGCCGAGACGGGCGGATCACAAGGTCAGGAGATCGAGACCATCCTGGCTAACACGGTGAAACCCCGTCTCTACTAAAAGTACAAAAAAAAAACTAGCCGGGCGAAGTGGCGGGCGCCTGTAGTCCCAGCTACTCTGGAGGCTGAGGCAGGAGAATGGCGTGAACCCGGGAGGCGGAGCTTGCAGTGAGCCGAGATCGCACCACTGCACTCCAGCCTGGGTGACAGAGCAAGACTCCATCTAAAAACAAAAAAAAGAAAAAAGAAAACCACTGCTCTAGAGTAATACTATATTCTTTGAGTTTAGGGCTCAAGTCTTCTACCTCCTTGCAGTCATACACAAGCATACCCAAGTACTCAGTACATAAGTCACTCAATGCATTCTTATACTGAATTGAGCTGAAAATGTTCTTTGATCTGATCTACAGAAGAGAGACAAGGCCTTAGAAATACTCAAATCAATCAACAACCATTCCTTTAGTACTTAAGATGTTCAAGGTCCTCTTACCCACTGTTCTGATAACTTCAGGAAAGTACCGTAAGTTGAACATTTGAAATAATAACACAGGTAGAACTCCATTCTACTACTGAGTCAAATAAGCACATATTTACCAGGCATCCTTTATGTATGTGTACTGGAAATGTCCATCACTATTGAAGGCAGGCTTTCCAGCTTCTACATCTCCCAGCTAAGTCAAAAAATAAATTTACCAGGACTTTGCCTAACCAATCTGGGTAATGAAGTCAACATCCCTCCTTCCTTTTCCTACCCACACTGCCTCACAGAATTTATTCAGGTGCCCTGACTCAGGTCTTCATCTCCCAGAAGAATAGAGGTCAGATACTATGAGAGGACACATACGAGGTACCTGAGCAGGCAATTATGAATCACACTTCTAAATAACAATCCATGCACAGGTTTCAAGCTACATGTCAAAACTCTTTTCTTCTTCTTCTCCAACTTGGACCTGCATCTTACCAAGCCTGCCTATTCACTGTCCCAAGACATGTGGGAACCATTTCTGTCTCTGGGCCTTTGCATACCCTTCCCACTGCTTACAATGCCCTTCCCTATTTTTCATCGTTGTTGTTGTTGTTTGTTATCCACATCCTAGCTATCCTTTAAGAACTCAGCTCCAACTGCAACTTTCCTGATTCCCTAGCCTAGGGAATTTGGTCCTCCGCCTTTCTCCAGCATGGATATTTCTCTTTTTTACTCAAAGTGTGGGTCATGGACTGGCAGTACCAGCATCATCTGGGTGCTTGATAGAAACATAACATCTCAGGTACCACTCCAGACCCACTGAGTCACAATCTGCCTTTTAATAAGAACTCCAGATGATCAATATGTACATTAAATTTGAGAAGTACTGTTCTATGTTAGTCATTCAGTCTCATGTTATCTTAGACATCCTTTCTAAATGGTCTAACTGCTTGTCTCTAGCACCAGGATAGGGCAAGCAAGTGATCTGGGGCTCAAAATTTAAGGAAGCACGCACTCTCAGGTACCCATCCTGCACTTGCATGACCTTAAGAGTGAATGGCTCTCTAAAGTTTATACCCCAGCACCTTGTTTCCCTCACCCTCGTCCTGGCCCTGTATATGTTTATTTGCTTCCATCCCATGAACCTATTAGTTCCCTCAGAGCCAAGACACACTTTATACTGATTTATGTCTTTCAAGGAGAATAGCACAGAGCTGAGCATATATTAAGCACTCAACGAGTACTTGTGGAATTGAAGAAAATTCTCTTTATTAAGGGAAGCAAGTATGCTGACAAACCAGCACCTCACCTGCAGATGCTTAAATTGTATAGAGTAAGCAAACACTTGAAAAATAACTAACAAGCATCTGGGAAAGGAGTATTCATCTGACACCAGGGAAATCATCTTAAAAACTAGGTAACAAAACAAAGCAACTACCTGTTCAAGGAAGCAAATCCAATGAGGGGGAAACTAGGAAAATCTGGAATACTAGGCCAGGCATGAAGGTGCCTCTCTTTGACATAATGGACCAAGCATGCTACTGTCTATGGCTTAGTTTCTCCATCTAGAAAATAGAGAAATAAGACTTCTGACTTCATTATAGAGCTGTGAATAAAGTATAATCAAGGTGATCAAGTGATTTCACTGCCTTTCCTCCTGGGAAAGTGGACATATTTTAAAACTACTAGAAGAGGATAGAGATAATTGAATGTTGGTGAAGCAGAGGACAGCAATGCTGTCAGAGCCTCAGGGAAAGCAGCTCAGAAGGGCAAGCACTAAGGCTGAGACTAGACTTGAGGCTTAGAGGATCATTAGCACTTCATGGAGTACTACAAATGTTAAGAGTAAGACATGATCTGGCTTTAATATTTGCCTCCTGACCAAAAAAGGTTATTTAAGTTACATCCAAACCAGTCTTCTGGCTCCAGTAAAAAAAATAAGGGAAGGTATAAACTATGGCTATAATTAACCTGTACCATCTGGAAAGACATCTTTATTTGCTCCCTCATTAAGGAGTTTATTCATTTGGGGCCAAGCACTAACCCAGTCTGAAGGCACCTTGTCCAAAGTTCAGGTGGCTAATTAGGTAAGGCTCTCAAGGTAAGGGTACTTACTGATTCATGAGCCCTTATCCAACTCCTAAGACCTACAGCTTCTTAATGCTAGCCAATCGCTCCCAACTAGGATCGCACAAGGCCCCCAGTCATGCCCAGATTTGAAAGATGTTAAACCAAAAATAAATGCTAGGCAGAGAGCAAGAGAAAATTTTGCAAAGATGGAAAATGATGAGAAGTTGACTGCTACATTTTTTTTAGGTGCAAAAGACTCAGTGATTCACTAATGTATGCCCACAAACAGGTCTCCTGTCCCCCCAAAATATCATAAACTCTATGATCTCTGCATCTGTAGGCAGGCTGCTCATTTTGTTCCTTAAGGCCCTTTCTTTAACCAAACCACATTCTGCCTTACTGCAAAACTCTGGCCAAATCCTTCTGGTCTCTAGAAGGCTCTTTAGACAGACCCCATTTATTGAAGAACCATCTACTGCCTTGCTACGTGTGGTCTACAGCCTAGCACCAAGAGTACCCTGAGAGCTTGTTAAGAAATAGAAAATCACAGACTCCACCCCAGACCTCCTGAGTCAGAATCTGAATTTTAATAAAATACTGAAGTAATTCATATGTACATTAAAGTTTGAGAAGCACTGCTACTACATCCCAGCACTCATATTCAAAAATTGCATCTACAGCCATATGCATCTGTACACCTGACTCTTTATTTAACAACTTTACAGAGATCTAACTCACATACCATAAAATTCACCCACTTAAAGTATGCTGCTCTGAGGTTGGGCATGGTGGCTCATGCCTGTAATCCCAGCACTTTGGGAGTCTGAGGCAGAGGATCTCTTGAGGCCAGGAATTTGAGACCAGCCCGGGCAACACAGCCAGAACCCATCTCCACGAAAAATAAATAAATAAATTAGCTAGGCGTGGTGGCATGCGCCTGTAGTCCCAGCTACTTGGGAGGCTAAGGCAGGAGGATTGCTTAAGCCCAGGAGTTTGAGGTTACAGTGAGCCCTGATCACAGCAATGCACTACAGTCTGGGTGACAGCGCAAGACCCTATCTCTAAAAAAATAAATAAAATGTACTATTCTGTACAAAATCTCAGACAAGAGGAATTTTTTTTCTTTGAGTTCTATTGTACAGCATGGGTAATACTGTTCATAACAGAATATTATACATTTCAAAATTGCTGAGAGTGAATTTTTAAATGTAGTCACCACAAAAAATGTTAAGTATTTGAGGTGATCAATATGTTACTAGCTTGATTTAATTATTCCACATTGTATTTATAATTTTTTATTTTATGTTTTTTTTTTTTTTTTTTTTGGAAAAGTTCTCGCTCTATTGCCCCAGCTAGAGTGCAGCGGCGCGATCTCAGCTCACTGCAACCTCTGCCTTCCAGGCTCAAGTGATTCTCTCGCCTCAGCCTCCTGAGTAGCTGGGATTACAGGTATATGCCACCACACCCAGCTAATTTTTGTATTTTTAGTAGAGACAGGGTTTCACCATGTTGGCCAGGGTGGTGTTAAACTTCTGACCTCAAGTGATCTGCCCGCCTCAGTCTCCCAAAGTGCTAGGATTACAGGCGTGAGCCACCGAGCCTGGCCATGTATTTATAAATTATAACATCACTCTGTATTCCACAAACTTACACAAATATATAAATTGTCAATTTAAAATTTTTTAAAATTAAGTATACTATTCAGAGAATTTTAGTATATTCACAAAGTTGTGCCACTATCACCACTATCTAAGTTGAGAACATTTTTGTCACCTCAAAATAAAATCATGAGCCAGTTAGCAGTCACTCTCCCTTCTCCCTGCAGCCCAAGGCAACCACTAATTTACTTTATGTCTCTATCTATAGATTTGCCTATTCCAGACAATTCATATAAATGGGATCATAAATATATGGTGTTTTGTGACTGGCTTCTTTTCACTTTGCATAATTCTTTCAAGGTTCATCCACTTTGTAGCATGCACTTAGTTCATTCCTTTGTATTGCCAAAGAATATTCCATTGTATAAACATCACATTATTTATCCATTCATCAGCTGATGAATGTTGGCATCATTTCTACTTTTTTGCTATTATAAATAATGCTACTATGAACATCCATCTTTAAATTTCTGTGGGAATATATGTTTGCATTTCTCTTGAGTGTATACCTAGAAGTAGAATTGCTGGATCATATGGTAAGTCTCTGCTTAACCTTTTGAGCAACTAGCAAACTGTTTTCTCACAGCAGCTGTACCATTTTATAGTCCCACCAGCAGTGTGTGAGGGTTCCAATTTCTCCATATCCTTCCCAGTACTTATAATCTCTTTCTGATTAAAGCATCCAGTGAGTACAAAATGGTATCTCAATGTGGTTTTGATTTTCCATTTCCCTGATAGCTAAATGATGTTGAACTTCTCTTCATGTGCTCTTTGGCCATTTGTGTATCTTCTTTGGAGAAAAGTCTATTCATAGCCTTTATCTATGTTTTTTTTTTTTTTTTTTTTTGTCTTTTTTTAAAAAGACAGGGTCTTACTATGGTGCCCAGCCTGGAGTAAAGTGGCTTTTCACAGGCATGATCATTGTACATTAGAGCCTCAGATCCCTGGGCTCAAGCAATTCTCTCACCCCAGCCTCTGATGTAGCTGGGACTACAGAGGACTACTGTCTGCAGGGGCCTGGGTTGTATCTCACTCCCACTTTTCACCCTAAAAAATTGGTTCAGGGCAACAAACTACCCTTCTCAGTGAAGAAAAAAACAATGTACATCCTAATCTGGCACAGGTCTTTACTTGCTGTATGTCAATGGATAGGGTACCTCTCTCTACACCTCAGTTTCCTCATTTATAAAATGAGAGAGTTGGCTTAGATGACTTTCATTATTGCATTTTTTTTTTTTTTTGAGACCGAGTTTTGCTCTTGTGCAATGGCACAAGCACTGCTCACTGCAACCTCCGCCTCCCAGGTTCAAGCGATTCTCCTGCCTCAGCCTCCCCAGTAGCTGGGATTACAGGTACAAGCCATCACGCCTGGCTAATTTTTGTATTTTTAGTAGAGACAGGGTTTCAACCTATTGGCCAGGCCAGTCTCAAACTCCTGACATAAGTGATCCACCAACCTCGGCCTCCCAAAGTGCTGGGATTACAGGCGTGAGCCACCATGCCCAGCTATATCAATAAAAATCTACCAAGCGACTACCATATGCATACACCAAAAATGTCCATCACTCAGAGGATGACCTCCCACCTGGCTTCAAGCATCTGCTAACTATAAAGGGCCCTAAACTCTGAAACCCAATCCTCTACCTCTTTGGCTGAGCAACCTAGCATTTCACACAACTCAGCACTGATCAACTAAACAAAAGAGAATTCTTTTTTTATGGTTTTTGGGTTTTTTTGTCTGTGTTGTGTGTGTGTGTGTGTGTGTTGCTG
This sequence comes from Rhinopithecus bieti, assembly GCF_001698545.2. Lineage (NCBI taxonomy): Eukaryota > Metazoa > Chordata > Mammalia > Primates > Cercopithecidae > Rhinopithecus > Rhinopithecus bieti. The sequence continues at coordinate 1,991,987 of NW_016811643.1, forward strand.
TGTTTTGTTTTTGAGATGGAGTTTTGCTCTGTCACCCAGGATGGAGTGCACTGATGCAATCTTGGCTCACTGCAACCTCTGCCTCCCAGGTTTAAGCAATTCTCTGCCTCAGCCTTCAGAATAGTTGGGATTACAGGCACATGCCACCACGCCCGGATAATATTTTGTATTTTTTTTCAGTAGAGATGGGGTTTCACCATCTTGGCCAGGCTGGTCTTGAACTCCTGACCTCGTGATCCACCCACCTTGGCCTCCCAAAGTGCTGGGATTACAGGTGTGAGCCACCACGCCCGGCTGTGTATGTGTGTTTTAAGATGAAGTCTTACTCTGTCGCTCAGGCTGGAGTACAGTGGCACGATCTTGGCCTCCTGGGTTCAAGCGATTCTCCTGCCTTAGCCTCCCAAGTAGCTGGGATTATAGACACACACCACCAAACCCAGCTAATTTTTGTAGTTTTAGTAGAGATGGGGTTTTCACCATTTTGGTCAGGCTGGTCTTGAACTCCTGACCTCAAGCGATCTGCCTGCCTGGGCCTCCCAAAGTGTTGGGATTACAAGCATTAGCCACCATACCTGGCCTGTTTTTGTTTTTTTGAGACAGGGTCTCACTCTGTCGCCCAGGCTGGAGTGCGGTACTGCAATCATAGATCACTGCAGTGTCGACTTTCCAGGCCCAAGCAATCCTCCCGCCTCAGTTTCCTGAGTAGCTGGGACTATAGGCATGCACCACGACACCCAGCTAATTCTTAAATTTTTTGCAGATAAGGGGTTTCCACATGTTGTCTAGGCTGCTCTTGAACTCCTGGGCTCAAGTGACCCGCTCACCCCAGCCTCCCAAAGTGCTAGGATTACAGGCGTGAACCACCATGCCCAGCTGAGACTTCATTCTTTCACAAAACATTAGAGAGGAATAAGCCCAACCTTTGCCCTTGATGTATTCACAGTCCAAGAAGTAGGGAGAGACAGACTATTAAACAAAATATAGTATGATAAGGATAACCTTTGACATATACACAAAATGCTGTGTAAGCGCCAGAGAAAAAGATTAGCTAGCTCATGAACCTGGTAGGTTCAGCACAACCAGGCTGACTGTCTCTATCTGGTGGGGTTCAGATACTGTGGTCTTCTGTGTGATTAAGATAACAAGTGAAGTCCAAAGGTTCACAGGCTACCACATTTGTAGCTCCCCATTCTCCTCTCATTCACATTCTTCCCCAACTCCTTAGCTTTGCCAAGAATTCAAGGCTAATAAGTTGAAGTAGAAACCTCATCTTTCAGGCCACCAAAGTCATAAATCAGCTGGAGATCATGCAGACACTGGATATGCTTAGCCTGACAAGGGTGGCACACTTTGGGCAGTGAAGTGAAAGTAGATGTTGGCTGTAACAGCAGATGTGGCTGCTGCAGCTGCTGCCTGCCCTTCACCCCCTCCCCTCCTACCATCATCAGAAAGCACATCCTCCAGGCCAGTTGAGTTGGTAAGTTTTTGTTTTTGTTTTTTGAGACAGTTTCACTCTGTTGCCCAGGCTGGAGCGCAGTGGCACAATCTCGGGTTACTGCAACCTCCACCTTCCAGGTTCAAGCGGTTCTCGTGCCTCAGCCTCCCAAGTAGCTGGGGCTACAAGTGCACGCCACCACACCAGGCTAATTTTTGTATTTTTAGTAAAGATGGGGTTTCACCATGTTGACAAGGCTGGTCTCAAACTTCTGACCTCAAGTGATCCAACCGCTTCAGCCTCTCAAAGTGCTGGCATTACAGGCATGAGCCACCGCACCTGGCCAAAAAGCTTTTTAAATTAAACTTTTCAAATTTGGGAGCACCTAAGTTTGCTTCTTTGGTTCTTCAATTGCTATCCCATCAAATTCCTATTTTTCAGTCTGGCTTCTTCCTTACCTGGTCCTCCTCTCTCTCTCTTTCCTATATGCACTGCAGTTTTCCATATACCCAAACATTTTACCCATCTTTAAAGATCTAATCCAGGTGTCACTTCCTCCAGAATCCTTCAGAACAGAGCTATCCTATAAACTCCTAAGGCCTTTACAGCCTGGACGGTTCATGTGCTGATCATATCTAAATATCTATAAAATCTACCTTGAGTTTTTCATTGCCATAGTGCCTTAGTTCAGATTTTATCCCTTGCTCTTTCTCTAACAATTGCAGTGGCCTCCAAAATGATCTCCTCAACTCTAACCTTGCCAGCACAGATTCATGACACAGGAGCAGACACAGTGATCTTTATTAGACACACACCTGACTGCATCATCCTACTACTTTGACAAACTTTAATGACTTTCTATTGCCTTGGGGTTAAAGTTCAAATTCCTTAGTAGCACACAAAAGGGACTTCATAATATGGCCCACCCAGCTATCTTATTTCACCACTCTCCACCAAATGGCTTATATTCCAGCCACACTGAACCATCTATCTCTTTCATCCCTCAGTGCTTTCTTTGGCTACTGCTGTCTTTTCTCTCTAGAATTCTCCCCTCACTTTCACTCTTTCACTGCCTTTTTTTTTTTTTTGAGACAGGTCTTACTTTTACTTTGTCACTCAGGTTGTAGCACAGTGGCTTGATCATAGCTCACTGCAGTCTCAACCTCCTGGGCTCAAGGGATCCTCCTGCCTCAGCCTCCTGAGTAGCTAGGACTATAGGCACATGCCACCATGCCTGGGTAATTTTTCCATTTTCTGTAGAGATGGGGTCTCAATATGTTTGCCCAGACTGGTCTAAAACTTCTGGGTTCAAGTGATCCTCCAGCGCCAGACTCCCAAAGTGATTGGATTACAGGTGTGAGCCACCATGCTTAGCCATATCATCCATTTTAAGTGAGAAATTCAATTATTGTTAGTATATTTAAAATAAGATGCAACCAGCCAGGCACAGTGGCTCACATCTGTAATCCTAACACTTTGGGAGGCCAGGCAGGCAGGTCACCTGAGGTCAGGAGGTTGAGACCACCCTGGGCAACATGGTGAAACCCTGTCTCTACTAAAAATGCAAAAGTTAGCCAGGTGTGGTGGCGCATGCCTGTAATCCCTACTATTAGGGAGGCTGAGGCAGGAGAGTCGCTTGAACCCGGGAAGCGGAGGTTGCAGCAAGCCAAGATCACACAATTGCACTCCAGCCTAGGTGACAGAGCGAGACTGTCTCAAAAAAAAAAAAAAAAAAAAGAGCCAGATGTGGTGGCGAGTACCTGTAATCCCAGCTACTCCGGAGGCTGAAGCAGGAGAACCACTTGTACCCGGGAGGCAGAGGCTGCAGTGAGCTGAGACGGCACCACTGCACTCTAGCCTGGGTAACAGAGGGAGACTCTCTCCAAAAACATGATGATAATAAATAAAATAAAATAAGATGCAACCATCTTATTTTAAATGATTTCCATCACAAAACAAACAAACAAAAAAACACAGAACAACAAAAAAAAAACCTCATGCTCATTTACTAACTCCTCATTCCCACCCCCAAACCCTGGTAACCATTAATTTCTTTTATACTGCTATATATTTGCCTTTTTTGGACCTTTCATACAAATGAATTCATTCAGCAGCTGAGTGTGATAGCATATGCCTGTAAACCCAGCTACTCTGTGGAGGGTGAGGGGGAAAATCGTGTGAGTCAGGAGTTACAGACCAGCCTGGACAACACAGCAAGACCTTATCTCAAAAATAAATAAATTCATTTATTGAGTATGTGATCTTTTGTGACTGTCTTCCTTCACTTATCAAAATGTTTTCGGCCAGGCGCGGTGGCTCACGCCTGTAATCCCAGCACTTTGGGAGGCCAAGGCAGGCGGATCATGAGGTCAGGATATTGAGACCATCCTGGCTAACACGGTGAAACCCCGACTCTACTAAAAATACAAATAATTAGCTGGGCATGGTGACGGGCGTCTGTAGTCCCAGCTACTCGGGAGGCTGAGGCAGGAGAATGGCGTGAACCTGGGAGGCAGAACTTGCAGTGAGCCGAGATCGCGCCACTGCACTCCAACCTGGGCAAGAGAGGAAGACTCCGTCTCAAAAAAAAAAAAAAAAAAAAGTTTTCAAGGATCACCCATCACCCATGTTATAGCACTTATCAGGAGTTCACTCCTTTTCTTACTAAATAATATTCCATTGTATAGCCAGACACATTTTATTTATCCTTTCATCAGTTGATGGACATTTAGGTTGTTTCTACTTTGGGGCTATTACAAGTAACGTTCCTATCAACTCTTGCGTATAAGTTTCTGTGTCAATTTTTCTTTCTTTCTTTTTTTTCTTTTTTTAAAGACAGAGTCTTACTCCCAGGCTGGAGTGCAGTGGCACAAACATAGCTCACTGTAGCCTCGACCCCCTGGGCTCAAGTGATACTCCCACGTCAGCCTCCCAAGTAGCAGGGACTACAGAAACGCGCCACCGTGTCTGGCTATTTTTTATTTTCAGGGGAGACGGGGTCTCCCTGTGTTGCCCAAGCTGGTCTTGAACTCCCAGGTTCAAGCGATCCACCCTCCACAGCCCCCCAAAGTGCTGGAATTACAGGTTTAAGTCACTGGACCCGGCCTTTTGCCCATTTTTTACTAGTTTTTTTTTTTTTTTTTTTATTGATGAGTTGTAAAAGCTCTTTATATGTTCTATAGACAAATACCTTATTAATATATGATTTGCAAACAGTTTTTCCCATTTAGCCATCCTAGTGGATCTGAAATCGTTCAAGGATCTTTTGAGTCCATTCTTTGTATTTCAGAGAACTAGCTCATAATCTGGTATACGGTATGTGTTCAATAAATGACAGACAGATGTTAAATAATATTAACTGCTTTGGAAACAAGGATAAATGGCTTACTTGTTCAGCATCCCCTTCACACTTCACACCTAGCACTAGACACAAAGCAAATGCTTGGAAAATACTCAGACACTGAGTAACTCTCTCTTAATTCTCTCTTGAACAAACAGTAGGGATGATATTGCAGAAGAATCCAGAGGAACTGGGAAAGCCATCTGAAACAGCCAATGACTGCTAAGTTTAAAAGTGACTCCTTTTGACACAGTGGCCATGTGAAAAAAATTAAATATCTTAAAAATAAATTTAAAAAAGTGAATCTTGGCCAGGCATGGTGGCTCATGCCTGTAATCTCAACACTTTGGGAGGCCGAGGCAGGAGGATCACTTGAGGCCAGGAGTTGGGAGATCTGCCTGGGTACCATAGCAAGACTCCATCTCTACAAAAAATTTAAAAATTAGCCAGGTGTAGTGGCACACACCTGTAGTCCCAGCTACTCAGGAGGCTGAGGCAGGAGGATCACTTGAGCCCAGGAGGTTCAGACTGCAGTGAGCCATGATCACACCACTGAACTCCAGCCTGGGTGACAGAACAAGACTCTGTCAAAAAAAAAGAAAAAAAAAAGTGACTCTTCCTTATAAGAGAAATACTAACATAATCCTACTTGATCTTTAATAGCCAGCAGTAAATACTTTCCAAACTTAACATAGCATACAGCTAGGACTGAAGGAAGCTTTAGGGAGAAGGGAAAACCAAAGTTCACAGCTGGTAGTACCAGAAGGCCTAGTTCAGTGGGATAAGAAATATATCTACTATCTTTTCCTTCCTATTACTCAGTCTACAAACTTAATTCAGGTCCTTCAACCTCATGTACTTCATGAGTCACTGTGTCACCCAAGTTCAAATCTTCTGGTGTCCTAATGCTGTCTGTGAAAGTAAGAACTCCTTAGCAGACTACACAATGCCCGTCACAGGAGCACTGAGAGTGAGCTCTCAGGACCACACAAGGCCATGACCTGACCCCTAGCTGTCTTTCCAGTTTTACCTTCCTCTGCTCCCAGCTCCTTTGGGACTTAACACATGCTCTTCTGCAGTATACATAATACATCAGAAATTATGTGCATTTTAGAATGAGATAAATCTGGAAGCCCTACTTGCCGGGATTAAGGCAAATTTTTCCTGTCCCTTAATCCCTCCTCCATTTCTGCCCCAAGAATGATCTTTCTATAATGCACATCTGACCCATGTCATTCACCTAAGTTCCTTTTTTTTTGAGACGGAGTCTCGCTCTTTTGCCCAGGCAGGAGTGCAGTGGCACAATCTCGGCTCACTGCAACCTCCACCTCCCAGCTTCAAGTCATTCTCCTGCCTCAGTTTCCCAGGTGGCTGGGATTACAGGTGCACAGCACTACGTCTGGTTAATTTTTTGTATTTTTAATAGAGACGGGGTTTCATCATGTTGCCCAAGCTGGTCTGGAACTCCTGACCTCAAGTGATCCCCCCACCTCAGCCTCCCAAAGTGCTGGGATTACAGACATGAGCTACTGCGCCTGGCCAACCTAAGTTCTTAAAGCTCTTCTATAGCTAATCATCAGCTACAGATAAAAAATCCAAACTCCTCAGCACAGCATATAAGGCCTTATGTGTCATCACATCTGCCTCCCTTTCCAGTCTCCCTACTTTATCATTACTCCCCACCTTCTACTCTGAGGTTCCAGTAATACTAAACCGCATACAGTTCCCTGAAGGTGCCATTCCCTTTCTCACCTCCCACCTTGCACATGCTGCTCCTCCTGCCTAGAGGGCTCTCCTATTCTCTCTTAGCTGGTTAATTTCTAGTCACTTTCACACTCAGCTATGGTATCACTTCTAGGGATACCTTTTCTGATCCCTTGCCTGCCATTTCTGGTGCTCCCTGAAATCTCTGCTTCTTCGTATTATAGCAATTATTACATCTGTTTACTAACTTTTGTACTACACCATGACAGCCTGAGAGCAAGGCCTGTGTCTTTGTTATCTTTCACATCTAATGCAGTATCTTGGTAAATTCGCAGTGTGACCAATCAATAAACAAGTGAACAGGATACTCCCAACACACACATGAGGCTGGCAGAACAAATGACTTTATTATTTTTTTAAAGCTGACAGCATTACCTATTGACATGTCACAGATAACAGCTGCATGGCAGAGCTAAGATAAAAAGCCAGATCTCTGAAGATCAGAGATCCAGAACAACTTCCAAATGTCCTAATTAACATTAAATGGTACCTAATTAACATTAAATGGTACCATGGTGATGCCATTTATTCAAGTCAAAGCAAAAAATTCCAAAAAATATAAAAGTCAAGCTTGATTATTTTCTTTCCCTTACATCACATATCCAATCCACCAGCAGGTCCTGTAGGCTCTATTACAAAACATATTCTAAATTTATCCACTTTTCTCCATCGTCTCTGCTATCCCTGCTATGGTTTGAATGTTTGTGTTCCCCAAAATTCGTATGTTGAAATCTAATCTCCAATGCAATAGTATTCAGAGGTGGAGGGAACCTTTAGGAGGTGATCAGGTCATGAAGGTGGAGACCTCATGAATGGGATTAGTGCCCTTACAAAAGTGGCTTTAGGGAGGCTGTGTGTCCCTTCTGCCACGTGAGGACATAGCAACAAGGAGCCCCCTTTGAAGCACAGAGCCCTTGCCAGACATCAAATCTGCTAGAACTTTGACTTTAGACTTCCCAGCCTCCAGAACTGTGATATATTTTTCTGTGTATGTGTACATACACACACACACATATATATATAGTGGGTTTTTTTTTTTCCAGACAGAGTCTTGCTGGAGTGCAGTGGTGCGATCTTGGCTCACTGCAACCTCCGCCTCCCAGGTTCAAGTGATTCTCCTGCCTCAGCCTCCTGAGTAGCAGGGATTACCAGTGCCTGCCACCATGCCCGGCTAATTTTTTTTGTATTTTTAACAGAAACAGAGTTTCAACATGTTGGCCGGGCTAGTCTCAAACTTCTGGTCTCAAGTAATCCACCCGCCTCAGCCTCCCAAAGTGCTGGGATTACAGGCGTGAGCAACTGTGCCCGGCCAAATTTCTGCTGTTTATAAATTAGCCAGTCTAAAGTATTTTACTATGGCAGCCCAAAAGGACTAACACACACCCTCAACTCCGAAACACTATCATCTCCCAACTGGACTATTACAATAACCTCCTAACCCTCTCATTGAGTCACCTCCTACAATCCATTCTTCTCAAAGCAGCCAGAAAGATCTTTTTAAAAATGTAGGCCGGGCGCAGTGGCTCAAGCCTGTAATCCCAGCACTTTGGGAGGCCGAGACGGGTGGATCACGAGGTCAGGAGATCGAGACCATCCTGGCTAACCCGGTGAACCCCCGTCCATACAAAAAAAAAAAAAAAAAAAAAAAAAACTAGCCGGGCGAGGTGGCAGGCGCCTGTAGTCCCAGCTACTCGGGAGGCTGAGGCTGGAGAATGGCGTGAACCCGGGAGGCGGAGCTTGCAGTGAGCTGAGATCCGGCCACTGCACTCCAGCCTGGGCGACAGAGCGAGACTCCGTCTCAAAAAAATAAAAAATAAAAAATAAAATAAAAATAAAAAATAAAAATGTAAATCAGCTCACATCACTCCCATTTTGAAACCCAATCAAAGTCTTCTCATTATACTCTCAATAAAATTCAACATGTACCGCAGCAGCTACAAGGCCTTATAAATCTGACCTTGCCAGACTCCCTGCCCTCATACAACATCATTTTTCCTTTGCTAACTATGATCTGTCGCACTGGCATTCTTTTTGGTCCCAGGACACACCTTGCTCATTCCCATTAATTTGTACTTGCTTCTCCCTCCACCTGAAACATATGTGCTTTCAAATCTGGAAATTGCTAGGTCTTCACCATTCAGGTCTTGGTTCAAATAGCATTTCCTCCGAGGCTTTCCATAACCACCATATTTAAAGTAGCCCTTCTCTTCCAGTCATCTTTATCACATTACGTTACTTTTCTCAAAGCACTTGTCACCATCTAGAGTTATCCTGTTTATTTGTTATCTGCTTTACCACGTTAGAAACTAAACCTAATATGAGCAAGGACCTCGGTTGTCTTGTTCACTGCTGAATTACTGTGACCTAGAAAAATGTTTGACACTGAAGTCACAAGTATTTGAAGAAGGAAATAATGAATAATTAATACAGACCACAAACTTAATAAATGTTTACTGAATACGTGAGTGAATGAATTAGGGAGATAAATAAAGGGCAAAACACAAATAAGTGAAAGCACTGCTATTTAACACTTTTATAGCTGCTTACTTTTCTCCACCCTATTGTCTTTGCTCAAGCTCAGGTCCCCCCATCATCTCGCTCCTCAACTACTGCAATATCTCCTAACTGATTTATTCTCCTTTTTCCAACCTGATCCCTCCAAAAGTAACTTCCAAACTTCAACTAGACTTGGTCATTCTGAGACATAGATCTAACATGTTACTCCTCTGCTCAACACTCTTCAGTGGCTCTCTACAGCCCAGGCTTTTTAGCAGAGTCACTCACTGCTATCCCCTTATGTTTAACCTAAATTCCAGTTATACAGAACTTCATACAGTTCCCAGAATATTCCACGCTGTTTAACGTCTCCAAGCTTTGCATATCTTTTCATTTTGCTGGACCACTCACTCTTCCTTACCTCACTGATTTTGACTATCTATTGAACTCAAACTTAATCCTCAAGAACAAACTCAAACATCTTCTCCATTAAGTCTTTAAGGATTCCTGAACCAGAGTTAATCACTCACTCTTTTGTGTCATCACAGTATTTAACACATGCTGACACTATACTACAACCATCTGTTCCCATGTCTGGTATACCTCATGAGACTATTAATCTCCTGAGAAAGTTTTCATCTTTGTGTCCCCAGCACAGTATCTAGCATATATCAGCACTCATTAATTGGTGACTGAAGGAATGAATAAATGTATCCAAACTCCTCAGTCTGGCATTCAAAAATCAACCTCATGTTGGCCCCCAACCTACCTTTTCTAATTTAGCTCTTACTCTTACTTGCTAATCACAAATACATTCTCATTTCTCAACATTTACCTTGAGCGTTCATTCCTAATGCTCTAATGAAATTCAAATCATCCAGGAAGGCCGAACTCCACGAAGTCTTCCCTAGCCATACCAATGAGAGGGACTTACTTCCCCTACAATACTTTGTTTTTTTCTACTGGAAAAAAAAATTTAGTACTTCTTATTTTAAAATTATGGCCACTATCTTTCCAACTGGACTACAAGTATTTTTCTAACTAGACTGTAAATTCCCTAAATACAAGAAACATGGTTTTCTCTCAACCCAAATCCCTAACATAGTGACTTGCACAAAGCATGCAGTTATCAGTAAATATGTCATTAGTGAGGAATCATATACTTAAGGATTAGAGATTTCATGCCTTTATTCCTTTATACATGTGCTTTTTTTTTTTTTTGAGACGGAGTCTAGCTCTGTCGTCCAGGCTGGAGCGCAGTGGCGCGATCTCCGCTCACTGCAAGCTCCGCCTCCTGGGTTTACACCGTTCTCCTGCCTCAGCCTCCCGAGTAGCTGGGACTACAGGCGCCCACCATCTCGCCCGGCTAGTTTTTTGTATTTTTTAGTAGAGACGGAGTTTCACCGTGTAGACCAGGGGTTTCACCGTGTAGACCAGGATGGTCTCGATCTCCTGACCTCGTGATCCACCCGTCTCGGCCTCCCAAAGTGCTGGGATTACAGGCTTGAGCCACCGCGCCCGGCCACATGTGCTTTTATCTTGGCCTAAAGTGGCCTCCTATCCACACGGTAAACTTTTAAGAATCAGCCTAAATGCCATACCCTATCGGAAGTCTTCTTTAATGCTCCCAAATAGACTTAAGCACTCCTTCTTCTGCACACCGGTGGCATCTTGTACATAATTTATAACTCCACTCATCATACTATACTGTCATTATCACTTGATGGGTTCCTCTCCCAACTAGACCATAACCTCTTTAGAGCAGAGATAGTCTCTTTATCCATTTATTAATTCCCAAGACTAAAAAGAGTACCTGGCATAATTAAGTGCACAATAAATACATAGTGACTTTTGAAAATAGTGAATCCATGTCATAGTGTATACCAGCAATAGTGTACACTATAACATGAAGACATGAGGTTGTATCACCAGGTTCAAATACCACCTCCACTTATAAGCTATGTGACCCTGAATAAATTACTTTACTGTGTCTCAGTTTTTCTCATCTGGAAAATTAAGATCATAACAGTATTGAAACAGAATTAGCTCTTCCTCTTCCAGTAAGCAGCCTAAGATGATCTGTGAAAATGGTTGCCTATTAATTCGACCCAGAACATCCCACAAAATCATGCAAATCAAGACATGAAAATCTTCATATAAGGAGACGCAAGAAACTGCCCAGGCCATGGGGTGGAGGGAGGTGGGGGGGGGGGGGCGATGCAAATCCAAAAAGCCACAAAGTATCTGAAAGATGTCACTTTATAGAAGCAATGTAAGCCATTCCATTGTTACAAATGTGGCATCAGTAAGTGTGCCTAAGTCAAACAGTGAGGCTGGGCACAAGGCTCATGGCCCAAAAGAGTGAATTTTGCTGCACACACTTAAAAATGCAGAGTAATGCTGAACTTAACAGTTTAGATGAGCTAGGTACAGTGGCTCACACCTGTAACCCCAGCACTTTGGGAGGCCAAGGTGGGCAGATCGCCTGAGGTCAGGAGTTCAAGATCAGCCTGGCCAACATGGTGAAACTCCATCCTACAAAAATACAAAAATTAGCCAGGCATGGTGGCGGGTGCCTGTAATCCCAGCTACTGGGGAGGCTGAGGTGGGAGAATCGTTTGAACTTGGGAAGCAAAGGTTGCAGTGAGCCGAGATCGCACCATTGCACTCCAGCCTGGGCGACAGAGCGAGACTCCATCTCAAAGGTTAAAATAAAGAGTTAAGAGGTATTAACAGAATATCTGGTCATCGAACATATCCAGGTACATGAAGCACCCAAGATGCACTGCCATATTTACAGAGCTCAAGACCAAATTAATCTATACATGAGCTCCCCTGCCACACTGAGATGATCCTACCAAAAAGGAGAAAATCGTTCCTTAACCAGAAGAGGTGGTTGCACAGAAGAAAAAGATCCCAGAAGAAATGGATCAAACAAAAACGTATGGTAAGAGAATAAATTCAGGATAAAATAAATTCAAATAAAAGGTTTTTTAAAAGAATTAAGGTCGGGAGCAGTAGCTCACGCCTGTAATCCCAGCACTTTGGGAGGCCGAAGCGGGCGGATCACCTGAGGTCGGGAGTTCCAGACCAGTCTGACCAACATGGAGAAACTCCATCTCTACTAAAAACACAAAATCAGCTGGGCATGGGGACGCACGTCTGTAATCCCAGCTACTCAGGAGGCTGAAGCAGAAGAATCGCTTGAACCCAGGAGGCGGAGGCTGTGGTGAGCAGAGATCCACCACTGCACTCCAGCCTGGGCAACAAGAGCAAAACTCTGTCTCAAAAGAAAAAAAAGAATTACGAGATTACACTTGTAAAATGCTTACTTTACTGCCTGGCACATAGTATGCACTAAAAAAGTTAGCTATTCCTGTTATCATTAAAATAGGAGAAAAGACTTTCTGCAGGGCACTAAATGACAAGCTCAGAGGTAGTTAGGCTCAATCCTATGGGCAACAGGGAGTAATATGTCACATGAGGCTTCTAAGTAACAGAATGCATTGAGTTACTGATAACACCCTGTGAAAACGGAGGACAAAATGAACAGAAACCTTGGCAGGGGTTGTGCTCTCTGCCTCCCCTTTCCCCAGTCTCTCCCTAGCTGCCTGGGGCCAAAAACCCCATGGCCATGATCCAGCATCCTCTTGGGAAAGTTGCACTTTAGAGGGAACTAATGAGTTTATGTTTACCTACAAATTTTTCTCTGAGGAATAAAGGTAACAAATGACTTCAAGGGAAAACACAAATAACATAGAGATGAGAAATGACACAAGATGTATTATATTGGGTTGCCTTCCACGGAGTAAGATTTCAGACCAAATAAAGCCAGGAGTACTGGGCCTACATCCCCCAGAGGCATTCTCTGGCAGTGTTTGTGCCATGGCAAGTCAGAGATGCAAAGAAGCAGAATCTGGGAAAAGGTATGATGAGGACTAAAAAGTTGAAGCAATACAGAAATAAGAATCTAATCCAATCTGAGGGACACTCCGACAGAGGTATTCAAAGAAGCAATAGTCTGACCATGGAATGATTAGCTCACTATCATTATACGGGTTCACATACACACTGGTGTCCATTTTCTGGGGATGTTCAACATGGGTGGATGGACTAGATTTAAGATTCATTTTCAAGCACAAAAATTAGCTGGGCGTGGTGGCAGTGTCTGTAATCCCAGCTACTCTAGAAGCTGAGGCAGGAATCACTTGAACCCAGGAGGCAGAGGTTGCAGTGAGCCAAGATCGCACTCCAGCCTGGGCAAACAGGGCGAGACTCTGTCTCAAAAAAATAAAAAATAAAAATTCAAGTTCAATAAATATTTGAATAACTACTCCATGCTAGCCACTGTGAAAGATTAGGTGCTGAAAATACAGAGATGAAAAAAATGATAAGGTGCAGTCCCCTCAAGGAGTTCCCTGCCTAATGGAAGAGACAATACGATATGGTAAGTGCTGACAGAAATCTGTACAGGGAGCTATGGGAGCAGAAAGCAGTGCCGATGACTCACTGGTAAGGACCAATTTGGCATTAATTTAAATGAATCCAATGAAAATATTTCATAGGCAGTTTAAAAACAAATACTGATACGGTCAAATAGTACGCATGCCAGTCACACTTTGCGATTTAGTCAACATTCCCTTTATCCTTGACAGAATCCACACCTACAAGCATTCTTATTTACTCAATAAATATATTGATATGGACTATGTGCCAAGCTCTGAGCAAGGCACTGAGGAACGCACAAAGATGAGAAAAATAGTCCTTGCACCCAAAGAATTAAAACATTCCTCTTCATCTTCATCTTTCCTTCCCCTCTCTCCTAACCCCTTACTGATCGATTGACATATTAAATTCCTTCTGGAAGTAGATGTGTTATTAAGCCATAATAAAAAAGTGACCTGAAACAGGCCGGGCCCAGTGGCTCACGCCTGTAATCCCAGCACTTTGGGAGGCCGAGGCAGTGGATCACAAGGTCAGGAGATCGAGACCATCCTGGCTAACACAGTGAAACTCCGTTTCTACTAAAACTACAAAAAAAAATTAGCCGGGCGTGGTGGCGGGCGCCTGTAGTCCCAGCTACTCGGGAGGCTGAGGCAAGAGAATGGTGTGAACCCAGGCGGCGGAGCTTGCAGTGAGCCAAGATCGCACGACTGCATTCCAGCCTGGGCGACAGAGCAAGACTCCGTCTCTTTTAAAAAAAAAAAAAAAAAAAAAAAAAAAAAAAAAA
>NW_016811643.1:2006537-2032696 GCF_001698545.2 Rhinopithecus bieti
AAAAAAAAAAAAAAAAAAGTGACCTAAAAAAAAGCAAGGGTGAGCTGGCGGTGGCAGGTATTGGAATGGGAATTCAAATGGGAATCTGCCAGGGTATCTGCCACAGCATGAGGTTTTGACTGAATTCCAAAGTCAAAGGTGATGGAATAAGAGGCTATATGTAAGCCTTTTTGTCTACTCCTTCCCCATCACCATTTTTAATTTTGTCATCCCAATGTTAATTATGAGCACAGATTATTAAAAATAATTACAGGCCAGGCGTGGTGGCTTATGCCTATAATCTCACACCTATAATCCCAGCACTTTGGGAGGCCAAGGCGGGCGGATCACGAGGTCAGGAGATGGAGACCGTCCTAGCTAACATGGTGAAACCCTGTCTGTACTAAAAATACAAAAAAATAGCCAGGCGTGGTGGCACGCACCTGTAGTCCCAGCTACTCAGGAGGCTGAGAAAGGAGAATCACTTGAACCCAGGAGGCAGAGGTTGCAGTGAGCCAAGGTCGCACCACCGCACTCCAGCCTGGACAACAGAGAGACTCCGTCTCAAAAAAAAAAAAAAAAGGAGAAGAATTATATCTTCATTCACTCACTCATTCAGTCATTCACTAGTATTTACTGAGTACCTGATGAGAGTCATAAGAAACATGGCCAAAATAAAACTCTGGGATCCAAGTCTTTCAAAGCTGCAAAAGATCTCAAAGGTCACCTAGTCCAAACCCATCATTTCACAGACAAAAAACTGAGGTACAGAGAGACTGGAATCTTTCCTGAGTTCACATATTTATACATTTATTGAGTCATACTCTATGCCAGGCACAAAGGATAAAGGAATGAAAAGGCCTTCCTTTCGAGGAGAACACAGTCTGGTGGGAAAGACAAATACCATGACTCCAGTTAAATCACCTCCGGAAAGGAAGACCCAAATGTACAAAATGGAAATGTCTAGCGTAGAACAGGATGGGCAGTATAGAGTACTCATATTGCCCGTTGTGGTTAACAGCACAAGCACTGAAGTAGTCTTGGATTTGAACCCCAGTTCTGTCACTTACCTGGCTGTATAACATTGGGCAAGTTACTTAAATTCTCTATGCCTCAGCTTCCACATCTATAGAATGAGATAGTAATAAGAGTACATATCTTATAAGGTTACGGTATTAAATTAGATCATGAATCTAAGGGCTGGGCGCAGTGGCTCATGCCTGTAATCCCAACACTTTGGGAGGCTGAGGCAGGCAGATTGCTTGAGTACAGGAGTTCGAGACCAGTCTGAGCAACATGGTGAAACTCTGTCTCTACAAAAAGTTAGCCAGGCATGGTAGTGCACACCTGTGGTCCCAGCTACTTGGCAGGCTGAGGTGGGAGAATCACTTGAGCCTGGGAAGCCGAGGTTGCAGTGAGCAAAGATCACTCTACTGCACTCCAGCCTGAGTGACAGAGTGAGACTGTCTAAAAAAAAAAAAAAAGAATGCATTTAAAACACTTGGCACAGGACTAGGCACAGAATAAGTAATCTGTATTATTTCACCCTCAGCGCTCTTTTCTGCTAAGCCCTGGCTTCAGAGCCCTTCTCAATACAGGCTTCTAAGTATCTATGATCAGGTGGCTGTCTCTGAGATAAAATAAATCTGCTATTCCTAGTCTAGAATATGAGTCCACTGTTTACTACTTTATGGCTTTTTCCCCACTACACTTGCCACCACTCACTTTACATGCCTAAAAAAATCCAGAGGTAGTCAGATATCCAGACTAAACTTCAGTCACATATGCCTTGATCCCTCAGTAAGATACTGGCTCGGCCCAAAAACCTCTAGAGAAGAAAATCCCTGGCAACAAGGTACATTTACTAAATGTCTATAAGGAGAGAACCACAGGGGAAAGGACAAACAAAAACCCAGTGATTACTGCTTGAAGAAGCAAGGGATGGGAACTTCCACAGTCTGCCCGCTGGGGGTTTACCAACCTATCTGGGAAAAGGAGACGTAACACTCACTGCCACTTCCTCCTTGATGTACCCACCGCACCCCCCTCACTATCACAGTATCTGTGACATATTTTGCATGTACTTATCACTCTTTCTCTACTCATACCAGTCTGTGAACTCTCTGAGGGCAATTATCACACTTTATGCATCTTGGTATTATCAGGCACACCAAAGTGCCGGGCACACAAATGTTTCAGAAGTTTGAGGACTAAGTTGAGAAATGAGGGAACAAACTTAAACAGAGAAAACCATAAAAGGCAAGGCGAAAAGGTATCAGTGTAGATCAGAATAGTCCAAGAAGCCAAGGGAGCTAGAACTTTAAGGGGCAGGTGGAATTTCAAAAAGCAATAAGGGAAAAGAAAGGTATTCTAGGCAGACTGGACAGCACCAACAAAGCCTGGCAGTAATTAGAAACAGTACATAGAGTGCTAGAGCCAGAAAGAGCTGGAGACGATTTCATCTAATAATTCAATTCTCATAGGGATGTCATAAACATTTAATAAAAAAGCATATACCATTAGGCAGAAGAGCTAGCATATCACAAACATCCACTAAATGGTAGCTATCATACTACTAATCAAAAATAATGATTATCAAATACTTATTGGGTGCCTACTGTATGCCAGAAACATGCTGAGTGAAGAGAATACAATGGTGAGCAAGATACACTTGGACTCTGCTCTCTCACGAAGCTTACAGTCTAGTGGGGAAGGCAGACAATTTTATAATGCTTGGTGGGGCTGCCCTAGGCAAAGTACAAGTGGGCTGAGGGAACACAAAGCGGGGTCACCCAGGCTGGGCGTGGGGGCTCACACCTGTAATTTCAGCACTTTGGGAGGCCGAGACGGGCGAATCACGAGGTCAGGAGTTCAAGACCATCCTGGCTAACACGGTGAAACCCCCCCCGTCTCTACTGAAAATACAAAAAATTAGCTGGGCGTGGTAGCAAGCACCTGTAGTCCCAGCTGCTAGGAAGGCTGAGGCAGGAGAATGGCGTGAACCCAGGAGGCGGAGCTTGCAGTGAGCCGAGATTGCACCACCGCACTCCAGCCTTGGCGACAGAGCGAGACTCCATCTCAAAAAAATAAAAAAAAAAGTTTTTTTTAATTTAAAAAGTGGGCTGACCCAATCAGTGGACTATAACAGAAAAATCCTTGGTTTTCAAAGGGTGGCTTCAAGCACCTTAGGGGTTCTGTTGAATCCATTCAAGGACCACAAGGCTTCAGAGTGAGATTTTGTTTGAATAAAAGGATTCATGACTAAATAAAGGTTTAAAAACCACCAATCTAGTCCAATCTCCTCTTTTAACAAGAGTAAAACAGGGCCAAAGAGAGGTAAATTATTCACCTGAGGCAATAATATTAATACCTCAAGTTAGCTGCAGGCTGGGATACCTGCTTTGAACTCTGGCTTGAGCTGGAAACTCCTCACTGAATCTGCATGATTTCACATCATTTTGGCAGATAAATAGGACTTGGGAGTGGACACATCCAGATTCACAGTCACCAGCCGCCAGGCAATGCCCTGGCTGGCCCTATTGGGTATTGAAGTGCTTTTCTACCTTAATTCCCAAGTTAGCTTTCTGTGCCCAAAGGGTGCATCTATTTCCTCTCAGAGGTTGGTTAGCCTCCCCTTTGAGGAGGAAATCACTAGCTCCAGGAGTAGATTGGCCTTTGGGCCACCTAAGAGGTACCCACATCTTATCCTACTAGCATCTCAAGCATGCTGTACTTTGCCAGGCTGAGAGACAGAACTGAGCTTAAGCAGTCATCATGACCAGTTTAACACCTGACCTGAGCTGGCTAGGCCCATCTCTCTTATCCCTAACTACCAATAGGCTAATCATTCCTCCTGAACAGGGGTTCAGCAGAATCCAGTTATCAGTGAGTTAAAGGATCTGTATAGAAAAACCAATATTCTTTTGGTTAACCCTCATTTTGATCCCCTCAGGGATGAAATGCTGCTTTATGCTTTGAAAATGGAACTTTTATACAAAGAAAAGAGTTTGGGTCTTTAGAATGAAGGGAAACAAACACTCTGGAATCTGGAAACGTGGGTTTAAATCTTTGTGACACCACTTGGTAGTCTCAAGACCTTTGGCATATCTCAAATCCTCTGAACCTCAGCTTCCTCAATCATAAATAGGGAATACTAATAAAACTTTCCTCACAAATGTGAAATTCAAAATGCTCTTTTGAATCACAGCCACTTATCAAATATATGGTATCCATTTTTACACATGAGATGATTAAGACTATACAATTTTAAAGTACCCACCCCCTAGAGCACAAACGGAACCCAGGTGCTCAGCACAGAATGGGCTAAGCTCCGTATAGCATAGGAAGGCCTGGATCATAAGCTGTACTTCCCTACTCACAAACTGTGGAATCCTAGGAAAGTTCCTTAGCTCTCTAGCCTCAGTCTCATTTATAAAATGGGGTTAACTCCATCTAATTCACAGGCCTACTGTTAGTAATAAATGAGATGATGCAGGTTTTAAACAGAGGCTCGTGTATGGTAAGAGCTGAAGAAACAGTAGCCTTTTCTACTGGTAGCTCTTTTCCTAAACCTTCTTTTCTATTTCTCTCTCCAAAGGAAGAAACCATTAGGAAAGCCTAAATTACGTCTCAATTTCTAGAGAAAGTATTAATGAAACCAGACAAAAAAAGAGAAAAGGAATATGAATGAATGCTATTCCAGACCATGTATCATGCTAATGGCATCTAAAATTGGAAAACACAGGTATAACATCCTGAATGTACACAGCGTGTACATTCTTTCCCAAGAAATAGAAAAGTACAACAGCTCCATCTTAGCCAGGCTACCCATTACCCAATTATAATCTCAGCTCCACATTAGAGTCTATCAATCAAACAGAAAGTGCTACAGAGGGGGCAACATTAACGCCACATGTAAACCACTGCTCTTTTGTAAACCCAACCTTTTTCAGCTCAAACCCATCTCTATCATAAAGACTCCCCCAGCCGACTCAAGCGCTTGATCTCTTGTGCCCCACTGCATTTGTTACATGCCTCCATTACAGCAATTATCTAATATTACAATACGCTATTTGCATGTCTCTTCACTCAACTGTAAATTGGTAAAGCTCCTGTCTTACTCATCTTTGAATTCTCAGTGCAAGACACATGGTAGACCCCATAATTACATATTAAAGACGGATTTCACCTTCTCTTTCACAAGCTAAGGCTGCAAAGAAACAGCTGGGGAGACATTAGTAGAAACTTGAATACAAACTAAGGTCTGCCAGACCAGACCTCTGTTATTTTTGGAGCTTGAAGGGATGACAGTTCCTGCTTCTCAGAGCTTACTTTCTCAAACACACAACAACAAAAAAGATAGAACCAGTCCACATGTAATTTCCGGACAACAGATTATACTTTTTCTCAGGAAATGAAATAAGTAACAAGGTTTCTGGGATGAATGCTAGTGGTTCATATAAAGTTAACTTCTATGCATGACACTCTGTAAAGTCTATTATACTACTAGAAGCTCTTAAGTCCTTAAAACAATAAAGAAAAGCTAAGAGACAAAAATAAAAAATGTCTTAATGAAAATGTTATTTGCTTAGCGGGCACAGTGGCTCACACCTGTAATCCCAGCACATCTGGGAGGCCGAGGAGGGCGGATCACCTGAGGTCGGGAGTTCAAGGCCAGCCTGACCAACATGGAAAAACCCTGTCTCTAATAAAAATACAAAAAATTAGCCGGGCATGGTGGTGCATGCCTGTAATTCCAGCTACTCAGGAGGCTGAGGCAGGAGAATTGTTTGAACCCAGAAGGCAGAGGTTGTGGTGAGCCAAGATTGCACCACTGCACTCCAGCCTGGGCAACAAGAGCAAAACTCCATCTCAAAAAAAAAAAAAGGAAGGAAGGAAGGAAGGAGGGAAGGAGGAAAGAAGGAAGAAGGAATGGAGGGAGGGAAGGAAGGAAAGAAAATGTTTTCTCCTCTGCCAAAACTTCTGCTCTTTATCTCAATGAACCCTGACATACATAACTAAAGCTTTGAGATATACATAATTGTCTCAAGGGAGAGCCCATGACTAACAAACCATAAATAAGAACTTCAATGCAGTATCTACTCTTTCCAAAGTGTCTTCAAATATATCTCATTGAACCACAGCCAACCGTAATCACAGAAATGTAAAAGCCAGAAGGGGTCTTAGAGGTCATTTCCACACCCACTTCACCTAACCAACCAACCAGTATCCAAACACCTATAGTCTCTAGTGATTGGGAGGTAGAAGACTACAACACTTCTTTAAAAATTCCCCTGCTGTGATCACCTGCCAATTTCTCAGTCCCTTCCTCCCATCTTAATGATCTCAATCAGGTAACCCAACTCCTCCAACTCATCCCACTACCAGGCAAGTCTTAGTGCTTCCCAAGTCCACTTCTTCCTTTCTCTGAATCTCATCTTCAGTCATCCCCAATCCTCCCCACTCTTCCCACACCCAACACACAGCAAGGGGCCTCTAAGATTCTGACCCCTCAGAGATCTCCCTGGTTTTATCTCTGACAACCAATCCCCTTCCTCCTACTCCTGTGATGTCTCTGTCCATATGCTGGCATGTGCAGGATCACAAACACCACTAGATCTCAATGCCTCTGGCTTCAGAATCTTTTATTTTCCTTTTTCACCTCTCTCTCTGCTTCTCTGCCCTGTCCCTTCACTCCTTTCACACTCAACATCTCCTTTCTCCTAGTGATTCCTTCAAGGACCACTGGTAATTTAATATCCCAGTCTTTAAATGCCTATTAGATAGGTAAAGGGAACATACAATCTCAAGGAGCTCACCTTCAAGGAACTCATAAGTCTAGAGGGAGAGAGAGAGACACTTATTTATCGTTTAAAACTCAGCAACTCCGGGAAGCCTTCCCTATCCCAAGCTGAACTGTTACACACTTCTCAGTGCCACCATTATATCTTTAATTCAATGACTATTGTCTGTCTCCCACCACTAGATTGTGGGCTCTTCAACGGAGGGGCCCCTTGTCTCCCTAGCACCTGGCCCAGGATCCAGAGCAAAAGTCATAATGTGTATTAAGTGAATAAATGCATGAATTCCGGCATACAATCATTTATTCATCCACTTGTTCCTTCATTCGTTGACGAAAACTTTACTGAGCGTACATTAGATACAAAATCTTAGAATGTAAGGATAAACAAAACATTTCCAACTTTAAGATAACTCAAAGCTATACTACTAGTGGATTAGCACTCTTTCCAGGTCTGTGTCCCCAACCCCCATCCTGGGCTTAGACAGAGTCCTCTCCCACAGAGGAAGCCCCTGAAGAAATTCACGCCCCTCTAACTCAAACTACCTCTTAGCCCTTCGGTCCTACCCTAAGACTCCCAGCTAGTAATCACAAAATCTTAACACCCCTACCCCTCCGACCTCTCTCTCTGTCCTCCATCTCCAACCTTGAAGCTAATGCAAGTCTTCTACTCCCAAGGCCGCCTCGGAGTCCACAAGTCAGTAGTGCCTCTGACTTCCCTCTCCACGCACCCGCCCCCTAGTCAGCTCCTTCCCTCTCAGGATCTTTCCCGTCTCTCCTAAGACCCCCACCTCCCGATACCTCACTGCCACTCCCCTCAGTCTCAGGCTGAGTCTCTCCTCGTCTCTCAACTCCGCTTACCTCATCCAGCTCCCGTTCCCCAGCAGCACCACCTCCAACCTCCACCTCCACCACTGCCGCCATCTTCACGGCTCGCCCCCTCACCGCAGTCCCCGCGCGAGCCAGCTGCTTCCGCCGTTCAAGTGCTCCTAGCCAATCGGCGGCTCGGACTCCAGTAGAGGGGGCGGGGCATCAAAAACAGGCGGAGACTGTCAGGGATCAGGAGGTTATCTACCTGCTGCACGTTTCAGGATCAAGGAGAGAGGAGTCCCGTGCCCTTGCAAGCTTCAGCAAGGGAGCGTTCTTGGAAAATGAGAAACTTGAATCGCATTATTTTCAGTGGAACTATTTAACCAATTCTTCCCTGTGGAGAGCGAAATAGGAGAGTTCCTAAACGGGCAACTTTCGCGACGCTCCCTCAGTCTGGCCACCAAGGAGCGAGACGTGGGTACTAGGAACTACGTTTCCCAAACTGCACTGAGGCTGACACGGAAGTTTAAATTCCGCTCCCTCCACGAGAAAGAGTTGTAGTGAGTGAAAATAAACATTAAAACACACGCAAACGTATTTTCCTGGCTGCAGCACCTGCCGTCTTGCCTCGGTAGGAGTCATTTTCAAAAACAGCAGCTTCTTGAGGCCCAGAACGCATTCCTGTGCTACGGAAGGCGGAAGAGTAGCTCTCGGGGTCAGAAGGCGAAGGTTAGAGGGCCGAATTGGCGGGAGAATAGGTTGGTGGTCCACGATCTGAGGCAACGGTGGCTCCGCGAGGTCCACGGTCCCGGGTGAGGGGCTTTGGGATTTGTTGATGGGGAGGGGAGTGACCGAGAGGGAGGAGGGGTGGCCATAAAGGAAATGAACAGAGCAGCCTGTTCCCGATGAACAGTGAAAGCAGAGGTACGGCTTGAGCTCCAGAAACTGAGAGCTGAAGAGCCTTGCGGGACCTCCACGGCCCCCACATTCCGCGTCTTAGTTAGGCTGTCATGCCAATTCATACATCTCTGCACACTTTTCTAACCCAGTTCCTGCGGCCCCCGCTCCTGCCATACCCTCCTTTTGGTACACCATACTGCCCCACCCCTACGTATGCCTTCGTAACTGATTTTTCAGCAGCATGTGAACTCGATACCTTGCAAACCTGTAGCCCCAGTTCACACGCCTCTGGGCGTCCGCCTGGATCTGTCTGGTGAACGGAACTAGGATGGCCTGTGAGTCCACAGAACGTCTAGAAAAGTCAGCTTTATACTGGGACTAACAGAAAATTAGAGGGAATTATTTACATCATCTACAGGCATCTCATGTACTTAAAATAAAAGTAATTATTTTTATTTTGTGAAACTTAATACGGAGAATGTTATAAACACTGTACACCCATCACCCTAAATTGACTATTGGCCTTATGATTTATTTGCTTACTCATTTCTTAAAAGCTAGGTAATACAATAAAAGTTAAACTTACCTGTTTTTTCTACTCTCAAGCCCATTACCCTCTCATCTTCTCCAGAAGCAACTATTATGGATTAGAATTAGCTTGTGTTCTCCCAATCCATTTTTAAAAATTATATGTAGCTGTGACTATACAGTATTGTATTGTGTTTCATTTTGTTTTTTAATCCAAGTGCATTTTTTTTTTCTTTGAGACGGTGTCTTGCTCTGTTACCAAGGCTGGAATGCAGTGGTTCAATCTGGGCTCCCTGCAGCCCCCGCCTCCTGGGTTCAGACGATTCTTGTGTCTCAGTCTCCTGAGTAACTGGGACTATGGACGCGCCACCACGCCCGGATAATTTTTGTATTTTTAGTAGAGACGGGGTTTCGCCGTATTGGCCATGGTCTCGAACTCCTGACCTCAAGTGATCCACCTGCCTCGGCCTCCCAAAGTGCTGGGATTACAGGTGTGAACCACTGTGCCCAACCTGAGTGATACAGGGTCTGGCTTTGTCACCCAGGTGGACTGCAGTGGCATGATAACTGCTCACTGTAGTCTCCATCTCCCAGGCTCAAGCAATTCTCCCACCTCAGCCTTCTGAGTACCTGGGACTATAGGCATGTGCCACCACACCTGGCTGATATTTTAAAATATTTTGTAGAGATCGGGTCCCACTATGTTGCTGGTCTTGAACTCCTGGGTTCAAGCAATCCTCCTGAGCCTCTGCCTCCCAAAGTGATGAGATTACAGGTGTGAGCCACTGTACCCAGCCTTTTAGGTATAATTATTTGTCTTTATTTTATTTTGTTTTATTTTATTTCATTTTTTGAGACAGAATCTCACTTTGTTACCCACGCTGGAGTGCAGAGGGGTGATCTTGGCTCACTGCAACCTTTGCCTCCCAGGTTCAAGCAATTCTCCTGCTTCAGCCTCCCTAGTAGCTGGGATTACAGGCATGTGTCACCACACCCAGCTAATTTTTGTATTTTGAGTAGAAATCGGGTTTCACCGTGTTGGCCAGGCTGGTGTCAAACTCCTGACGTCAAGTGATCCACCCACCTC
This sequence comes from Rhinopithecus bieti, assembly GCF_001698545.2. Classification (NCBI taxonomy): domain Eukaryota; kingdom Metazoa; phylum Chordata; class Mammalia; order Primates; family Cercopithecidae; genus Rhinopithecus; species Rhinopithecus bieti. Next base: position 2,016,641 of record NW_016811643.1, read on the forward strand.
GACCTCCCAAAATGCTGGTATTACAGGTATGAGCCACCATGCCCAGCCTAGGTATAATTTTTTAAATATGTTGTGAGGTAGGGATCTACTTTTATTTTTCTTCTCATTGTCAACCAATTTCCTGAACATCATTTATTACTTTATTGCTTCTGACAGAATCATGATGCTGCTCTGAAGTGTAGGAGATCATGAACATGACAAAAATCCATATCCTCAAAGAGCTTACTACTTAGTGAGGAGGCACACAGGGTAAACAAGTAATTACCAAGAAATGGCAGCAACAGTTTTTGTAAGGGAAGGAGTTCTCAAAGAACTTAATCTTGTGAGAACTACAAGCAGTTTGATTGTCGGAATTGCCAAACCAAGAGTGTTTATTTATTTATGTATTTATTTATTTTTGAGATAGGGTTTCACTGTCTCCTAGGCTGGAGTGTGATGGTGCGATCTCAGCTCACTGCAACCTCTGCCTCCCAAGCTCAAGCAATCCTCCTGCCTCGGCCTCCTGAGTAGCTTGGGCTCCAGGCACACGCCACCACATCTGGCAAATTTTTTTTTTTTTTTTTTTTTTTTTTTTTGTAGAGGGATTTCGCCATGTTGTCCAGGCTGATCTTGAACTCCTGGGCTTAAGATATCCACTGTCCTCAGCTTCCCAATGTGCTGGGATTGCAGGCGTGAGCCACCATGCCTAGCCTGAGTGTTCATTGATGATAAGAGATGGTGGAGTTTTCGCATCAAATCACAAAATATACTGTGAGTTTCTTCAAAACAGAGGCTATGTCTTACTTATTTTTATTATTTTTATATCTCCAAAATCTAGCAGAAAGAAGGAAAGATATTTGTGTGCCCAGTGAGTTCCCGTAATGGGAATAGTGAGCTTTAATTAATCTGAGCCCTAGAGAGGAGACTCAGGACTCATTCTTCATTCTTCTGTCTTTGAAGCCTTAGCCCCATATTGGCTATGGCCTGTGAGGAGTGCTTGATGTTTAGATGGCATTCACTAAGAGTTTGTTACTGCTATTGCTACAGTCTACCCCACTTTGAATGCTTTGTGACTGTGAGCCCTTTGGAGCACAATTTTTATGGTCATTCATTCAACAGACATTTGCAAATCAGGAACTATATTCTCCCTTTTACATTGGGTACACAGAAATGAATCAGACATGAAACCTGTCCCCCAGGAGCTTACAATTTGTCAAGGGACAAAGAAGACATACCCATATAATTATAATATGAGGCACTCTGTTAAAGGCTAAGTGAGGATTGACAGGATGGAGCTGTCACCTTAAGCTGTTTCAGCAGAGGAGAGGTGACATTTGAGCACCAAAGATGCGTTAGATTTGGTAAATGGGAAAGAGAAAGAACATTCCAAGCATAGGCAATGGCAGGAGCAAAATCTTGGAGAAAAGGGAAAAAAACTTTTGGTGGGGAGGGTAAGCAAAAAGACCACTATGGCCAGGAGTATATCAAGAGTCATGGACTCGTATTTTCAGGAGCCAGATGGGTAACAAACATGAATAAAATAGACAGGGATAAATATTTGAAGATATTCCACCTAAAGACATTCAGACAACTTTAAAACTACTCTCAGCAAGGAATTGTTGAAGCAAGGTGATGGATGCATGAGTTCATTATACTAATATGTGTGTTTTTGCATATATTTAAAATTTTACCTAAAATGTTTAGCAAAACACGAAGTAGAAATACCCATGTGAACTTTTTTTTTTAGAGTTAGGGTCTCACTCTGTCACCCAGGCTGGAATACAGTGGCACCATCATGGCTCACTGCAGCCTCCAACTCCTGGGCCCGAGTGATCTTCCTGCCTCAGTCTCCTGAGTAGTTAGGACTACAAGCACATGCCACCACACCCAGCTTACCAAGCGTTTTGCATAAATCAGCACGTCATTGAAGATGTCTAGTAGAGGAATAACTTCATGAAAAGCTAAATGTAGGAAGATTCATTTTAGGAGAAGAAGAAAAAAGTTGTGTCATATATTTTGTTCAACATTTGTTGCCTATCCTTACCATGTACTAGGCTCTAGTGATATAAAGGTGTACAATTTAAGGCACAATTCATGCCCTTGAGAGCTCACGTATATACAAATCCAACATTAACTTTTTTTTTTTTTTTTTTTTTTTGAGGCGGAGTCTCGCTCTGTCACCCAGGCTGGAGTGCAGTGGCCAGATCTCAGCTCACTGCAAGCTCCACCTCCCGGGTTCACGCCATTCTCCTGCCTCAGCCTCCCAAGTAGCTGGGACTACAGGCGCCCGCCACCTCGCCCGGCTAGTTTTTTGCATTTTAGTAGAGACGGGGTTTCACCGTATTAGCCAGGATGGTCTCGATCTCCTGACCTCGTGATCCACCCGTCTCGGCCTCCCAAAGTGCTGGGATTACAGGCTTGAGCCACCGCGCCCGGCCTAACATCTTAATATATTATTTTGCACTTGCTGCTGTGTTGCCTTCTGGTTGCATTCAAGTTATTTTGTGTTTTTTGGAGCCTCATCAGCTGATCCAAACCTACTCCCTGCCACCACTCCCACCAGGCCCATGTTGGTCATGGACTAACTCGGCCGGGTGCAGTGGCTCACACCTGTAATCCCAACACTGGGAGGCTGAGGCTGGTGGATCACAAGGTCAGGAAATCGAGACCGTCCTGGCTAACACAGTGAAACTCCGTCTCTACTTAAAATATAAAAAATTAGCCGGGCTTGGTGGCATGTGCCTGTAATCCTGGCTACTTGAGAGGCTGAGGCAGGAGAATGGCATAAACCTGGGAGGCAAAGCTTGCAGTGAGCCAAGATCACACGACTGCACTCCAGCCTGGGTGACAGAGCAAGACTCTGTCCCAGAAAAAAAAAAGAGAGAAATGAACTGACTGCTACAAATAACTCCTGTTATCACAGGCACGGCTAGTTTGTTTTTCTTCTGTTCTCTTTTTCAGGAGTGATATGAGGATTCTTGCTTTTCTGGAAGCTAGCACATAGTCAGTGCCAAAGTAGTGACAGAAGAAATCTTGGGAGGAAGCATTTTTGCCTTGTACTTGAAACAGCTGCTCAGCCACCATGGCTCCTGTGAAGATCAGCCATGTGGTATCATTTTCTTCTCAGGTATATTAATCAGCAGGCATGATTTGTTTTCTTGATAACTGAAAGGAATGAAAAAACAGGAGTCTTGGCTCCACTTTCAGGAAACTCCCAATCTAACAGAAGAGACATTGTGAGTTCAGAGTCTAAGAGAAGAAACAGCTCTTGCCCTCAGGTTGTTCCCACAGAAGTGCAGGAAGCGCAAAGGAAGTGTTCTCAGAAGGTGAAAGTACACAAAACAGCACCCTCAGGATTCCACCCAGTTTGAAGGGCACTGGCAAAGCTGTAAGACCAGAAACTGCACCAGGATCCTCAGAAGGGGAGTTTGATCATTCTATCATTGAGAACAGGGCAGGGCACTTGAGGTAATCCCAGACTTGTGAGGATATCACCACCACCATCAAGTGTGATCTCAGCCTCCTTCCTGAAATTTCTACAATATCACAATTAGAGCTAGATTCTAGGCCATGAGACCAGGCCTGATCTGATGTGGTGATTCTTAGGAACTTCCCACCCTTTCCTCTCCTGTCACTGCTCTATTTACTCCTACTCCCCCTCTTCCTCTTCTGTTATCCTGGTCTTTCTCAAGGGGTGCCATTGGCATTTGGGGCCATAAGTCTGTATTTTGTAGCAATATCATTTGCATGATGAGATATTTAGCATCCCTGGCCCCCAGGTGTCTTAGTCGTTGTGACAGTCAAAAACATCCCCACACATTTCAGGGAGATCCTTAGACCAGGCATGGGACTCATGCCTGTAATTCCAGCACTTTGGGAGCCTAAGGCAGGAGGATCTCTTGAGCCCAAGACTTCCAGACCAGCCTGAACAACACAGGGAGATCCCATTTCCACAAAAAATTAAAAATTAGCCCTGTGTGAGAGCATGTGCCTGTGGACCCGGCTACTCAGGAAGCCATGGTGGGAGAATTACTTGAGCCCAGGAGGTTGAGGCTAACAGTGAGCCATGATCGTGCCACTGCACTCCTGCCTGGGTGACAGAGCAAGACCTTGTATCAAAAAAAAGAAAAAGAAAAGACCCTTAGAGGATCTTTAGGAACTAATATATTAACCCCTATTGTAAGAAAAATAGTATTACACTTATCCTCCTTACCTGCATGGTCAGGCTAAACAATTTGCTTCATAGACTTTTTATTTTTTTTAGACGGAATCTCGCTCTGTTGCCCAGGCTGGAGTGCAGTGGTGTGATCTTGGCTCTCCACAACCTCCGCCTCCTGAGTTCAAGTGATTCTCCTGCCTCAGTCTCCTGAGTAGCTGGGACTATAGGCACATGCCACCATGCCCAGCTAATTTTTGTATTTTTAGTAGAGATAGGGTTTCACTACATTGGCCAGGCTGGTCTCAAACTCCTGACCTCATGATCTTCCTGCCTTGGCCTCCCAGAGTGTTGAGATTACAGGTGTGAGCCACCACGCCCGACTGCTTCATAGACTTTTAGCCTTATAAAATGCTAGAGAACATTAGCTAGTTTCAAACTTCGTGTTTTCAGCTGTACTCTGTAGAGAGACCCACTTCTGGAAGTTGAAAGGGAGAGGGGGACAAGTATGTCTCTAGTCCTCCCTACCTGTGCTCTAACCAGAGCTCTCCTTTTATTTATCAAAAAAAATGCACATGTGCGCGTGCGCACACACACACACACCAGTGTAAGATTTCAGTTAAAAGGGTTTTATTGCTAAAACAAAAAAGGTTGAAAACCATGAGTCTGGTCTTTCTCTTTCACTTATGGATGAAGACATTTAGATTACAGGGCTCATACCTGTAATCCCAACACTTTGGGAGGTTGAGGTGGAAGGATACCTTGAGGCCGGGGTTGGAGACCAACCTGAGCAATGTAACAAGATCCCATCTCTACAAAAAAATTTTAAATAACCAGGTGCGGTGGCTCACAGCTATAATCCCAGCACTTTGGGAGGCTGAGGCGAGCAGATTGCTTGAGCCCGGGAGTTCAAGACCAGCCTGGGAAACATGGTGAAGCCCCATCTCTACAAAAAATACAAAAGTTAGTCGGGTGTGGTGGCATGCACCTGTAGTCCCACCTCCTCAGGAGACTGAGGTGGGAGGTTCCTGAGCCTGGGAAGTTAAGGCTACAGTGAGCTGCGATTGTGCTACTGCACTGTACCCTGGGCAATGAGCAAGACCCTGTCTCAATTAAAAATACAAATTAACTAGGTGCAGTGGCATACACCTGTAGTCCCAGCTACTCACTCAGGAGGCAGAGGAAGGGGGATCACTCAAGTGATCCTCGCAGGGATTTGAGGCTGCAGTGAGCCATGATTGTATCACTGCACTCCATCCAGGGCAAGCCCCTGTCTCTGAAAAAAAAGAAGAAGAAGAAGAAATTTGTTTGTTTATTTGTTTGTTTGTTTATTTGAGATAGGGTCTCACTCTGTCGCCCAGGCTGGAGTACAGTGGCCCAGTCTCGGCTGACTGCAACTTCCGCCTCCCAGGCTCAAGCGATTCTCCTGCCTTGGCCCCCAAGTAGCTGGGATTACAGAAGGAAAGAAATTTAGACCCAGAGAGAAAGTAGTTTACTCAAGATCTGTCAACCAAAAAATATCTGACTTTAGGTTAGAACTCAATTTATATCTCAGTATCATTATTATTGATTTTGATTAATCACTTTAAGCATCAGTTATAAACTTAGAATAAAAATCTTTGACTTTCTTATCCCACAGAATAACTATAAAGATAAATAAATGTCCTTGAAAACATCTTGGCTGGGCTCAGTGGCTCACGCCTGTAATCCCAGCACTTTGGGAGGCCGAGGTGGGCAGATCACCTGAGGTCGGGAGTTCGAGACCAGCCTGACCAACATGGAGAAACCCCATCTCTACTAAAAATACAAAATTAGCCAGGGGTGGTGGTACATGCCTGTAATCGTAGCTACTCGGGAGGCTGAAGCAGGAGAATTGCTTGAACCCGGGAGGCGGAGGTTGCAGTGAGTGGAGATCACGCCATTGCACTCCAGCCTAGGAAACAAGAGCGAGACTCCAGCTCAAAAAAAAAAAAAGTCTTATAAATGAAATAGCATATCATGGTGGTTAAGAGCTCTGCTTTTGGGCCAGGCGCAGTGTCTCACGCCCGTAATCCCAGCACTTTGGGAGGCTGAGGCGGGCAGATCACAAGGTCAGGAGATTGAGACCATCCTGGCTAACATGTGAAACCCCATCTCTACTAAAAGTACCAAAAAAATTAGCCAGGTGTGGTGGTGGGCACCTGTAGTCCCAGCTACTGGGGACACTGAGGCAGGAGAATGGCATGAACCTGGGAGGTGGAGCTTGCAGTGAGCTGAGATCACGCCGCTGCACTCCAGCCTGGGCAACAGAGTGAGACTGTGTCACAAAAAAAATAAAATAAAAAAATAAAAGCTCTGCTTTTGGCAGGGCATGGTGGCTCACGCCTATAATCCCAGCACTTTGGGAGGCTGAGGTGAGCAGATTGCTTGAGCCCAGGAGTTCAAGAACAGCCTGGCCAAAATGGTGAAACCCCATCTCTACTAAAAATACAAAAAAATTAGCCAGTCATGGTGGTGAGCACCTGTAATCCCGGCTACTCAGGAGGCTGAGGCAGAGAATTGCTTAAATTCGGGAGGCGGAGGTTGCATTGAGCCGAGATTGTGTCACTGCACTCCAGCCTGGGTGACAGAGTGAGACTCTTGTCTCAAAAAAAAAAAAAGAGCTCTGCTTTCAGAAACCTGGGAATTCTGCTTTGCTTGGTTATTGAGCCTATGGCCTTCAGTAAGTTTCTGAACCTCTCAGCTTCAGTACTGATCTGTTAACTTGGAAGTAATAATAGTAACCACCTAAGAATTGTTATGAAGATTAAAGGAGGTCATCTGGTAAATGAGATAGAGAAAAATGATATCTGTAAACCACTTGGCACATGATAACAGAATTCCTATGGCCTCCCATCTAGTGTCTTTTCTATCATGTTAGGATGACTGGGACGGTTTGGAATTTTAGGGACCCCTCATTTGTGGGCATCCTTTTTCCCTTGGGCTCAGTGAGATTCCTGATTTTCTCCTCCTCTCTTACTTAGGATCCCAGGTATCCTGTACAGAACTTGCTAAACCCAGATAATCCAAGGAGACCTTGGCTCAGCTGCCCTCAGGACAAGAGTGGGCAACTGAAAGTAGAATTACAGCTGGAGAGGGCAGTGCCCATTGGCTACATTGATGTGGGTGAGTTCTCTGTGGCCTAGGAACCTCTGAGGAAGAACACAGGAATGATAGTCCCCTCTAACTACTCCACTAGTGTGTCTCAGTTCATTCTGGCTGAGCAGTCTTTATGGAATAAGTTTTACCTGGGTGTCAAAGGGAAGTGTGGCCCTTGCCCTTGGAGCAGATCTGTGTGGAGAACTCCAAGGGCTCTATTCACGTAGAATACAATGTGAATGGTGCTCCTCAAATTATGCAACATAACTACCATGCTTTGATCTTAGTGGTTTGGGTAAAACCTTAGGACACTGAGGTAATTATAAATCCCAGCCAGGCACAATGGCTCATGCCTGTAATCGCAACACTTTGGGAGGCCAAGGCAGGAGGATCCCTTGAACCCAGGAGTTTGAGATCAGCCTGGGCAACATGGCAAAATCCCGTCTCTACCAAAAGTTCAAAAATTAGCCAGGTGTGATCGTGCACACCTGTAGTCCCAGTTACATGAGAAGCTGAGGTGGGAGGATCACCTGAGCCCAGGAGGTTGAGGCTGCAGTGAGCTGTGATAATGCCACTGCACACCAGCCTGGGCAACAATGAGACCCTGTCTCACAAAAAATAAAAATAAATCCCAACAAATAGAACCTGCATACACCTGTAAATATCAGTGTCAGGAGGATGCTGGAGAGATTAACTGTGCAAGGATCATCCAAGAAGGCTGAATAGGAGTTTATGGATTGAGAAGATTGACCTTAGAATTCTCTGGAATCTAGAACTGTCAAGTCCACTGGTCTGTTTCGTCAGGACAGAGAGATGTCAGGCTCCCTAGCAAGGAATTAAAAGAGACAGAATTTAGCGCTCTCCACCAGGGCCAGAGGACAGAGAAGCAACAAGTCTCTTTAATCAGGGGAAGGGTTCTGGCTGGAAGGAACATGGTGAATGTGTGACATTGGTGTTTAGTGGACTGGAGTCTCATTCCACTCCAGTTACTGGCTCCCTGTGGGACTCCGCATATCGATAAACCTTTCTGGCTTTCAACTAGCTGTGAAGTAGAGGAGTGTCCTCCTTCCACCCTATTCCTTTGTCTTCAGTTGTCTCATCCCTCTTAACCTTCTCTCAACCTTTTGTCGCCAGGTAACTGTGGCTGTGCATTCCTGCAAATTGATGTGGGCCGTTCTTCCTGGCCCGTGGACAGAGCTTTCGTCACCCTGCTCCCTGCAACCATGCTAATGTCTCTAACTGATTCAAAGCAGGGGAAGAACCACTCCGGGGTCCGCATGTTTAAAGATGGTAAAGAGGGCAAAAGCAGAAAAGATGGGGATGTTCTTTATGAGAAACAGAGTTGCAGTACTAAAGAGGGCTGTGAGTGCTATTAGGTGTAGACTGTGAGAGGGAGCCTGTGCAGGGGCTTAGTTATATCTGTTGGGGGCAAAGGGTGGTTAAGGAATGGTGTGCTTGTGTGTGAGATCTGTGTGCTGAGGATGCATGCTAGCTGGAGAGATGGAGATTTATGAACTATTTATATTTATACATAACTTGTGGTTCGGTAGGGCCCAATATATAGAACACACACACTTGTTGATTATTTCTGTGGCCGGATGCGGTGGCTCACGCCTGTAATCCCAGCACTTTGGGAGATCGGGGCAGGTGGATCATCTGAGGTCAGGAGTTCGAGACCAGCCTGGCCAACATGGTGAAATCCCATCTCTACTAAAAGTACAAAAATTAGCCGGGCATGGTGGTAAGCGCCTGTAATCCCAGCTATTGAGGACGCTGAGGCAGAAGAATTGCTTGAACCTGGGAGGCAAAGGTTGCAGTGAGCCGAGATTGTGCCATTGCACTCCAGCCTGGGCGACAAGAATGAAACTCTGTCTCAAAAAATAATAACAATAATAAGTTTTTGTGGGTATAAGTGTGGATGTAGGATAGATGTTTATGTAAGTGATGGAAGGCTACATAGTGGTTATAGTTATATAGTACATAATGTTTACTGAATTCTGTTTATACAAATCTCTGTTCACTAGGCACTACAGAAAAAACATAAGATCTGATTCCTAGCCTCTAGGAATGTACAGTCTCATAAGGATTTGTCTGTTTTTAAGTTGGAAGTATTTGTAATGTTGTAAAGGAAGAGTGACGTTGGAGGGGCATATGATTTGGAGGAAGTGAGGTACTGACTAGACAGTGTTAGGAACTAAAGATGTGGAGGGTTTGTGATATCGGAATATGATACTGTGAGCATGTAGAGCACATGGTGGTGTGAGGGAGGTTGAAGTCTTATGATCCAGGAAGGGTTGATATATGTCTCAGGTAATCCACTGGGCCCTTACTCTGCAGGTAACTTCTTAAAATGAGATATTGATGAGGTCCCTGGAGAAGGAATAGAATTCATGCTGAGAATGGTGTGGAACTGTGACAGAGGAATGGTGACGAGAAGGCAAGGGACTGGATATGAGAATGCCCTGACTGGCCTGCTTGGCATTACCATACCCTGAGCACCCAAGCCTAAGGGGACATTTACTGATGACCTCCTTCTTCCTTTTGTTGGAGGTTACTCTCTATAGCTCCTTTCCTTAGTATTGACCTTTTCGTCCTCTTTCTCTCCCATTTATGCATTTTCATTCCCCCCTTATTTTCTTTCTCTTTTTCCCTTGAGTTGATTTCCTGGCTCCAGCCTCAGGAGAGTTATGGGATCGACTTCGCCTGACCTGCTCCCAACCCTTCACGCGTCATCAGTCCTTTGGCCTGGCCTTTCTACGGGTGCGTTCTTCTCTGGACTCCTTAGATGACTCTGCGGTGGGTCCCTCAGCCCTTGTGAGCTCTGTGCTGAACAAGGTATATATGATGGTGGGGTGAGGATTTAATGTTTGCCCTTCCTTTGCAGGTTTCTGGTTAAGAAGCTGGTGCTTGTTTGAGGCATAGACACACACACACATACACACACACACACAAATACAAGTATCAGAGGGCTTGATACCCTTTCTTACAGGTAAGAGTGAACTCCTCTCTCTCACACGAGGAATAAGCAAATGAGTGAGCCTTGGATACAGTATACACAAAACTTTTGGACCATTTGCTCTTTAGCCATAAATACATTATTCTTGGATCCAAACTTAACTTCGTACTTTATTTCTAAGTTACTGGGTGACTGTAGCTTTTATCAGACTTTTCCTCTGAGCACTGTAAGTCCCAAAGTTCCCATGTAGTTTCTCTGTCATTATTCCCTTAAACAAAGTTATATCTTTACATGTGTGTTCTGCAGTTTCATTTGTTCCCCTGCTTTTCTCCCTGTACAACACAATATAGGCATACCTTGGAGATGTTCCAGATTTGGTTCCAGATCATGACAATAAAGCAAGTCACACACATTTGTTGGTTTTTCAGTGTATATAAGCCAACAATTATCTGAACCTTCAGCAAGTCTCGCACTGTTGCACAGGCTGGAGTGCAGTGGCGCGATCTTGGCTCACTGCAAGCTCCGCCTCCTGGGTTCACGTTATTCTCCTGCCTCAGCCTCCCGAATGGCTGGGACTACAGGTGCCTGCCACCACACCCAGCTAATTTTTTGCATTTTTAATAGAGACAGGGTTTCACCGTGTTAGCCAGGATGGTTTCGATCTCCTGACCTCGTGATCCGCCTGCCTCGGCCTCCCAAAGTGCTGGGATTATACGCGTGAGCCACCGCGCCCGGCCAGCAAGTCATAATCTTTTTGCTAGTGGAGAATCTTGCCTCAGTGTTGATAGCTGCTGACAGATCAGGGTGGTTATTGCTGAAGGTTGGGCTGGCCATGGCAATTTTGTAAAATAAGACTGTTAAGTTTGCCACATCGATCTACTCTTCCTTTCATGAAAGAGTTCTCTGTAGCATGTGATGCTGTTTGATAGCATTTTAACCACAGTACAACTTCTTTCAAAATTTGAATCAATTCTCCTGAATCCAGCCACTGCTTTATCAACTAAGTTTATGTCATAGTCTAAATCTTTTTTTATCATTTCAATAATGTTCACAGCATCTTCATCAGGAGTAGATTTCATCTCAAGAAACCACTTTGCTCATCTGTAAGAAGCAACTCCTCATCTGTTCAGGTTTTATCTTGAGATTGCAGTAATTCTGTCGCATCCTCATGTTCCATTTCTATTTCTAGTTCTCTTACTATTTCTTTTTTTTTTTTTCTGAGACAAAGTCTCGCTCTGTCACCCAGGGCTGGAGTGCAATGGCATGATCTTGGCTCACTGCAACCTCTGCCTCCCGGATTCAAGCAATTCTCCCACCTCAGCCTCCAGAGTAGCTGGGATTACAGACACACAGCACCACGCCTGGCTAATTTTTTGTATTTTAGTAGAGATGGGTTTCACCATGTTGACCAGGCTAGTCTCAAACTCCTGGCCTCAAGTGATCTACCTGCCTCAGCCACCCAAAGTTCTGGGATTACACGCGTGAGCCACCGTGCCCGGCCTGCGTCTCATACTATTTTGTGTCACATTTGCAGTTACTTCCTCCCTTGAAGTCTTGAAAGCCCACAAGAGGGCTGGAATCAACTTCTTCCAAACTCATGTTAATGTTGATATTTTGACCTCCTCCCATGAATCACCAGTATTCTTAATGGCATCCAATTATTTCCAGGAGGTTTTCATTTGCTTTCCTAGATCCATCAGAGGAATCACTATCTATATGACAGCTATAGCCTTACAGAATATATTTCTTAAATAGCAATGCTTGAAAGTTGAATTACTCCTTGATCTGTGGGCTGCAAAATGGATATTATGTTAGTAGGCATGAAAACAACATTAAGCTCCTTGTTCATCTCCATCAGAGCTCTTGGCTTAGATGCAGTACCAGTGAGCAGAAATGTTTTGAAAAGGAATCTTTTGTTCTGAGTACTAGGTTTCAACTGTGGTTTTAAAATATTCAGGAAACCATGCTGTAAACCGATGTGCTGTCATCCAGGCTTTGTTTTTCCATTTATAGAGCACAGGCAGAGTAGATTCAGCATAATTCTTAAGGGCCCTAGGATTTTTAGAATGGTAAATGAGCATTGGCTTCAACTTAAAGTCACCAGCTGCATTAGCCCTAAAGAGAGAGTTAGCTTGTCCTTTGAAGCCAGGCATTGACTTCTCTTCTCTGGCTATGAAAGTCCTCGGTGACATCTTTTTTTTTTTTTTTCTTTTGAGACTGAGTCTTGCTCTGTGGCACAGGCTGGAGTGCAGTGGCGCAGTCTCGGCTCACCACAACCTCCACCTCCCAGGTTCAAGCAATTCTCCTGCCTCAGCCTCACGAGTAGCTGGGACTATAGGCACACACTACCACACCCGGCTAATTTTTGTATTAGTAGTAGAGATGCAGTTTCACCATATTGGCCAGGCTGGTCTCGAACTCCTGACCTTGTAATCCACCCGCCTCAGCCTTCCAAAGTGCTGGAATTACAGGCATGAGCCACCACGCCTGCCCGGCATCTTCTTTCAATAGAAGGCAGTTTCATCTACATTGAAAATCTGTTGTTTAGTGTAGCCACCTTCATCCATGATCTTAGCTAGATCTTCTGGGTAACTTGCTATAGCTTCTCCATCAGCACTTGCTGCTTCGTCTTGTACTTTAATGTTAAGGAGATGGATTTTCTTCCTTAAACTTCATGAACCAATCTGTGCTAGCTTCAGACTTCTCTTCTGCAGCTTCTTCACCTCTTTCAGCCTTCATAGAATTGAAGAGGGTTAGGGCCTTGCTCTGGATAAGTGTGTATCCAGGCTTTGGATAAGTGTGTATCATGGCTGATTTGATCTATCCATACTGTTAAAACTTTATCCATGTCAGCAATAAGGCTGTTTTGCTTTCTTATCATACATGTTTTCACTAGAGTAGCACTTTTAATTTTCTTCAAGAATTTTTTCAGCTGGATGTGGTGGCTCACGCCTGTATCCTAGCACTGTGTACAGAGCAGAGCCGCCGTTGAGGCTCCAGGAGTCCTCAACGACCCACCTGGCGCGCACATGGCAAAACCCCGTCTCCCTACATACCCAAATACAACAAATTGCCCGGTGCCCAGTGCCCTCATGCTCTACATAACTGACAGCGAGCCCTCTGTTCAAGACCAGCCTGGGCAACATGGCAAAACCCCGTCTCTACATAAAATACAAAAATTGGCCGGGCCCAGTGGCTCATGCCTATAATCCTTGCACTTTGGGAAGCCGAGGCAGGTGGATTGCCTGAGCTCTGGAGTTCAAGACCAGTCTGGGCAATACGGTGAAATCCCGTCTCTACTAAAATACAAAAAATTAGCCGAGTGTGGCGGCGTGCACCTGTTGTCCCGGCTACTTGGGAGGCTGAGGCAGGAGAATTGCTTGAACCCGGGAGGCGGAGGTTGCAGTGAGCCAAGATTGTGCTGCTGCACTCCAGCTTGGGCGACAGAGCGAGACTCCGTCTCAAAAAAAAAAAAAAAGGATAATATAAGGACAAGGTAGACAACTTACTTACTATTTACATGACTAAAATCATGTAAGTCACCTAATTCCTGAGCCTCAGAGCCTCAGATTTCCTCATCTTTAAAAAAAAAAAAAAGGAACAGGCATGGTGGCACACATCTGTAGTCCCAGCTACTTGGGACTGAGGCAGGAAGATCACCTGAGACCAGGAGTTTGAGGCTGCAGTGAGCTATGATTAGTGCAGCTGCATTCCTCCCTGGGTGACAGAGCGATTCCCTGTCTCAAAACCAAAAAAAAGTTTACCATCTTATGTGAGCACAATTTGTGGCACCCCAAAACAGTTACAATAGTAACATTAAAGATCACTGATCACAGATCACTGTAACAGATGTAGTAATAATGAGAAGGTTTGAAATGTGAGAATTACCGAAATGTGAGAATTACCAAAATGTGACGCAGCAACAGGAAGTGAGCACATACTGTTGGCAAAATGGTGCTGATAGACTTGCAGCGTTGTCACAAATCTTCCTTTTTTTTTAAGCACACAGTATCTATGAAGCACAATAAAATGAAGTACGCCTGTACTCCTTAGATAAGATATATGGATTTCTAGCCCTGAGGTTATATCAATTTACTTCGATTTGCTCAACCAGGCTTCTAGTTTTTTTCTTAAGCCTATTCTGACTCCTCTTGCTTTGTTGTTACACTTATTTATCTTTCTAAGCCAGTACCCTCCATCATATTTCATTCATAAAAAAATGAGTGTTTTATCATACAAAGCTAGAGTCATGGAATTTTAGAGATCATCCAGCCCCCACCATCTCATTTTCCACCCCAGATAGGAAAACTTTTATATGTTCAGAGTCCTGCAGTGAGTCAGAACAGCATAAGGACTAGGTCTCCTGTCCCTACACTCTGCCTACACTACACACTTTGCCTCTTGTGCACACAAGAAACTTTCTTAGAAGTTTCAAACCTTTCACAACCAAAAGAATCCCAGTTCACATGAGCGAACTTCACAAGAGTCAATCCTTTTGAGGTTCCTGAGAAAAAGAAGAGGCAGCACAGGGAAGAGAAAATGAAGTTAGAGCAGAAAGAACAAGAGTAGATCCTTTTGTCGTGCAGTTTTAGGAGAGATCCAGAGAGATAAGACAAAGTCAAGTTTGTTCTGAGACTACTCTTCCACTGTGGAAAGGGCTAAAAAATGTAAAAGGACCGACGGTGGCAGTTCGGTGTGCCCTACCAGGTTCCACTGCTGCAGTGCTAAGAGCTGACATGAGTGGAGCTCGATCTCTGTGATCCTGTCTAGCCAATAAAATAAAGCTCCATGAGATTAGGAACCTGTCTGTCTCGTTCTGTAATGCATTCCTGGCACCTAGAACATTGCCCAGAGCAAAGTAGCCTTTTAGTTTAAATGTTCATTATGTAAGTGACCTTTTAAAGGGGAGTTGTAGATAGAGTTACCATAAAACTTATCATCCAAACCAGGACACTTTAAGGGCAAAGGAGAATGCTATTAATAATTACACTAAGTCCAGGCACAGTGGCTCATGCCTTTAATTCTAGCACTTGGCGGAGACCAAAGTGGGAGGATCATTTGAGCCCAGAAATTCAGGACCAGCCTGGGCAACATAGCGAGATGCTGTCTCCACAAAATATTTATGTATTTATTCATTTATTTATTTATTTATTTATTTATTTTTTTGAGACAGAGTCTCACTCTTTCACCCAGGCTGGAGTGCAGTGGTGCGATCGATCTTGGCTCACTGCAAGCTCCTTCTCCCAGGTTCATGCCATTCTCCTGCCTCACCCTCCCCAGCAGCTGGGACTACAGGTGCACGCCACCACGCCCAGATAATTTTTTGTACTTTTAGTAGAGACCGGGTTTCACCGTATTAGCCAAGATGGTCTCCATCTCCTGACCTTGTGATCTGCCCACTTTGGCCTCCCAAAGTGCTGGGATTACAGGTGTGAGCTACCACGCCCGGCCAAAAAATTTATTATTTATTATTTATTTATTTATTTATGAGGCAGGGGCTTGCTCTGTCATCCAGGCTGGAGTGCAGTGGCGTGATCACTCACTACGACCTCCACCTCCTGGGTTCAAACGATCCTCCCGCCTCAACCTCCCAGTAGCTGGAACTACAAGTGCATACTACCAGGCCTAAATAATTTTTTTTTTTTTTTAAAGACAAAGTTGGGGCGGGCGCGGTGGCTCAAGCCTGTAATCCCAGCACTTTGGGAGGCCGAGACAGGCAGATCATGAGGTCAGGAGATCGAGACCATCCTGGCTAACATGGTGAAACCCCGTCTCTACTAAAAATACAAAAAATTAGCCGGGTGCGGTCGTGGGCGCCTGTAGTCCCAGCTACACGGGAGGCTGAGGC
>NW_016811643.1:2034890-2054641 GCF_001698545.2 Rhinopithecus bieti
AAAAAAAAAAAAAAAAAAAAAGGCAAAGTCTCACTCTATTGCCCGGGCTGGAGCACAGTGGCATGATCTCGGCTCACTGCAACCTCCCACCTCTATTTGTTACAGAGACCAAGGTCTCACTATGTTGCCAAGGCTGGTCTCAAACTCCTGGGCTCAAGCAGTCCTCTTGTCTCAGCCTCCCACTGTGCTGGGATTACTGGCGTGTACCACCACACCCAGCCTCTACAAAAAATTTAAAACTTAGGTGCAGTGACTCATGCCTGTAATCCCAGCACTTTGGGAGGCCAAGGCGAATGGATCGCTTGAGCCCCGGAGTTTGAGACCAGACTGTGCAACATAGCAAAACCCCATCTCTACAAAAAATAACAAATTAGGCATAGTGGTGTACGCCTGTAGTCCCAGCTACTCAGGAGGCTGAGGTGGTAGGATCACTTGAGCCTGGGAGTTCAAGGCTTCAGTGAGCTGGGATTGTGCCATTGCACTCCAGCCTAGGCAACAGAGCTAGACCCTGTCTGAAGAAAAAAATAAATAAAAATTAGCCAGGCATGGTGGCCCGTGCCTGTCGTCCTAGATACTTAGGAGGCTGAGGTAGGAGGATCACTTGAGCCCAGGTGATCGAGGTTGCAGTGAGCCATAATCATACCACTACATTCCAGCCTGAGTGACAGAGTGAGGCCCTGTCTCAAAACATAATAATAATAATTATTATTATTATTTTTATACGGAGACAACAGATACAAAGTAGTACTGTTCCAGGCAAACCAGTACCTATGTTCACCCCAGTTTTAGGATAAACAAAAGTTACTCAGGGTTCTTTTCCATTTTGGCCATCTACAATACCCTGCACTTCTAGGACCATGGTAGGATGGAGGTCAAAGGGAGTCAACAACTGCAGAGCCTTGTCAGAAGGGTATTGAACATCAGCAGCAGGGTGAAACATACATGCAGGTACTTCGTGAAACTGTAGCGAAGGAATGACCTGAAACATTTCAGCAAGAGACAGATGGTACATGTAAGCTGGGATTACAGATTGATGGCACTTAGTTCTATAATTTAGGATGCCTAAAACGTCATAGACTTTTTTTCTAATGAATCATTTTAATTGGTATGTTATAGTGAAAGCAAAACATAGGGCTTTTAACTCTGTGAAATGGGGTTATTATGATCACCAGTTTTCTCGTAAGAAAAGCACAGAGAAATTTAGTGGCGTGACCCAGGTCACACTGCCAAATAAGTCTTGGAGTGGATTTGAACCCGGGCCACTTGATTCCAACTAATCTTTGCTCAGAAGCTAATAACTAATCATTTTGTAATAATTAATTTCCTGATAATCTCACTTAGAGTTAAGGTTAAAATAAACTATCTCTACACACCTATCTAGTTACCCTTTCTAGTAGCATTCACTATAACATTCATGAGACAAGGTAAAGAAAAAATGAAAAACCTGGAAAATTAAAGAAAAAATTTCAGGATTGTTGCTAGGTCCAAGAAAGGATTGTAATGGTAATTAGAAAATATTAAAGAGTTAATGAGAATGAAAATACTACTCAAGCTTGTAGAATGAAGCCAAAGTCATGCTTTACAAGAAAGACATTTACCTTTAAAATAACCTGTGATAGAAGAATCAGAGTTGAAAATTAAAGACAAAAATTTTTTAAGGTAAGGGAAAAAGGAAATTTCAATAAATAAAAAAGGAAAAAGGAATTAGGAGGCCGGGAGCAGTGGCTCACGCCTGTAATCCCAGCACTTTTGGAGGCTGAGGTAGGCAGATGACTTGAGGCCAGGAGTTCAAGATCATCATGGCCAGCATGGCAAAACCCTGTTTCTACTAAAAATACAAAAATTAGCTGGCTGTGGTGGTACACGCCTGTAATCCTAGCTACTCAGGAGGCTGAGGCACAAGAATCGCTTGAACCTGAGAGGCGGAGGTTGTAGTGAGCTGAGATCATGCCACTGCACGCCATCCTAGATGGCAGAGTGTGACTGTGTCTCAAGAAAGAAAAAATAATTAGGGACCAGGTGCAATGGCACATGCCTGTAATCTCAGTGGTTTGGGAGGCCGAGGAGGGACGATCGCTTGAGCCCAAGAGTTTGAGACCAGCCTGTGCAACATAATGAGACCTTGTCTCTACAAAAAAATTTTTTTAATTAGCTGGGCATGGTGGCATGAGCCTGTGGTCCCAGCTGCTCGAGAGGCTGAGGTGAGAGGATTGCTTAAGCCCCAGAGTTCAAGGCTACAGTGAGCCGTGATCCTGCCACTGCATCCCAGCCTGGGTAGAGCAAGACCCAATTTTTTTTTCTTCTTTTTATTTGAGACAGGGTCTCACTCTTGTCACCTTGCTGGAGTGCAGTGGTGCAGTCACAGCTCACTGCAGCCTTGGCTTCTGAAGCCCAAGCAGTCCTCCCACCTCAGCACCTCAGCCTCCCAAGTAGCTAGGACCACAGACATGTACCACCATGCCTGGCTGATTTTTTTATTTTTTTATAGACAGGGTCTCACTATGTTGCTCAGGCTGGTCTGAAACTCCTGGGCTCTAGCAGTCCTCCCACCTTGGCATCCTAAAGTGCTGAGATTACAGCCACGAATCGCTGTACCCAGGCTGAGATCCCACCTCTTTTTTAAAAAGTAGGGGTATAATCACAGATAAATTGAATTTTGACAAAGAATTAAGAAACCAGCATACTACAGTATAAATAAAATCTCTATGCAGAAATTATTTGGGAGATTATTGCACATAGACATTTCTGGAGCAAGGAGGTTATAAAATGCTGGTGATAGGTATGGTGGCTAATGCTAGAGACATGATATCTATATGCATACATACACACACATCTCTTTATAGATGGCTAGAAATTGTGGCTAAAATTGGTAGGTTTTTAGTTGCAAGTTAACAAAATTGTTCACAAAATAAATCATACTAAAAATGAAACAATATTATTTGATAATATTTAGAAGGAAATAATGAAATGTCCCCAAAAAGTTCAGTCATTTGAGTAGTTTGACAGTTTGAGTGGGCCCTGGCACTAGGTAGCAGTGTCCCCTGGTGGTGAATCTTGGTATTTCATATCTCTCAATTTTTTTTCCTCAGGGTTCTGATGCTCAGGAGTCTGGTCCTAGCCCCTGGCTAGCTAATCCTTCCATCCGGAGGACGTTCTTCCCACATCCCCATACGTATGTACCTGACGGAGTAGAAGTCTCCCAGCCACCTCTCAGATCTTTCTCCTGGAAAAGAAATGCTATCAAGTCACTGACAAGCACACAAGACCAGCCTGGGTTCACCAAATTAATCACATACTCTAGGCCTAACCGTATCTGTGTATTAAACTAGCTTTCTTGCTTAAATGCCATTGACATGAGTGAGCAGAATAAGACCTATATTTCAAGTGGAACCAAGTACTCTCTCTTTCCCTGCAGGGATACCAAGGAAATTTCAGAGCTCAGGAATATCCTAACACAGATGCAGCCAGGGACTCTGGGGCGTTCAGCCCACATGGTGCTTTCTGCTGCCCGCAGGGTGCCTCCAGTCAGTGTGGCAAGCCCAAAGAACAACCATGCAGAACCAGGTTCCAGTCCTCCAGACAGGGCAGGTGAGTCCACATGACCTGTTCCTTCCTGTCCCTAGCAATGTCTTTCCTCCCTGAATCTACCATTGCTCTACAGGGATGGCTCACTAGTGGGACTTCATGTGATAGAAAAGATAATTGTTGGTGTCTTGTTACCAGAAGACAAATCAAATAGTGTATACTAATTGAAAGAGCACTGGCCTAGGAATCAGCAATCCTTATCTCTTTGGGCCTCAGCTGTCTACCACAGAAGGAAAGATGTAGTTTATTATTTTAAGAGAAAGAGACTAGAAGGGAACTTATAATTTTTGGGCACCTACTATAGGCTGGGCCCTGGAGCTATGAAAGCACTTTAAAATATATTAAATGCTATACAAAGTGTTTCATAAATTCAGGATAACCAGACGAATGGAGGTTGATAGTTTTTATTGTCACTCATTTGACAGATATTTATTAAGCATCGTTTGTGCCAGGCTCTGTGCTAGGCATCAGGGATACCACAGTAAATAAAATAGCAATGCTCATTCTCTAGTGGAGAAACACATGTCAGTGTCACACAAATAAATTTAAATCTTCAAACTGTGATGAGTACTGTCAAGGAAAAGCATAATTGGATGACTGGATTCAGATTAGAGAATCCAGGGAAAGTGCCACATAGGAATTAGCATTTCATCTAAGACTTGGAAGAGTGAGAAAGGCACACTCTTTGCCTCCAGGCAAAGAGGATAGAAAGAATATTCTTAGAAGAAGTAACATCATATGTGAAGACTGTATTGTTTAAGAGTTAAGACTGTTTTGTTTAATGAGCATTTCTAATACAGAGCCCGGAGCAGAGGAGCAAAACTCTGAGAATGATGTGGGCAGAATGAAAAGAAGGAAAGTGCAGCACCAAAGGTAAGTAGATCATCAAGTAGATCACCTCCCCAAACCTTATTGCCCTTTTGCAGCTATCCTTCCCCCCAAGTCTTGTTTCATTAAGGACAGAGAGTATCCTTGTGTCTGGGTTTAACCTGTGGGTCTAGACCTAAGGGCATTGAAGAAAAGATATCCTTGTCCACATGTTGTCAGGTTTGGAACTAGGCAAAGAGGCAGTCCTGTAGTGAACCAGAATCTGAAGATGAGTATGCTGTATTTCATGGGCTTCATCAAAATCTAAATCTTTGACTGGGCGCGGTGGCTCACGCCTGTAATCCCAATACTTTGGGAGGCCAAAGTGGGTGGATCACCTGAGGTCAGGAGTTCAAGACCAGCCTGGCCAACACGGCGAAACCCTGTTTCTACTAAAAATACAAAAATTAGTCGAGTTTGGCGGTACGTTCCTGTAGTCCCAGCTACTCGGGAGGCTGAGGCAGGAGAATCGCTTGAACCCAGGAGGCGGAGGTTGCAGTGAGCTGAGATCACGCCATTGCACTCCAGCCTGGGCAACAAGAGTGAAACTCTGTCTCAAAAAAAAAAAAAAAATCTGAATCTTCAAAGGACACTGTCAAGAAACTAAAAGACAACCCATAGAATATGGAGGAAAGTATTTGCATATCACATGTTCAGTAAGGCTGTTTTTTTTTTTTTTTTTTTTTTTTTTTTTTTTTTTTTTTTTTTGAGACGGAGTCTCACTCTGTTGCCCAGGCTGAGGTAGCAGGTGGCCAGGATCTCAGCGTCACTGCAAGCTCCGCCTCCCGGGTTTACGCCATTCTCCTGCCTCAGCCTCCCGAGTAGCTGGGGAGGCTACGAGGCGCGGACCGGCAGCCGCGTGTGCGCCCGGCTAGTTTTTTGTATGTTTTGTTTTTTTTTTTTAGTAGAGACAGGGTTTCTCCGGGTTAGCCAGGATGGTCTCGATCTCCTGACCTGTGATCCTCCCGTCTCGGCCTCCCAAAGTGCTGGGATTACAGGCTTGAGCCACCGCGCCCAGCCCAGTAAGGCTCTTTTATCTAAAATATATAAAGATCCTTTACAAGTCAGCAATAGAAAGATACCCTAATTTTTAGAATGTTTGACAAAGAATCTGAATAGAATTTTCTCCAAAGAAGATATATAAATGGCTATTAAGCACATAGAAGATGCTCAACATCATTAGCCATCAGAGAAATGCCAATCAAAACCCCACAATGATTATTTCACACCTGCTAGGATGGATGTAATAAAAAAGATGGACAATAACAAGTGTTGGCAAAGATATGGAGAAATTGAAACTCTCATACATATTG
This sequence comes from Rhinopithecus bieti, assembly GCF_001698545.2. Classification (NCBI taxonomy): domain Eukaryota; kingdom Metazoa; phylum Chordata; class Mammalia; order Primates; family Cercopithecidae; genus Rhinopithecus; species Rhinopithecus bieti. The sequence goes on from NW_016811643.1 coordinate 2,040,656, forward strand.
CCAGTGGGAATGTAAATTAGTGCAGCTGATTGGAAAACAGTTTGGCAGTTTTTCAAAATGTTTATATGGAGTTACCATATGACCTAGCAGTTCAGCTCCTAGGTGTATACTTCCAAAGAATTGATAACAGGTGTTCACACAGAAACTTACAGGCAAATGTTCAGAGCAACATTATTAATAATAGCCCAGAACGCGGTGGCTCAAGCCTGTAATCCCAGCATTTTGAGAAGCCGAGACAGGCGGATCATGAGGTCAGGAGATCGAGACCATTCGGGCTAACCCGGTGAAACCCCGTCTCTACTAAAAAATACAAAAAATTAGCCGGGTGAGGTGGTGGGCGCCTGTAGTCCCAGCTACTCGGGAGGCTGAGGCAGGAGAATGGCGTAAACCCGGGAGGCAGAGCTTGCAGTGAGCTGAGATCCGGCCACTGCACTCCAGTCTGGGCGACAGAGCGAGACTCCGTCTCAAAAAAAATAAAATAAAATAATAGCCCAGAAATTGAAACAACCCAAGTGTCTATCAGCTGATAAATAAAATGTGGTATATCTATGCTGTGGAATATTACTCTGCCATAAAAAAGGAATATAGTACTGATACCTGCTCTAACATGGATGAACCTTGAAACCATACTAAGTGTAAGAAGTCAGTCACAAAAAACCATATAGTATATGATTTCATGTCCAGAATAGGCAATTCTAAACCACTAAAGTAGATTAGCAGTTGCCAGAGTCTGGTTCAGGCTTTCTTTTCTTTCCTTTTTTTTTTTTTTTTTTTTTTGAGACAAAGTGTTGTTCTGTAACCCAGGCTGGAGTGCAGTGGCACAATCTTGGCTCACTGCAACCTCCACCTCCTAGTTCAAGCCATTCTCCTGCCTCAGCCACCCAAGAAGCAGGGACTATAGGTGTACACCACCACACCCAGGTAATTTTTGTGTTTTCAGTAGAGATGGGGTTTTGCCATGTTGGCCAGGGTGATCTTGAACTCCTGACCTCAGGTGATCCATCTGCCTCGGCCTCCCAAAATTCTGGGATTACAGGCATGAGCCACTGCGCCCAGCCTGGGTTCTGGGTTTCTTTTGGGGGTAGTGAAAATGTTCTGGAATTACATGGTTGTGGTTACAGAACTCTGTCAATACAGGGTTTTGAACTGAATGTATACATATATATAAACAACTGAAAATTGACGGAGTTCTGCTTTCTCACCCAGTCTGGAGTGCAATGGCATGATCTCGGCTCACTGCAACCTTAGCCTCCCAGGTTCAAGCTGTTCTCCTGCCGCAGCCTCCCAAGCTGGGTCTACAGGTGCACGTCACCACACCCAGCTAATTTTTGTTTTTTGTTTGTTTGTTTGTTTGTTTGAGATGGAATTTTGCTCTTGTTGCCCAGACTGGAGTGCAATGGGGCAATCTCAGCTCACCTCATCCTCTGCCTCCCGGGTTCAAGCAATTCTCCTGCCTCAGCCTCTTGAGTAGCTGGGATTACAGGCGCCCACCACCACGCCCAGCTAATTTTTGTATTTTTAGTAGAGACAGGGTTTCTCCGTGTTGGTCAGGCTGGTCTCAAACTCCCAACCTCAGGTGATCCCCCCACCTCGGCCTCCCAAAATGGTGGGATTACAGGCGTAAGCCACTGCGTCCGGCCTAATTTTTGTATTTTTAGTAGAGACAGGCAAATGTTGGCCAGGCTGGTCTCAAACTCCTGACCTCAGGTGATCCGCCTGCCTTCGCCTCCCAGAGTGCTGGGATTACAGGCATGAGCCACCACACCTGGCCTTGAATTTATATTTTTAAAGAGTGAGTTTTATGGTATGTGTACTATATTTCAATTAAAAAATAATAACCCAAGGGCAATAATGGAATCTCTGTTCTCAGATGTTCAAAGGTTAAATGTCTTCCCTCACGTCTGGTACATCAGGTGGGAAAACCAGGACCCCAACCCAGACTTTCTAGGTCTACATTAACTCTTCTGCATTATTTTTGCTCTGACTCCAGGCTCCTTCAGCCCTTATGGCCTCTTACTAATAGCTGGTCTTTAACTGTTCTTTCTCACAGGCCTTTATCCAACTCTAATTCTCGGCCAAACAGGAGGGAGACAGCAAGAGCAAGGCAAAAAAAACAGGCCCAAAGGAGTGGTGACCAGGATAGTGGACTGTGCCCAATTTGTGCAGGTAAGATGCTTGCGCACAGGGAGTTGTTGTATGACAACTGGGCATTCCTTGAGGGAGGAATAGGAGATCTGAGAGTACTGCCAAGAAACATTTGAATTTGGAGTGCTGGCTTCTGTCATCTCTGCAGCTCTCAGGTGTAGAACTGTATTTTTAGTCAAGTGTAATTCAAGACAAGTGTGTACTGAGCACCTGTTCACACTGTGCCGGCTAAGCTGAGGAAGGGACATGGGCCCTGCCCTCTGGAGAAGCATGAAACCAAACAATGTAAAACACAATCAGAGAGGGCATAGAATTTCCTTTGTAACTTTTTCCTATATGTCCAAATGCTGGTTGCTGTTTCAGTCTCTGTTCAAATGGTTCTTCTTTGCCAAGTGTTCTCTTATCTGCCCAGATCATCTTTCCCAACTAAGCTTCTGCAGGATTCTCTGATTCCCTTGGACTTAGCACTTCTCACTCTCTGCTGTGTATCAATGTTATTTGTCTTCATAGCTTATCCAGACTTCTTAGGGTGACATCCTGCCTGGGAGCAGGCCATTTTGTTTACCTCCTTCTCTCCCTAAATAGGCTCCTTCAGGATTGAGATTCTTCCCCAGCATGCTGCCACTTGTGGAGAGACCTCCCCACCTCACCCGGCTTCTCCCTCCTCATCATCTTCGTCCCAGTCTGTACTGTGGGTGTCCTCCCCAGAAAGTTCACCCCCTGTCTCCTGGGTTCAGTGCCCTATCTGCCAGTTGCAGTTCTCAGCAAGAGAAATAGAAGAGCATGCCAGTATATGTGGGGACTTCCCTCAAGCATGAGCCATGAGGTCCTGTGGTTTTGCCTCACCCTCTGTGACTGAGATGGGGACTGAATCGCTTGAGAGCTGAGAAAGACTGATGAGGCCGAAGCTCCCTCTCTCCTCCTCTCCACTCATTCCCTCAGGACTCTGCCTGAGGGCACCTCTATGCCTAGCCTGATCCCCATTCCCAGTTGTCAAGGCTTCTGTGACCATGGCATCTGATTCTCCTAAGGCCAGCTCTGTCCTTTTCCCCCTTGGAAGTCTCCTTGGCACTTTTGGGCCTTGGGACACCATCCAAAATGTCTTTCCCTCTGTGAGTGGTGCACATTCTCATGCCCATTTTCCTGAAAGGAAAACCGAGGCCCAGTGAAGAGCAAATGCTGCCTGACAGATAAAATCCTGTGGTGTGCTGGGAATGTGCGTATGGGTTTTGAGCATGAGGCTGACATCCAGCATCCCATGAACTGAGCTCTCAGTCTCCTTTGTGGGCTCCTGTCCTGGGTATAATCAGGTAATGGTGATGCTATGTGACACTAAGCAAGTTATTTATTTTAGCATCCAGAATTAACTGAGAGAAAAAAATCTCCCAACCTCCCGCTCACAGAACTGTGATAGGGACCAGATTGGTTAATGAGTAAGGAGTAGTTCTAGGCTTGGCTGTGGAACCTTGGGCAGATCCCATTCCTCATCTACACAAGAAGGTGGTTGGACCAGAGGATGTCAAAGGTTCCCTCAAGCTGTGATATTCCAAATTCTGTTCCCACCTCCTTTGAGCAAATATGTCTTCTCTCCCCTTTCCCAGAAGATTTCACTCTGTGGTACTAACACCGGTTCCCCTGGTCCCCAGGGTATAGAGCAGAGGGGAAGCAGCTGGTCCTGCAAAGAGAGGGCCCAGGGCGGGGTTTTGAATAGATAGGAAAGAGGATGCTAGGCACAGTCAGGGAAAAGACTGAGCAGGAGTTCAGTCCTTCGGTCCCTGCCAGCACAGGTGCCTGCATAGGTGGGCACAACCACAGACCCCATCACGGTAAGAAGCCTGCTCCCCTACCTTCTCCCATTCTGCTCCCATTTCCACCCATGAATAAAACAAAAGATTGGCCCAGAGGCACTGCAGGGGCATCCTAGCTGCCAAGCAGGTGGCAGACGTCACTATGTAGGTGGGAGAAGAGGCCCTGGAACCCTGAGCTTGGACCCAGAAGAGAAGAGCAGTGTGGATGGGGCCAGGCCTAGTAGAAGAGAGGGACAAGGCAGTGCCAAGGGGGAGAAAGGTCCCCCAAAGCAGGGGAGGGCAAAGCGAGAGGATTGGTGAAGAAAGAGGATATTGGGATTCTGCTGGGGCCCTGGTCAGAACTGAGGGGCTTGACAAAAACCCAGTTCAAAACTCACACAAAACCCTCCTGTGTGGACATGTCCGGGCCTGCCCTTGGGAGAGGCTCTGGGACTTTGAGAGGGCTGCCAGGGCAGCCCACCCCTGCTTTAATCTACCCTTGCTCAAGGTACCCATAGGTAGCCCTGCTGTTGGGGGGCTCCTGTGAGGGTGGAAGTCAAGCTGAGGAAGGGGCCCCCAGTCAAACTCAGCTGAGGAAGGGGCCCCCATTCTCTCCCCAGTGGGGAAGAAAAGAAAGCCCCACTGTACAGTCTTGATTTTCCTAACCTGAGAATCTACACAATAAAATGATGAATAAGACAATATTTGCCAGTGTGTGTTTGGGACAAGGAAGAATATAATGGTGGCTGGATATAGAGGGTTAAGTGCTAGAACATGGAAGGGTGAAAGAGGCCCCATCACAAAGGGGGTTGAAACTCAGGGTCCTAGCCTCTCCACTCCTTCATCCACCAACAGCCTAACTGGACTGAGATCATGAACAGGAAGCTCAGGTTCCCACCTCCACTCCTGGCTGCCATCCAGGAGGGCCAGCTGGGCCTTGTGCAGCAGCTGCTGGAGTCAGAGGTTAAGGCCACAAGCAGTGGGCCAAGTAGGCCCCTGCACAATGTGGAAGAGGCCGAGGAGCGCTCCTGGAAGGAAGCACTCAACCTGGACATCCACCTGGGCCATGAGGCCATCACCGATGTGCTGTTGGCCGGTGTCAAATCTGATTTCCGCCAGATCCATGAGGCCCTGCTAGTGGCAGTGGACACAAACCAGCCAGCAGTGGTGTATCGCCTGCTGGCCCACCTGGAACAGGAGAAGGGTCACAAAGTAGACACCAGGTCTTTCTCACTGGCTTTCTTTGACTCATTAATTGATGGCTCCCGCTTTGCACCTGGTGTGACTCCCCTCACCCTGGCCTGCCAGAAGGACCTGTACGAGATAGCACAGCTGCTTATGGACCAGGGCCACACCATTGCCTGGCCCCACCTGGTCTCCTGTGCCTGCCTCGAGTGCAGCAACCCCCGCCGCTATGACCTGCTTAAATTCTCTCTGTCCCGCATCAACACCTACCGTGGCATTGCCAGCAAGGCCCACCTCTCACTGGCCAGTGAGGATGCCATGCTGGCTGCCTTCCGGCTTAGCCGTGAGCTCAGGCGCCTTGCACACAAGGAGCCTGAATTTAAGGTTGGTTTCTCATACTTCCCTCTTCCCCTGGTGCCCCATGTCTGTTCTTCCACCGGAGCATGGTTGGGCCTGTGGTGGGTGTTCTGGGAAGCTTGGAAGTCACAAAAAGAGGACGAGGCCTGGCCTCTGTTCTCAGGAAACTTCTAGTTTGATGGGGAGTCAAGAATTCCCCCAAGAGAATTTCATTCTAATGGCAGAGAACAGCCACTCCAGAGGGGCCTAGTCTTATGGGGGAGGCACAGCCCCACTCCAGGGGAGCCCTGGGTCTGTCTGAGGGAGGAGAGAGAACAGAAACAACTAGAAAAACAGCTGGACAGACTTGGAGATGACGTTCAGTAGAATACCTGCTAGGTGTTCCCACCCGGAGCATGGTGTGTTGCGGATCTCAAGCATATGATCACAGCAGGGAAAAGTCAGAGACAGGGGACAAGGTGCTCCCAGTACGCTTGTCTTCATTCAGTGCTGCTGTGAATGGTGCTAACAGGGCTTCCAAAGCCCAGAAAACAGGTCAGGAAAGCCACAGCTGTCGTGTTCAGGGAGGACTCCTTGGAAGAAGTAACATTAAGCTGAGCTACGCAAGTGGGTGGTTACATACAAGTGAAGAGGAGCAGGGAGGGTATTTGAGATAGGGCTGCAGTCCACGCAAAGGCTCTCAGGTAGTGAAAATATACATGGTGATGAGTGAGGGGGAGACACTGCAGGAAGGACTGAGAATGCATAAAGAGGAGCCTGGAGGCAGGGACTAGTAAGGGTCCTGGAATGCTGCCAGTCCAGTATGTCCATCCCTCATCCCCTGATGGCTCCTGTGTGTCAAGCTAGACTAGCCCCATCCCCAAGATGACCATTAGGTGGGGAAACCAACAAGAATGTTAAAATACAGGGCTAAGGAGGTTGTGACCCAGGGTGGTGGAAGGATAGGAGAATGAAAAGCCCCCACTGCACAGCTAGCAGGAAAGGGCAGTCCTTTCCAAAGGACTTTCCCTCCATTCTCATAGCAGCCTAAGAGACAGGCATAGCAGGAAGTATCATCCCCACTTTATAGCAGAGAAACTGAGGCCTGGGAAGGGGAAGTACCTTGCCCAAATGTGATACCACCTGAGGACAGTGCGGGACTCAGACCTCACCTCCTGAAAGCCATCCCTGGATGCTCTCTAGGGTGAGGGCCTCAAGTAAACCCCAGGATATAATGGATAAATTGGAGCCAAGGACCGCCTTAGGCCAGGCACAGTGACTCACGCCTCTAACCCCAGCACTTTGGGAGGCTGAGACAGGAGGATGAGGAGGACAGGAGTTCGAGACCAGCCTGGGCAACATAGCAAGATCTCATCTCTATTTTTTTATTTTTTATTTTTTTTATTTTTTTGGAGACAGTTTCACTCTTGTCGCCCAGGCTGGAGTGCAGTGGCGCGATCTCAGCTCACTGCAACCTCTACCTCCGGGGTTCAAACGATTCTCCTGTCTCAGCCTCCCGAGTAGCTGGGATTATGTGCCCGCCACCACGCCCAGCTAATTTTTGTGTTATTAGTAAAGATGAGGTTTCACCATGTTGGCCAGGCTGGTCTTGAACTCCTGACCTCAGGTGATCTGCCCGCCTCAGCCTCCCAAAGTGTTGGGATTTCAGGTGTGAGCCACCACGCCCACCTATTTTTTAAAAATAATAACTGGCCAGGCGTGGTGGCTCATGCCTATAATCTCAGCACTTTGGGAGGCCAAGGCAGGTGGATCACCTGAGGTCAGGAGTTCGAGACTAGCCTGGCCAACATGGTGAAACCCCATCTCTACTAATAACACAAAAAAATCAGCTGAGTAGGCCGGGCATGGTGGCTCACGCCTGTAATCCCAGCACTTTGGGAGGCCGAGGGGAGTGGATCACGAGGTCAGAAGATGGAGACTATCCTGGTTAACACGGTGAAACCCCATCTCTACTAAAAATACAAAAAATTAGCTGGGCGTGGTGGTGGCGCCTGTAGTCCCAGCTACTCGGGAGGCTGAGGCAGGAGAATGGCATGAACTCAGGAGGCGCAGAGCTTGCAGTGAGCCGAGATCGCACCACTGCACTCCAGCCTGGGCAATAGACCGAGACTCTGTCTCAAAGGAAAAAAAAAAAAAATCAGCTAGCGTGGTGGCGCATGCCTGTAGTCTCAACTACTCGGGAGGCTGAGGCAGGAGAATCACTTGAACCCCGGAGGCAGAGATTGCAGTGAGCCGAGATCATGCCATTGCACTCAAGATCGTGCCATTGCACTCCAGCCTGGGTGACAAGAGTGAAACTCTGTCTCAAAAATAATAATAATAATAATAATAATAATAATAATAATAAATAAATAAGAACTGCCTTATTCATTTCTGCATCTCCTAAAATTGCCAACGCAAGTTCTCTTATAAGGTAAGTGTTCCAATAAATTAAATGAGCATATGAAGGGTGTAAGGAGTAGGTGTAAAAATGGGACAAGAAACAGATTAGAAGAGGAAGGAAAAGAGACAGAAAAAATGACGGAGGGGTTTGGGTTGAAGTGACTTAGTGATGAGGTAGCAATAGCACTAGATAAGCAAAGTGACCCAGGAGGTACCTCATTAGAGCAAGAAGGATGGGTGAGGTGGCAAAGAAGAAAGAAATCAATGCCCTAGTGACACCAGACGTAGGAAATGATGGTGCAAGGGCAGGACAGAGGTGGCCCAGGCCCACTATTGGTGGGCGTGGGGGGTAGGGAGGAGTGGGCTGATTTAATGGGGTTGGGTCCACAGGGTGGTAGGCACACACGGACCTGCTTCCCTAAGCCTGAGTACATTGCCCTGGAGTCACTGAGCCAGGACTATGGCTTTGAGCTGCTGGGCATGTGCCAGAACCAGAGCGAGGTCACTGCAGTGTTCAACGACCTGGCCGAGGACAGCGAGACTGAGCCCGAGGCTGAGGGCCTGGGCCTAGCCTTTGAGGGGAGCATCCCCAACCTGGCGAGGCTGCAACTGGCCGTCAACTACAACCAGAAGCGGGTCAGCTGGGCCATAGCTATATCCCCTCCCTGTCCTTTTCTCTTGCCCTGCCACCTATAGGTCTCCCTGACCCAGCCCTAAGCAACTCCTTTTCCTGCCCTCAAGACCCTCCCAGGCCTTGGTCCTGAGCACCCTTCTGTCTAGACCCTTGGCCCTGTGGGTCCCCTCCCTTCTTACCTTCAATCTAAGCCTGTAACCTCTCCCCAGCCCTTGAAAGACCCATTACCCACCAAGACCTCACCTTCAGACCAGGACATCTGGTCTTAGACAGCTTTATCTCTGACCTGCTGAGTTACTTGAATCCAGTCTTTCTGTTCAATTCCAGTACATCACTCTATAAAGCAAGATAAGACTAGGTCTCTCAGGCCTTAAATATCCCCCAAAAGATTCCATTATTTCCTGTCTCCTCAGACATCCTCCCCTCTAAGCTAAAGATAGGCTCCTTGTTTAGCCTCCCCCAACCCATTGCTCCTCACTGTCATCCACCCTCAACATCCACCAGGAACTTAACCAAAAACCTTCCTTCATAATGGCTCCCCTGGCCCTGTCTCCCAATACAGCAAACCCTGGTTTCCCTCTTCTGCCTTCCTCAAGACCATCTAGGCTAATGTCCCATATCTCTAAGAAGGCCAGGGACCCTGGGGATTCTGGGTCTTGGGTCCCCAGTTCTACCCACCACTGTCTAACTTAGACTCAAGAATGTAGGGTCCAGAGAGTTCAGGAAAATCTTTGAGTTTAGTTTTCCCTCCATAAACCAAGGCCTAGAGAGGGATGGGTCTGCCCATGGTCACATGACTAGCAAGTTGGCTGATGTGGGGAGAAATGAAGGATTGTTCGAACTCTGTGGCAAGGAAGGAAGGGCTGTGTACCCAACTGGCTCCCCCATCCTCCTCCTTGCCTGGTGGCCTCCCCGTCTGCTTATGCCCCATCTCTGCTTAGTTTGTAGCACACCCCATCTGCCAGCAAGTCCTGTCCTCCATCTGGTGTGGGAACCTGGCTGGCTGGCGTGGAAACACCACCATCTGGAAGCTCTTTGTTTCCTTCCTCATCTTCCTCACCATGCCCTTCCTTTGCCTTGGCTGCTGGCTGGCACCAAAGTCCCGGGTACTAAGAATAAGATTAATGATAACTGTCACTTATTGAGCACTTGTTTTATGAGGCCCTGGGCTAGACACCTGGTGAATATAACTTTGTGTGAATGTTTCCATTAAGTAGCTGGAAGTGCAGCCCCGAGGAAGGCAGACATTCTGCTTCAGTGGTATAGGGAAGCAACCTGAGGCACAGGGAAGGGCAATGCTCTTTTTGTCAAAAGTACACAGGAAATAGTGGAGTCAGGATTTAAACCGAAGTCTCTCTGCCTCCAAAACCTTAATCCTATTAACAGCCCTATACTCTCCTAAAGAGAGGCCTACCCCGACTACAAATTCCATGGGAGCCCTTCATCCAACCAATATGTCCTTGAGACCCAACTGTGAGCCAAGCATGGTGCCTGGCACTGGGGTTATGAAGAAGAGCTCTGTTCCTGCTGAGCAGGTGAGGAATAGGGAGAGGGATGTTCCAGGAAGCAGGAGCAGTATGTGTGAAGGCCTGGGAGAGGGAGAACCCAAAGTGTTAGAGAAACTGAAAGGAGTTAGATCAAGAGTGGTGGAGAAGCACGCAGGGGCCAGATCTCACAGAGCCTTATAAGCCACAGAGGATAGGAGCCATTGTAGGATTAATGAAGCGAGTCCCCCATCAGTCTTGTGTTTCAGAAAGTGCCTTCTACTAGGGGTGTGAAAGGTGGGCTGGGGGTTCAGGGCAGGAGTTAGAGAGACTGGTGTGAGAGGACAAGCACATAGAGATGTCTCATATTCCCGGCCTGGGTGACCGGGTCATTTTATGAAGTGGGGACATAGAAGAAGATGGAAGAGCAAGATAGGATAGAAGATGATGAATTTCTTTATTTGTTTATTTTTTATTTATTTATTTATTTATTTTTGAGATGGAGTCTTGCATTGTCACCCAGGCTGGAGTGCAGTGGCAGGATCTCCGCTCACTGCAACCTCTGCCTCCCGGGTTCAAGCAATTCTCCTGCCTCAGCCTCCTGAGTAGCTGAGATTACAGGTGCCTACCACCACGCCCAGCTAATTTTTTGTATTTTTGGTAGAGATGGAGGTTTCACTATGTTGGTCAGGCTGGTCTTGAACTCCTGACCTCGTGATCCACCCACCTCGGCCTCCCCAAGTGCTGGGATTACAGGCATAAGCCACCGCACCCGGCCCATGAATTTATTTTTTAACATGGTTGAGTTTGAAGAGCCTGTGGGGCCTCCCAGGGAAAGTTACTTTACCTCTGTGATCTTCAGTTCTTGAAAAAAAAAAAAAAAAAACGGGAATATTAATGTCTACCTCATATGGTTGGAAAGGAGATGACAGATATGAGTCTACGGCCTGATATGTAACACATTCTCAATGTATGTCTGAATAGTGCGTGACTGAATCTGAGAAAGGGGAGTCACGTGGGTGGAGCAGTCTAGAAGGGCTTGCAGGAGCGAGAGACACCCAGGACTGAGAACCCTACTCCCCCTCCTTCCCTTGGAAGCTGGGCCGCCTGCTAAAGATCCCAGTACTGAAGTTCCTGCTGCACTCCGCCTCCTGTCTGTGGTTCCTCATCTTCCTGCTGGGAGAGTCCCTGGTCGTGGAGACACAGCTGAGCACCTTCTGTGGCCGCAGCCAGAGTGTCTGGGAGACTTCACTACACATGATTTGGGTCACAGGTATACGTGTAGGACCCTTTATTTGTGGCAGTGTCCCTTAGGGGCCCCCCTTCCTGTCCTTCACAATAAGCACCCCAACAGGGGGATCCTGCTTTGTAGATGACCCCTGAACATATAACCAGACCCCTCTGGGCTGTAACACAGTACAGGGCCCTTTCCCTCACGCCTACTCGGAGACCTAGCCCTGTGGTAGACTCCCTGAGCAAGGACCCCTTCTTCCCCTTCCCTGGCATCAGTCACTACCTACCCTGGAGGTTTCTGTCCTCTCACAAATAAGACCCTGGTCCACAGTGCGAGGTGGGAACATACATTGGTGTCATGGCAGCCCCCAGGTACTGCAAGACAGGCTCTCCTGGAGGTCATGGAGCAGAAAGTCTCACAGACCAAATGAAAGGATTCAAATCATACAGCAAGTTAAATCGGTAAGTGGTGTAATTATGATGGTGTTGTAATGAGGATCAGAGTTGAGGTTTGAGTGGCTGGGGTTAGGGGGATGGTGCAATGGACAGAAGGTACCTGGAGCCAGGCGTGGTGGCTCATGCCTGTAATCTCAGCTACTCAAGAGGTTGAGGTGGGAGGATTGCTTGAGGCCAGAAATTCAAGACCAGCCTGGGCAACATAGAGAGACTCTATCCCTTAAAAATAAAAGAAGATTGGCCAGGTGCAGTGGCTCACGCCTGTAATCCTAGCAGTTTGGGAGGCCGAGGCGATCAGATTGCCTGACCTCAGGAGTTCGAGACCAGCCCAGGGAACATGGTGAAACCCCGTCTGTACTAAAATACAAAAAATTAGCCAGGCATGGCAGCGTGCATCTGTAATCCCAGCTACTCAGGAGGTTGAGGCAGGAAAACTGCTTGAACCCGGGAGGCGGAGATTGCAGTGAGCCGAGATTGCGCCACTGCACTCCAACCTGGGTGACAGAGCGAGACTCTGTCTCCAAACTAAAATAAAATAAAATAAAATAAAACAGTAGGCCGGGCGCGGTGGCTCAAGCCTGTAATCCCAGCACTTTGGGAGGCCGAGACGGGCGGATCACGAGGTCAGGAGATCGAGACCATCCTGGTCTACACGGTGAAACCCTGTCTCTACTAAAAAATACAAAAAACTAGCTGGGCGAGATGGCGGGCGCCTGTAGTCCCAGCTACTCGGGAGGCTGAGGCAGGAGAATGGTGTAAACCCGGGAGGCAGAGCTTGCAGTGAGCGGAGATCGCGCCACTGCACTCCAGCCTGGGCGACAGATCTAGACTCCGTCTCAACAAAAAAAAAAAAAAAAAAAAAAGTAATAAAAGAAGATACCTTGGCCCAAGACTTGATCTATGGGAGAAACACAGTGACAGGTATGTTTGGCCACAGCTGTAGCTTGCCAATTATCCTGATGAGCTGCTATTACTTTTATATGCATTATTTGGGCAGAGGACATGTGGAAAGAGAACGGCTGGTGCTAGTGGGTAGCTGATTTAAGATCTCATGAATACTGAGGGCCTCATATGCTTCAAGCATATTCAGTGTATCATGAATATTTAGAGTCTGTCCATCTCTTTCTATGTATGTTCACACACACATACTCTACTAACTTTATTTGTTCAACATGTCACCAAAGTAACTAGCCTATACTTAACACATAAGTTTCATCCATTCCATTGGTTTTCTTTTCTTCTATAGCAGAACTGAGTATTCACAAACAATTTAGCAAATGCAGTTTACCAGAATCCCCAGAGCTTCAGCCAGCCTCTGGCCTGTCAGCTCAGCAGGCCAAATTGGTGGCGCCTTCCTTGGCTGTCCTCCTCTCATTTAGCTCTGGCTTGGTTAGTGAACTCCAGAGCCACCAGTATACCAAGTCCACTGCTCCACCCTGTACCAGGCCAATCAGTGATGCCAGAAAGGAAATCTGGTGCAGAAACTTTAGGGAAAGAAAATAAGAGCAGCCCAAGAGGGAAAGTTTCTCATCCTATTTACTAAACATGGATTGACCTGTGCTGAGTGGAGAGGAAACCAATAGAATTCCACCCATGGGAGAAGAAAAGTCTTAGAAACGTATGAAACAAACCCATTTATTCAAGTAATAAATGTTTCTTGATGCCCTATCATGAGTGAAACCCTAAGAGACAAGTTCGACATGGCCCCATCCATCCAACACATATTCACTGAGCGTGCACCCCACCCTCACAGGGCATTCCTGCTCTGCAGAACTGATTTCAGTTCCCAATCACATGATATTCACATTTGTCTAGGCCTTTGCTCATTCACGTTTTCTAGAGCACTCGCCCCTTCCTGCACTGCCCCTTCACCTGGCTGGCTCCCACTCCTCCTTCAGGTCTCAGCTTAAATGCCACTTTTGGAGAAGGTTTCCCTGGCCCCTAAATCAGGGTGAGGGTCCATTCCTAAACACCTATAACAGTCCCTCTGTCCCCCTGCTCCTTAGTCTTAGCATTTACCACACTGTATGAGACCCACTTGGGTTACCCACTGTGTTCCTCACTGACTGTAAGCCCTGGGAGGGCAGGGACTGTCTTATTCACCAGAGGTTCCCACTGGCACATGGTAGGAGCTTACTAAATGTTTGTTTAGGTCGGGTGCAGTGGCTCACGCCTGTAATCCCAAGACGTGGGGAGGCCGAGGCGGGTGTATCTCCTGAGGTCAGGAGTTCGAGACCAACCTGGCCAACATGGTGAAACCCTGTCTTTACTAAAAAATACAAAAATTTGGCCAGGCGCAGTGGCTCAAGCCTGTAATCCCAGC
>NW_016811643.1:2055832-2076493 GCF_001698545.2 Rhinopithecus bieti
AATAAAAAAATAAAAAAATAAAAAATAGAAATAAAATAAAATAGTTTAATAGAGATGGGGTTTCACCATGTTGCCCAGGCTGGTCTCAGACTCCTGGCCTCAAGCAATCCTCCTGCCTCGGCCTTCCAAAGTGCTGGGATTACAGGCGTGAGCCACCGCACCCAGCCTCAAATCAATATTCTTCAATTATTTGTCCAGTATTTACTTGGTGGAGGGCACGGAGAAACAAATTTCAGTCATTCCCTCCTAATAAACAGCCTGTCCCAGGTGATACTTTCTGAGTGTCTACTGACTGAGATCATTGGTGCAGTCACGCCAGCAGTGTCTGCATCAGCAAGGACTCTTTTTTATGTTCACATAAGATCACTTGTTCCTGAGTAGATTACATGTTTACATGTCATTGACCACCCCATAATGTTTTAGTACCCCACGGCCATTCATAGGCTCCCCCGCCTCGTAATCTAGCTCTGACATAGAAGGAGACGTTTGGTCCGATCCTGTCCTGGCTCCCTGCCACCCCGCTTCAGGCTTCCTGAGGTTTGAGTGCAAGGAAGTGTGGATTGAGGGCCTGCGCAGTTACCTCCTGGACTGGTGAAACTTCCTGGATATGGTCATCCTGTCCCTGTACCTGGCAGCCTTCACACTGCGCCTCCTCCTGGCTGGGCTTGCCCACATGCACTGCCAGGACTGCCTCCCAAGCAACTGCCTGCTACCATTTCACCACGGCTGGTGAGTGTCCCTTCAACTCAGCCCTGAATCCCCCAGTTCTTCTTTCTTGGCTCTTGGCTTCCAGCCACAGCCCCCATTCCACCCGGCACAGAACGAAGCAAGTGGCACACTGAGGATCCTCAGTTCTTGGCTGAGGTGCTCTTCGCTGTCACCAGCATGCTCAGCTTTACCCACCTAGCCCACATTCTGCCGGCCCATGAGTCGCTGGGCACTCTGCAGATTTCCATCGGCAAGATGATCGATGACATGATCTGGTGCGTACCGGCCCTGCTCTGAGCTCTGCTCTGTAGACTCCACTTGACTTCCTTCCAAACCTCCCCAGCTCTTGGGTAACACAGAAATCCTTGACCTGCGTTCCTCCAGAGGCATGCGCACCAAAGACCCCTGAAACTACAGGCAAAGGGTAAATGTATATTTTTCTGCAGAGAGGGTCTACAACTTACATCTAATTCTCAAAGAGGCCCATGACCCCAGAAAAGATTACGAACCATAGATAGCAGAAAGAGCCCTTGGTTGGGAGTTCCAGTCCCAGTTCTGTCAGTCTCCATGACCCCTCTGTGGGCCTCAGTTTTCACATCATTAAGGAAAAAGCGATGGCACTGGACTTAGGTATCCCTTTGGGTCCTTTCCACTCGGCAGCTGCTCTTTGAACCCCTGACCTTATCTGGCCTTCTTGGTCCTTATCACCTAATCATGTCCAGCAAAACCTGGCCTCTCACCTAATCAGAGCCTATAGTTAATGCCTGCCTCCCTGGGAATCCCCAGCCTGAAGTAGGACTACAGTGAGTGTCCTTGGTGGGAAAAACCTTAGCTGCATCTATTAATATTAACAACTTTAGCTCAGCTTAGCTTGGGGTAGAACCTCCCACCCCACCCAGGATTCTTCTGGCCTCCCCGTGGCAGGCCAACTCATTCTCACACGTGGCTCTGACTCTTCTGATGATAACTCCTGTTCAGTGGGATTCTGACTCCCAGCTGTCCCTGTGTCATTCCTTTAGAATCTCAGCATCTCATTCCCTCCCTGAGAGACTGCTCCATCCTCAGCTTTGACTACTTGGACTTAGTACCCTTTATTCTTTTTTTCTTTTTTTTTTTTTTCCTGAGATGGAGTCTTACTCTGTCACCCAGGCTGGAGTGCAGTGGCGCAATCTCAGCTCACTGCACGCTCCGCCTCCCAGGTTCACGCCATTCTCCTGCCTCAACCTCCCGAGTAGCTGGGACTACAGGCCCCAGCCACCATGCCTGGCTAATTTTTTGTATTTTTAGTAGAAATGGGGTTTCACCATGTTAGCTAGGATGGTCTCGATCTCCTAACCTCATGATCCGCCCACCTCAGCCTCTCAAAGTGAGCCACTACGCCCAGCCTCTATTGTTAATAATAACCAAATTTGGCCAGGCACAATGGCTCACACCTGTAATCCTAGCACTTTGGGAGGCTGAGGTGGGTGTATCACTTGAGGTCAGGAGTTCAAAACAAGCCCGGCCAACATGGTGAAACCCAGTCTCTACTAAAAGTACAAAAATTAGCTGGGTGTAGTGGCACATGCGTGTAGTACCAGCTACTTGGGAGGCTGAGGCAGGAGAATCACTTGAACCCGAGATTGAGAGGTTGCAGTGAGCCAAGATGGCACCACTGCACTACAGCCTGGGTGACAGAGTGAGACTCCGTCTCAAAAATAAATAAATAAATAAATAACCTGCTGGACGCAGTGCCTCACGCCTGTAATCCCAGCACTTTGAGAAGCCAAGGCAGACAGATTACCTAAGGTTAGGAGTTCAAGACCAGCCTGGCCAACATGGTGAGACCTTGTCTCTACTAAAAATATAAAAAAATTAGCCGGGCATGGTGGCACACACCTGTAATCCCAGATATTCAGGAGGCTAAGGCAGGAGAATTGCTTGAGCCCGGGAGTCGGAGGTTGCAGTGAGCCGAAATCGTGCCACTGCACTCCAGCCTGGCCGACAGAGCAAGACTCTGTCTCAATAAATAAATAAATAACCAAATTGAATACTTGTTGAGCAAAGAGCCAGGGAGGACTTCATCCCTCTTCCCGGAGCCTGACTTCTCTCAAGGCAGAGACCTGCTCTGACCCTCCTGTGTCCCACCCCCTGCCAGGTTTATGTTCATCCTCATGATCATCCTGACCGCCTTCCTCTGTGGCCTCAACAACATCTACATGCCCTACCAGGAGATGGAGCAGCTGGGCAAGTATGCAGGGGCAGAGGCAGGATGGGAGGTGGAGAGCCTGGGACCTTGCAGCTTGGAGCCCTAGTGATCTCTCCTTTTTCCCTCCCTCCCTCATTTATTCACTCAACTAATTCTCTTGTTTGCTCACTCCCTCTTTGATTCTGTCACTCATTCTTTTGTTCATTTATACATTCATTACTTTACTCATTTTCTCCTCAAACTTTTTATTTTGAAAAATGTCAATCCTGTGAAAACTACAGTGGATACCCCTAAACCTTTCACCCAGCTTCACTAATTGTTAATGTTTTTTTTTTTTTTTTTTTTTTGAGACGGAGTCTCGCTCTGTCGCCCAGGCTGGAATGCAGTGGCCAGATCTCAGCTCACTGCAAGCTCCACCTCCCGGGTTTACGCCATTCTCCTGCCTCAGCCTCCCGAATAGCTGGGGCTACAGGCGCCCGCCACCTCGCCCGGCTAGTTTTTTGTATTTTTTAGTAGAGACGGGGTTTCACCGTGTTAGCCAGAATGGTCTCGATCTCCTGACCTCATGATCCGCCCGTCTCGGCCTCCCAAAGTGCTGGGATTACAGGCTTGAGCCACCGCGCCCGGCCACTAATTGTTAATGTTTTACCACACTTGCTTGATCTGTTGCTCCCTTTATTCTTTTTTTTTCCTGAAACACTTGAAAGGAAATTGTAAATACAATGACACTTCATCCCTAAACAGTTCAGGATGTGTTTTAAGAACATAACCACAAAAGCATTATCACACTAAAAAAATTTAACATCCATACCATTATATATGTATATATTTATATTTATATATATTAAATCTATAAATATATATATTTTTTGAGACAGAGTCTCACTCTGTTGCCCAGCTGGAGTGCAGTGGCTCAATCTCAGCTCATTGCAAACTCTGCCTCCCAGGTTCAAGTGATTCTCCTGCCTCACCCTCTTGAGTAGCTGGGATTACAGGCACACAACACCATGCCTGGCTAACTTTTGTATTTTTAGTAGAGACGGAGTTTCACCATGTTGGCCAGGCTAGTCTTGAACTCCTGACTTCATGATCCACACGCCTCGGCCTCCCAAAGTGCTAGGATTATAGGCGTGAGCCACCGCGCCCGGCTTCATGCCCTAATATTATTTACTATACAGTCATTATTGATATTTCCCCAGTTGCCTGGAAAAAAGTCTCTCTAGTTTTAAAAATCTGATATCCAATCTAGGATCACACGTTACATTTTGTTGTGATATCCTTTTAGCCTCCTTTAATCTCGAACACATCCCAACCTTCTCTTTGTCTTGCATGAAAAGTGTAGACCAAATTGGATTTATCTATTAATTATTGATTATGGCCGGGCACAGTGGCTCACGCCTGTAATCCCAGCATTTGGGAGGCCGAGGCGGGCGGATCATGAGGTCAGGAGATCAAGGCCACCCTGGCTAACACGGTGAAACCCTGTCTCTACTAAAAATACAAAAAAATTAGCCGGGCGTGGTGGCGGGCACCTGTAGTCCCAGCTACTCAGGAGGTTGAGGCAGGAGAATGGCGTGAACCCGGGAGGCGGAGCTTGCAGTGAGCAGAGATTGTGCCACTGCACTCCAGCCTGGGCCACAGAGTGAGACTCCGTCTCAAAAAAAAAAAATTATTGATCATAATTAGATTCAAGTTTAAGCAGTTTTGGCAAGAACATGACCTAGCTGATTGTGTGTACTTTCCACTGCATCACAGCAGAAGGTGCATGATGTCAGTGTGGCCCATTGGTGAGGCCCATTGCTCTAGCAAAGTCTTCATTGTAATGGTACCAGGGAAGCCCTTTTAGTAACAGGAAGCTATGTTGAGATGGTGTGACAACACTGCTCCCTCAAAAGCTTTCACCCAGTGGATTTAGCATCCATAGATGATTTTTACCTGAACTGGCTATTATAACAGTGGTTTCAAGATCGTGATTTTCTGCCTCTGTCATTTCTTCTACATTTATTCACTGGCATTCTTCTGTAAAGAAGTGCTTTCACCTACTTTCTTTTCTTTTTTTTTTTTTTTTGAGTCAGAGTCTCACTCTGTCACCCTGGCTGGAATGCAGTGTTGTGATCTTGGTTCACTGCAACCTCCACCTCCTGCTAGGTTCAAGCAATTCTCCTGCCTCAACCTCTTGAGTAGCTGGGATTACAGGCCTGTGCTGCCATGCCCGGCTAATTTTTGTATTTTTAGTGGAGACGGTGTTTCACCATGTTAGCCAGGATGGTCTTGAACTACTGACCTCAGGTGATCTCCCTTCCTTGGCCTCCCAAAGTGCTGGGATTACAGGCGTGAGCCACTGTGTCCAGCCTTTCCTCTTTTTTTGAATATCAGTATGGACTCAATATGATAATCCATTACAGTCATTATTCTTTTGGGTGTTCAATTCTTCCTAAATATGGCTAATAATTAATTGATATATTTGTGTATTCACTCATTTATTGTTCATTCACTCCCTTTATTTATTTATTTATTTATTTATTTATTTATTTATTTGAGATGGGGTCTTGCTCTGTTGCCTAGGCTAGAGTGCAGCGGCGTGATCTCGGTTCATTGTAGTCTCTGCCTTCCAGGTTCAAGCAATTCTCCCACCTCAGCCTCCTGAGTAGCTGGGATTACAGGCACACCACCACACCTGGCTAATTTTTGTATTTTTAGTAGAGACAGTGTTTCACCATGTTGGCCGGGCTGGTCCTGAACTCCTGACCTCAGGTCATCCACCCTCCTCGGCCTCCCAGAGTGCTGGGATTATAGGCGTGAGCCACCGTGCCCTGCCCACTCATTCACTTTAAAAATTTTTTTTTTCTTTTTTTTAGAGACAAGGTCTTGCTCTGTCACCCAGGCTAGAGTGCAATGGTGTGATCATGGCTCATTGAAGCCTCGACTTCCTAGCCTCAAGCCATCCTCCCACCTCAGCCTTCCTATTAGCTAGGACTATAGGCATGCACCACCACACTCAGCTAATTTTTTATCTTTTTGTTGAGATAGGGTCTTGCCATGTTGCCCAGGCTGTTCTCGAACTCCTGGCCTTAAGCGATCCTCTGGCCTCAACCTCCCAAAATGCTGAGATGACAGCATTTCACGATGTCATTGTGAGCCACAACACCCAGTCTCACTCACTTTTAAAATTCATTCACTTTCTTAGTCATTCAGTTGTGGTAGGTTTTTTGCTGTCGCTGAGTTCATACCTATTTACTGACACTTTCTTTTAGTAGGTTCTGTTTCCTGGTACTGGAAGCACAGGCAGGAGAAATGAACCAGACCCTTTGTCATAGAGAAGATAGCCATGTGCACAAATGAGCTCGATTTGCGACAACAAATGCTGTGAGAAAGGAGAGTGTATACTGAGGGTGCCCAGCAGAGGAAGCACCTTCCCCTGTCTTAGATGACCAGGGAAGGCAGGAAGAGAGAATCTGGACTTCATCTAGAAAGGTTACGGACTTCAGAGAAGACATAGGGCATTCTGAGCAGAGAGGGGACATGGGCCAAAGCAGGGAGGTATGTTTGGAGAATAGCAAGATGCCTCCCATGGTTGGCACATGGAGAGAACTTTGTGAAAGGAAGTGACAGAGGGTAGCTGGGCCCACATCAGAAGCTCAGGGAGGTCTTGGTGAGAAGCTTGGGCTTTCTCCAGGAGGCCAGGGAGCTCTAGGTGGCCTCCTAAGCAGCTGCCCAATCATAAATTCTTTGTGAGTGCAACTGCCTGATAGTTTTATTGATGATGCTAAAGGACCCACACTTGGTCAAGGCTCTCTCATGGTTCCAGTGTATATGGAAGCTGTGTTCAGACCTATGCTCTTACAAAGAATTCTTGTCCATAGCCTGGCTTCAGGCTGTTAGCTTAAAGGAACTGAGCTTACTGTGACTCTTAGTGCCAGGGACAGGAACTACTCATACCAGCCTGCTTTGTGGCTCCTGGTGACATCACTTCAGAGTGGCAAGGGAAGGCCAAGCCCTCCTGGGCTATTCATTCATGAGTGACTGCTACATAAGTCAAAAGTTTTTTGCTGTTGTTTTTTGAGACAGGGTCACACTGTGCCACCCAGGCCAGAGTGCAGTGGCACAGTCACAACTCACTGCAGCCTTGAACTCCTGGGCTCATGCTCTCCTTCCACCTCGGCCTCCCAAAGTGCTAGGATTATAGGCATGAGCCACCACACCCAGCCACAAATTTAAATTGTTGGTATAAGTAATATCCATCTTACCCCCTGCACCCCAGAACATAAGGCCATGAAGACAGGAACGTGCTTGTCTTGTCCACTGATGTATCCTCAGCACCTGTGACACTACCGTGTGCTCAGTAAATACTGGTTGACTGAAAGAAAGATTTGGAGCTCAGAAACAGCAAGTGTCTGTACTGGCCAAGGTGGTCCAAAGGGCTGCATGGAAGTGGGCACTCTTGGCCGCATCCTGGGGGTGGGAAGGAGTATGTGTGGGTGAGCTCAGGCTCTTCTCTCACCCCTCATTTTTTGTTCCTTACTTGGCCTGGCATGCCAGTTTCAATGAGACGTTCCAGTTTCCGTTCTGGACCATGTTCGGCATGGAAGAGCACAGCGTGGTAGACAGTTTCTGGTGCCTGAGTTTGTGGGCCGGGCCCTCTATGGCATCTTTACCATCGTCATGGTCATTGTGCTGCTCAACATGCTCATTGCTATGATCATCAACTCCTTCCAGAAGACTGAGGTGTGTAAACGGAGGCCAGTTTAGGCCAGGGAGCAGAAGGGAAAAAGGAATGGAGAGGAATAGGGTGCAAAGAGGCAAGACATGTGGCGTTGTGCTCTGCCTCTACTGTTGTCTTGCTTGTGGCTTTGGACAAGTTTTCCTCTGTAAAATGAGGGTCTTAGTGATGCTATTAGTATCTCCAGACACCAAGTCTAGTGCTGATTCCCCTTTAGGGTTGGGCAGAGGAGTGTGTTGTAGAGAAGAAAACGGGAACATGAGAGGGAGAGGGAAGGAAACGGATGTGTTAGGGTCTGCAGGCTGGAGAATAGGCTGGGCAGGAACTGGATGTCAGAAAGATGAAAGATAATGGTGGGGAGAGAGGAAATGGGGGACAGGCAGGAGAAATGCAGGGGACAGGGGAGGTCAGAGATAAGTATGGGAAGAAGAAAGAGGCTGGCTAGGATTATAGGCACACTGGAGAACCAAAGATGTGAGGAGTGGGGAAAGGAAAGTCTGAGTGGGCAGGAGGGCCATATGCTAACGTGGTCCTTGCACCACCCCCTGCTGCCTGGCTCCCGGGATGATGCTGACGTGGAGTGGAAGTTTGCTCGCTCCAAGATCTATCTGTCCTACTTCCGAGAGGGCCTGACACTGCCTGTGCCCTTCAACATCCTGCCCTCCCCGAAGGCTGTCTTCCACCTTCTCAGGTGATGACCTCAGAGCTCTCACTCCCCAGATCCCCAGCCCCTGCCCCCATTTCCCTGTCCTCTAACTGACTTCTTCCCACCATTGAAATCTCTCAGGATAATTTGCCAGTTCATTTGCTGTTGCTGTTCCTGCTGCAAAACCAAGAAGCCAGACTATCCCCTCATCCCTACTTTTGTGAGTACCTCCTTAGCTTGTTGCTGGTCACTCTGGTGTCAGGCCTTCACCTGTATTGTCTATACCATCCATTTGTCTGCATACTCCGGGCTTATCTATCTTTCTAGGCTATGTTCCCCAGAAAGCCTGTCTCAATTTCTACTCTCTCACGTGGCTTCCCTTTCCCTCTTCCTGGCTCTAGCCATTTCCTGAATTTCCAACCCTGTGTCATGCAGCCTAAACAGAAGTCCTTGCCACCCTCTTCCCAAGCTAGAAATACTCACTAAGCTCCAGACAGACCTTTTTGTCTTAAACTGGTCCGAGACATAGTTGAACATTTTTTTAAAAAACATTTTAAGAAGTCAAATAAATGTCCCACAAACAGGGCAGTTAGATGGCTGACAGTGGCCTGAGAGAGGAGGCCAAGAGACCAGCTATCCAAGGAGCTCCCCAGCCCAGTCTGGCCTGGCATGAAGGTGCCTTCCTAATTCAGGTACTGCCAGGTCTGTAGGGTGCTCTCCCCTCCTCACCATCAGCCTCCCAGCCCTCACCCACCCCTTCCTGGTCCTCTCACCGTCAGCCCTTCCCTAGCTTCTGGCCCCTGTCCTACCTTTCAGGTCCACACTGTGGGGTGGAGGCCAGGGGCTAGGTGGGTCAGGGACAGAAAAGTCTACACAGACTTTGCTTGGGCCTTTTTTGCCTGGGGGTGCGGGGGCATGGGCAGTGATCAGAGGAAGGTTGGAGGTAGAGAATCTCCCCCACCCTCTTGTCTTCCCATTCCAGGCCAATCCTGGGGCAGGGGCTGTGCCTGGGAAGGAACAGCATGGATCCTACTGCCTTCGCATCATCAAGGCCCTGGTACAGCGCTACATAGAGACCACCCGGCGTGAATTCGAGGAGACCCAGCAGAAAGGTTCGTTGCCCACCTCCAAGCCCTCCCCATTCCTCTTCCTTGCTCAGCTGGGATAAAGGACCCATACCCAGAGTCACATCCTCATTCCTGCATAATATGTGGCCCCATCCTGCCCTGCCCTTGGAAGGGCAACCTGCACAGCATGGCCCCTTGCACTCCATCACCCTCTGACCCATCCGGGCATTTATCCCACTCATTTCATGTAACTGCTCATTCCTGCCTTCAGGTGCATTCAGTTATTCTCCCATTTACTCCCTTACCCAGTCACTCATTCACCTCTTTCATTCACTCACTTACTGACTCATTCCACCAACATTCATCACTATGGCCTCTTTCGTTCCAGGCCCTGTCTTGGAGGGAGGGACGGGGCAGGGACACATGGGAAGCTTTCAGTCTGGTGAGGAAGAGAAACCATCACACTGGGCATTAAGTGCAGCTAAGAGAGACGCAAATTGCTATCGGTGCCTGAAGGGAGAAGGAGCCCGTCATTTTCAGAGGCTCATAAGAAGGCAGAAGGGGCCGGGCGCGGTGGCTCACCCCTGTAATCCTAGCACTTTGGGAGGCCGAGACGGGCGGATCACGAGGTCAGGAGATCGAGACCATTCTGGCTAACATGGTGAAACCCCGTCTCTACTAAAAACTACAAAAAAACTAGCCGGGCGAGGTGGCAGCACCTGTAGTCCCAGCTACTCAGGAGGCTGAGGCAGGAGAATGGCCTGAACCCGGGAGGTGGAGCTTGCAGTGAGCTGAGATCCGGCCACAGCACTCCAGCCTGGGTGACAGAGCGAGACTCCGTCTCAAGGCAGAAGGATAGAGTAGCAGAATGGACAAAGCGGGGAGGGATCTGAACTGGGCCCTGAAGGATGGGGTGAGTTGGCTGGCCATAGACTGGGGAGAGGGCAGGCGGGTGGACGCATGAATGTCTACCCAGTAACAGCTGTCCCCATGGCTTGTCATCCTTCTCTGACCCCCAGACTTCCCTTCTTTCCAGCTCCTCAGCTCCTCCCTCCCCACCCGATCGGATTCACCTGTCCCAGTTTCACCCATCCACCTGACCCCTAACCCACACACCCGTTCCTCACTTCTTCCAGTTCTCCCTCAGGAACTCCGGATAGGGCAACCCCTGGGATTCTGTAAAGGGTAAAAGGAGTACAGGGCAGGCTCATCCTCTGAAAGGCCCCCCGGTACTCCACCTCCTCTAGACCTGGGCAACAGACTCACAGAGCTGACCAAGACCATATCTCGACTGCAAAGCGAAGTAGCCTGTGTGCAGTGAACTCTGGTGGAGGGAGGCACACCCCGGCCTCCTGACAGTGCCAGCATCCTCAGTCACTGCATCACCTGAGTGCACAACAGCTTCCAGAACCTGGGGCCTCCCATCCCTGAGACCCTAGAGCTGACAGGGCCTGGGATTGTGGGGACCCAGGAATCATCAGGAACCGGGCTTCAGGACAGTGGAGGGGTGAGGACTCTGGCTTCTGGAGAGTCTGGCCCCCGCTCCCCAGCTCATGTGCTAGTGCATAGGGAGCAGGAAGCAGAGGGGGCTGGGGACCTGCCCCAGGGGGAGGATTCGGGGACTGAGGGGAGGTCCTGATACAGTGGAAGGCTCCCTTCTTCTGCTGCTGAGGGTGATAGCCTAGGAGGGTAAGGGTGGGGGGCCCCTTGGGAGGAGCCTGCGCTGCTTTTCTTGCTTCAGTAAAGTTTCTGTTCTGGATGTGAGAGTCCTCCGGGCTGTGTGAGAATCTCTGTCTCCCGATGTTTTGAGGTCCTCGCCCTTCTTTCCCCTGAAATGGACCCTTGTGGGAGCAGGACAGAGAGAAATGACTTGCTCTGTGGTCCCAAGTGTCTTGGGCTTAGGATCCTACTTTGAGTTTCCTCAGATCTTTCATGGACAGAGTTCTGGACCAGGAGGCAGGAGGCTGGGGAGATGGGAGGTCGGGGTTCAATGGGAACCCTCTGACCAGTTGCTTCCTTCCTTGTCTTTGCACTCCTCACCTCACAAGTGGGGCTGAGGAATCACCTGCCTGCTTTCCTGCCTTCATGGTTGTCGTGAGGACCCTCTAGCTGTTCTACCTTCTGGATTTGCAAGTTAGAGTGTGACACGAGTCTGCACAGGAGACTGTGTCTAGGAGTGACCAAGAAGTTACTATTATTATTATTTTTGAGACAGAGTCTCACTCTGTCACCCAGGCTGGAGTGCAGTGGTGTGATCTTGGCTTGCTGCAAGCTCCGTCTCATGGGTTCACTCCATTCTCCTGCCTCAGCCTCTGGAGGAGCTGGGACTACAGGTGTCCGCCACCTCACCCAGCTAATTTTTTTGTACTTTTAGTAGAGACACGGTTTCACCGTATTAACCAGACTGGTCTCAATCTCCTGACCTCCTGATCCGCCCACCTCGGCCTCCCAAAGTGCTGGGATTACAAGTGTGAGCCACCATGCCTGGCCCCAGGAAGTTATTTTTTTAGTCCCTCAGTCAGTCCCTCAGCCTAGCAAGGCCAGAGTGGGGCAGATGGTCTAGTCTCATGGAATAAACCAATCATAAAATTCCATGTCTCCACACTGCAATACCTTTTAATCAAGTGGCTACCTCAATAAAATTCCATGTCTCCACACTGCAACACCGTTCAATCAAGTGGCTGCCTCAGTACTTCCCTTGCTTGTCCCGGGAAGTCCCCACCACATAGCAGAGTTCCCTCGGCCCTGCCATGGCCTCCCCAGCCCCACATCCTGGTTGGGGAGAAGGCTGCTAGGGCTGGGTCTGGAACCACGTTCTTGCTTCTCAAGGCTGTTGGAGGCGCCTCTTCTTCATATGAAGGTCACGCGTTCCCAGGGCTCCTAAGTGGCAGATGTTGGACTTTCAGGGCCCAACCCCTGAGAGCTGGAACTCCCCAGGGGCCGAGAGCAGGGTCTTCCAGGGGGGCAGAGAGGAGGCCCCCTCAGATTGTGACTGGCTGCACCCCTGCTGGAGGGAGAAGAAAAGGAAGGGGTCAGCAGGGTGAGTGGGAGTCAAAGCAGCTGAGGGAGGATGGAAGAGCGACTCACCTGGTGCAGACACACAGCCCCGCCTCTTCTCCCCTGCAACAGACAGCAGAGTGAGGCCTCCATGTCGACAGACTCACACCCAAACTGCCCTGCCCATCAGGCCCTGGCAGGGCCATTTCCCCTCTCAATCTATCTTTCCCGTCACCTAAAGGGAAACTTCTGACTTCCCTTCCTCCTCTGTCCTCCAGGAAGTTTTTCCAGATTGCGTTTCCATCCCTCTTCCCACCCAAGACCCAGTCACTCTTCCATCTGTCCCTGCCTCAGCACTTGGGAGTGGCACATACATGCCCTATCAGCCTCATCAAGCCCAGGGCCCTCTGAGACCTGAAGCAGTCCCCCTGGCTCTTTCTGCTGCTTGCTGATCTCCTTAACCAGGTTATTTTGGTCTATTAGACTGTGTAGCAGATGGACCCTTTTGAGGACATATAGAATCATCTGAGAATGTTCACAAATCTGGAAAACACTTATAGGACCCAAAAAAACCCGAGTCACAGATGACATTAACTCCAGCTGACTTCCAGCCCTCAATTCACCTTTAACCAAGTAGGTCTCCCGAAGGCCCTGGGGATTATTGTGTAGGGACATTCTGGCTTATTTCACCCACACTGCCAGTCCTGCTTCCTCCATGCACAGCTCACCACCCAGATAGGCGCAGTTAAAGTGGCTGCAGGTCTGATTATAGCTCCAGAGAGTCACCAGGCTCTGGGCTCCATCCTGAGAGAATCTGGTGACCAAGAAGACTTCATGGGGGGGAATCAGCACCTCGTGCTCCTTGGGAAAGACAGAGAAGGCCTGGATAGGGGCCCCAAAGCAAGTCATTAGAGAGAAGAGGGTGGCATTACCAAATCTGCGGGCCACTGCCTTCTCCAGGGAGCTGGAGGCAAACTGGCCTAAGCGGACAGAGTCCCACAGCCTTTTGGGTTCAAAGCGAAGGCTGCCCACACCTCGGAACACCACCTCCCCAGGCCCCGTGCTGCAGCCCCCACTGCCTCGCAGCAGCTGCAGGGCCCGGATCAGGTAGAAATGCAGGGCCTTGAAGGGAAAGTGCCTCATGTAGAGCTCCCGGGAGCCTCCGCCTGTCCGCACAGCCTGATTCAACTCCCAGTACAAGGTGTTAGATGAGTTGGTGTAGACCATAATGGCTATTCCATTCTGGGCTTTGAAGCCGGGGGGTAAGGTGAGCCCTCGATGCCTGTCCTCCCAGGCCTCCTGGGCTGCCTCCCAGGATTCCTGCAGCAGGGCATGGTGGGCCATTTCCGCCTTTAGCAGGGGGTCTGCCTTCTCCTCCATCTCCTCTGCACAACCCACATAGGCATCGTCAAAGGTGTCTGGAGCCAGGCCCAGGGGCAGGATGGGAACAGCCTGGGCCTGTGGAGGAAGGAAGAGAGGTGCCACACCGAAAAGAGCATAAGTTGAGAGCACTGGACACGGGTCCTGGGGGCAAACCCATCCAGAAACACAGAATCTCATTTCTATCCCCAAATATCAGGTATATGCAATTTGGCAAGGACCCAATAAGAGGCTTAAATAGCACAGGCACTGGAGTCAGACAGACACGGGCTGAAATCTTTTTTTTTTTTTTTTTTTTTTTTTTTGAGACAGAGTCTTGCTCTGTCGCCCAGGCTGGAGTTCAGTGGTGAGATCTCGGCTCACTGCAAGCTCCGCCTCCCAGGTTGGAGTGATTCTCCCACCTCAGCCTCCCAAGTAACTGGGATTACCTGTGCATGCCACCATGGTTGGCTAATTTGTTTTTGTTTTGTTTTTTTGAGACGAAGTCTCACTCTGTTGCCTAGGCTGGAGTACAATGGCACGATCTTGGCTCACTGCAACCCTGCCTTGGGTTCAAGCAATTCTCCTGTCTCAGCCTCCTGAGTAGCTAGGATTACAGGTGTGCAATACCACACCCAGCTAATTTTTTGTATTTTTGGTAGAGACGGGGTTTCACCATGTAGGTCAGGCTGGTCTCGAACTCCTGACCTCAAGTAATCCACCAGCCTCAGCCTCCCAAAGTGCTGGGATTACAGGCGTGAGCCACCGCGCCCAGCCTGAAATCTTGACTTTACCACCTGTTAGCTGTGAGATCTTGGGCAAGTGTCATAACTTTTCTGGACTTGAGGATACTTCCAACCTCACAGTTATTATGAAGACAGCATAAAGAGCATTACTTCTGTACAACCTAAAAAGGGTCATCCTGTCATTAGAAAGGTTCCTGCGGTCGGTGGGAGGTGGGACTAGATGACTACCAAGCACTTTTCTGGCTGTAAGATCTAGCAAGCAGGTGATGTGTAAATACTACACACAGCAAGTGTCCAGCTACCTGACCCCCAGCCCCGTTCTCCTCAGGCTCTCTTTCCCTCTCATCTAGCAGGAAGCCCTTGCAGGTAGGTGCTCAGCCACCACACCAAATCACTGTCAGCTCTGAGACGCCTGCGTCCTCCCCTGCTCTGTACCCACATTTGGCGTAGGGGTGGTGGGGAGGCCAAGCCTTGGTTGGGAGAGGCTGCCAGGACTGCAGCACGCAGGTAACCCAAGGAGGCTTTGCCGGACTGTGCCTGCGCTGGGAGATGAGAGGTGGGGAGGAGAATGTTGGAGGCATCCAGAGAGGAATGGAGGTGGGGGTTCTAGGAGACAGAATGGGAACCTGGGGCTCCCTGCAGAGATGGAGGTTCCTGAGAGGAAGAGAGTTAAGAGTGGAATCCTAGGGAAGAGTCCCTGGGAGAGGGCTGTGAGGAGTCAGCCCCCAGTCCACTTCCTCAGGGTCTGCCCCCCAGTGTCCCCCTTGGGGACAGGAGATGGTTCCTGGAGTTACCTGCCAGGTGTGGAGGCCGAAGCAGCCGAGGGCCATCATCAATGACGCCAGTGCCATCCCTGGAGGAGACGTGAGGGCCAGGGGTCCGGGTGAGGGCGGGACCAGTGGCGCTGGAGTCCTGGTTTCGAGGGGGCTCGAGGGAGATCTGGACCCTGTCTCCAGGCGCACGGGATCCGGAGTCCAGGATTAGGGCCCTGGCGGGGCGTGGGCGGGGCCGGGAGCGTGGGCGGGGCCTGGAGTTTATTGTCCGGCCCCCGCTCCGAGTCTCCACTCCAGACTCCCGACGCCCCTTCCTCAGAGTCCCCAGTCCCGGGACTTTTCTGAGACAGTAAAAGCGGGGCCGCAGTTTGGTTCCGCCAGAGAGGAGAGGGCCGGGGGCGGAGGACCCACCTGAAGGTTGCTGAGGCCGCGAGCGGGAGGTAGAGCCGAGGGCTCGGGCGGGGGCTGCGCTGTCCCCAGAGTCCGGCTGAAAGCAAGGTTCCCGAGGCTAGCTAGAGCCCCCGCGCTGGTAACCCGACACCCCTTTCCCAGCGCCGCATGCGGGGCCGGGAGCGGCCGCGGCAGGGCAGGGCCTGAGAGGCAACTCCCCTCCTCCAGGACTGCGGGGTCTTTCTGCGGGACCCTCTTTGGCTGTGAGGGGGAAGAAGCTTGTGAGACTTGGCCTCTCCCTCAGGCGGGCCCTGACCCGGTCGGCCCCTGGCCCCCAGACGACCAGGCCAGGGGGCCCCGCGGAGGTCCCGCCAGCCAAAAGGTCGCCCCTGGAGCACTCTCAATTGCAGAGTTTGCATTTGGCCCACACCTTGGGCCACGTGCTCCAGCATCTGAGCAGCGCCCACTCCCTCCCTGCTCTGGGCCCTCTCCCCATACCCCTTCAGTGGGGTTGGGCCAGAGACAGAGCCCTTGGTCGCAAATCCACAGGATCCAGGCTCGCCCCTCCCCCAGACCGCTTTCGGGGCCGCTCAGACTCAGGTGACCCATGTTTGTAGATACTGGCCTTTCCCCCACCTCCTCTGGGCTTATCTATAAATAACCTGACTCTGAGTTTTGGATGCCGCGTCAGAGGCCATGGGGGAAGGGGCCAGTGGAGGAATTCGTAGCTCAAGGAAGAGCTCCCCAGCAGCCTGAGCCAGGAGGAGGGGGGATGTCACCCCTCCTTCCCCCAGCGGCCGGAGGGTCGCTGAAAGCTAGGATTTCTGAGGGTTCCGAAAGCTAGGATTTGGAAATGCTGCCTGCTGGAGCTGAGGTAGGCACGAAAGGTTAGAGCTACCCAAAGGACTCCATCATGGTCTGGCTCATTAATTTCCCCCATCCCTGTCCCCTCATCCCCTCAGACTGTCAAATAAAAAGTTTCCTCCACCTAGAATCCTGCTGTCTCCCAGAATCCTTTCTGTAGACCAAACGGGAAGACATACTGTGGGTCCAGTCGTGGAGGAGGGTGGGGAGGGAGGTGCTTCTAAGTGCTTGTTAGAAAAACAGCTCCAGGCAGGGCGCGGTTACTCACTCCTGTAATCCTAGCACTTTGGGAGGCTGAGGCGGGAGGATCACGAGGTTAGGAGTTCGAGACCTGCCTGGCCAACATGGTGAAACCCCGTCTCTACTAAAAATACAAAAATTAGCCGGGCATGGGTGGCGGGTACCTGTAATCCAAGCTACTCCGGAGGCTGAGTCAGGAGAATCGCTTAAAACCAGAAGGTGGAGATGGCAGTGAGCTGAGATGGAGCCACTGCACTCCAGCCTGGGCGAAATGCCAAAAAGAAAGAGAGAGATAGAGAGAAAGAAAGAGAAAGAAGTTGCCTGGGCTAGAGGCAAAACAAGAAAGAGAGAGAGAGAGAAAGAGAAAGAAAGAGATGTTGCCTACATATCCTGCCTGCCCTGCTCTCTGGAGGAAGCTGAGCGTTTGCAGTTGCTTGAAGAGAAGATACTACCTGGGGACAGCTTGGCCTGCTGGGACAGCCCCTGAGACCAGATCTACTGGGATCACTGCTTTGTCCCTCTCCACTCTCTGGCTTTGGGGGATTGCTTCTCCCATCCCAGGACCTAGAACCCAAAATAAGGCCCCAAGAGATGGACTCAAATCTAGTCACTGGGGGCCAGGCACGGTGGCTCACACCTGTAATCCCAGCACTTGGGGAGGCTGAGGCGGGCAGATCCCGAGGTCAAGAGTTTGAGACCATCCTGGCCAACATGGTGAAACCCCATCTCTATTAAAAATACAAAAATTAGCCTGGCATGGTGGCGGGCGCCTGTAGTGCCAGCTACTCAGGAGGCTGAGGCAGGAGAATTGCTTGAACCCGGGAGGCAGAGGTTGCAGTGAGCCGAGATTGCACCACTGCACTCCAGCCTGGCGACAGAGCGAGACTCCATCTCAAAAAATAAAAAACAAAAAAACAACAAAAAAAATCCAGTCATTGGCAGGGATCCTAAGTGTAGCAGAAAGAAGTCTTCCAAGATCACCTGGCGAGTCAGAGCTGGAACTGGGACCCAGAATCCAGCCTCCTTAGTTTGAATCTCTCCTGGCACCTTAGCTAAGTCTCAGTGTTCACGTGAAAGGTACAAAATCTAAGGAGATGCTCTCTGAAGCTGAGGTGCTGAAGCTTCCTCCTCTCTTCCTCCTCCTTGACTGACCAGAGTACAGGACCATAGCCAGTGAGGAGGCAGTTGTCTCACCCTGGATCCCTAGTGCTTCAGTCCACCTCCTATCTGGCTTCAGGGATTCTCTTTTTTGTAGGACGAACACTGGGCAGGTCAGACTGAGCAGAGGCTGGTGTTCCTGAGCCCTGAGGAGACATCCAGAAATAGATGGGGGAGTGTCGTGTTTCTGAGCAGCTGTGTGGGGGAGGTGCAAGGGGTGGGGATTGACAATATCAAAAAGAAACTTGTCCTCCCCTCTCCTGGTGGACATGGTGGAGACCAGCAGCAGCTTCCCCACCCAGGACAAGGCCTAGGTAAGGAGTGCACCACTCTCTTCCTGGGTGCTGGGCAGGAAAAGTGGTTTTGAGGTGAAGTTTGGGAGATGAATGGTGGAATTTTGGGAGTCATGAGAACAAGTTTCCAGGAAACTTTGATGAAGTTTGGGATACCTAGGAAGGTTGGAGGCCATGGGAAGTTTGAGATTCCTGTGAGGAGATTTGGGGTCACATTCCCAGGAGGGTATGTTCAGCAAGGGCCTGGATGACGAACTGATGAAAGAATGGCCCCAAGAGGGATGAGAGGGAGGACAGAATGGCAACTCCCTTGGGCTAGAAAAGGAATTACTCAGCATCCCCAGCTCTTTGGGCCCATGCCCACCCCGTCCCTCCGGCTCCCACTACATCTCCCCTGACACTGGTCACCAAGGCCAGCCACCCACCTGCTTTGCAGTGGTCTACGCTGTTAGCTGAGCTGAGAAAGTTCCTCAGACTCTCAGCAAACATGCTGAGGCCTACCCAGTGCCTGGTCTTGGCATACATGCTCCCTCAAGGAATTTACTGGCCAGGAGAGGAGCCAGGCACATATAAGGGCAGCACAGTGTGATAAGGACAGTGACAGAGGACAGCACTGGGTGATATGGGAGCCCAGAGGAGTCAGAGGGCTTCCTGGAGGAGGTGACTCCCCGGGTTAAGCCTTGAAGAGTGGGTAGCCAGAAGAAGGGTGTCCCAAGGAGAGGGGACAATGTGTGCAGAACCACAGGGAGGGTAACCATGGAGTCCCACCTGCGACTTTGTTCTGCACTACAGAAGCCAAGCAGGAGTGGCAGGTGCGAGCTGCAGAGGGCGTAGAGGGCCAGGATAAGGATGGTGGCCTCTGTTTTGAGGGTATGGAGGGATGTTTTGTTTGTTTGTCTGTTTGTTTGCTTTTTTTTTCTAGATGTGTTCTTATCTCTTCCCTCATAATTTTTGTCTCTGCATTTTTCCTCTATATTTTGAGATATTTCTTCCAGTCAGTTTTGGCACAGAGGGCTTTTAAGCACATAAGGAACATGAGCAGTTTAGAAACATCGCTCTCCCTGGACAGGCACGTTAGTGGGGCTGACTGTGGAGGGGAGATCAGCAGGGAGGCACAGGCAAGCCTGAGCCAGGGCAGGGAGTGCGGATGTTGAAGGGAAGGAGAATCTAGGATGGACCCCTATCTCACCCAGCGTTAGTTTGCAACTATTTGAATGTTTGACGAATGATTGACTGAATGGACACCCAGGGGACCATCATGGATGACTGGGTGAATAACGGGGATGGTTTATCATGTGAGACTTGCCATGGCAAATTAACAGGAGCCACCCTGAGCTAGATTAAGCCTAAAGAGGATTTTATCACAAGGATACCATGGTATCTCATGGAACCCAAGGACCAGATGCAAAGAGACTCTAGAAAGCCAAGGAGGAGTGCGGCTCCACCTGACCTCTGGCTTCAACCATCAAGCAGCTCGCCCTCTGCCTTTCAGCCTTACTCTTTCCCTTGCTCTGGGGATCTCATCTCTTCCCTGATTTCAATCACCTGTGACTCTCATGTCTCCTTGATTGTCCATTCTGCTACCTCTTGGACATCTGCTTCAGGGAGTTCACATTTCCCAAAGTGAACTCACCATTTCCCCTCCAAACCTGATCATTAATTCAATACATTTTTATTGAGCATCTGCTTTGTAATGGGACTACAATAATGAGCAAAATGAGCTTTTCAAGTCTCCTCTGGTATAACATTGTGCCTACAGTAACAATAAGGCATTGTGAACTTAAACATGTGTGAAGAGGGTACATCTCACATTAAAT
This sequence comes from Rhinopithecus bieti, assembly GCF_001698545.2. NCBI lineage: Eukaryota > Metazoa > Chordata > Mammalia > Primates > Cercopithecidae > Rhinopithecus > Rhinopithecus bieti. The sequence goes on from NW_016811643.1 coordinate 2,075,799, forward strand.
GTTCTTGCTACATGAAAACCAAAACCAAAACAAAAGTAAATAAAACTAAAAACAGGCCAGGTGCGGTGGCTCATGCCTGTAATCCCAGCACTTTGGGAGGCTGAGGTGGGTAGATCACCTGAGGTTGGGCGTTCAAGACCAGCCTGACCAACATGGAGAAACCCCATTTCTACTAAAAATGTAAAATTAGCCAGGCGTGATGGCGCGTGCCTGTAATCGCCAACTACTTGGGAGACTGAGACAGGAGAATTGCTTGAACCCGGGAGGCAAAGTTTGCAGTGAGCTGAGATCATGCCATTGCACTCCAGCCTGGGCAACAAGAGCAAAATTCTGTCTCAAAAAACAAAACAAGGCCGGGCGCGGTGGCTCAAGCCTGTAATCCCAGCACTTTGGGAGGCCGAGACGGGCGGATCACAAGGTCAGGAGATCGAGACCATCCTGGCTAACACGGTGAAACCCTGTCTCTACTAAAAATGCAAAAAAATTAGCCGGGCGTGGCGGCGAGCACTTGTAGTCCCAGCTGCTTGGGAGGCTGAGGCAGGAGAATGGCGTAAACCCGGGAGGCGGAGCTTGCAGTGAGCTGAGATCCAGCCACTGCACTCCAGCCTGGGCGACAGAGCGAGACTCCGTCTCAAAAAAAAAAAAAAAGGCCGGGCGCGGTGGCTCACGCCTGAAACCCCAGCCCTTTGGAAGGC
>NW_016811643.1:2076633-2091285 GCF_001698545.2 Rhinopithecus bieti
AAAAAAAAAAAAAAAAAAAAAAAAAAAACAAAGCAAAACAAACAAACAAACAAACAAACAAAAAACACAAGGCTGGGTGCGGTGGCTCACACTTGTAATCCCAGCACTTTGAAAGGCCTAGGTGGATGGATCACCTGAGGTCAGGAGTTCAAGACCAGCCTGGCCTAGTCAACATGGCGAAATCCCTTCTCAACTAAATACAAAAATCAGCTGGCGTGGTTGTGGGCACCTGTAGTACCAGCTACTCGGCAAGCTGAGGTGGGAGAATCGCTTGATTCTCAGGAGGCAGAGGTTGAAGTGAGATGAGATCGTGCCACTGCACTCCAGCCTGGGCGACAGAGTGAGACCCTGTCTCAAAATAAATAAATAAATAAATAAATAAATAAATATATATATATATATATATATAAAATAAATAAAATGAAAATAAAGGGATACACAGAAACTTGGAGGTGATGAACATGTTTATTCCCTTGATTGTGGTAATGGTAACATGAGTGTATACTTAGTTCCAAACTCACCAAATTGTATATATTAATTATGTGCAGTTTTTTGTATACCAATTATACTTCAATGAGGCTGAAACAAAAAAAAGTAAAGTTTCACAGGGCTGTGTTGGAGCAGGACACTCTAGTCATGTAAGAATGGTGGAAGAAGATGGGCAATAAAAGGGGGGTTCATTTTTTTTTTTAAGTCTACTCCACTTCTCCTCTGTGTTTCTAGTTTAAAGAATGGAAACCTGGGTGTCATCCTTGATTTTTCCCTCTCTCACAGAACATCAAGTCTTGTAAAGTCTATCTCCTAACTCTGTCTGTCCTCACTGCCATTCTCTTAGGTCCTCTGATTCCATGTCCTCAGTCTGCCTTCAAGCCTCTCCTCCCCGCAAGCCTCTGATCTATCTTGTTTACTGTAGAGCAGATGCAGACAGAAACCGAGTTGCAGAGACGCAATGAGAGATACAGCTGGCCCAGCGGGCTTTTGTTGCATAACCATTTTGCCGTGTGCCACAAAATCTCAGTGGCAAACAAACATTTACTCCTGGCCGGGCGCGGTGGCTCAAGCCTATAATCCCAGCACTTTGGGAGGCCGAGACGGGCGGATCACGAGGTCAGGAGATCGAGACCATCCTGGCTAACACAGTGAAACCCCATCTCTACTAAAAATACAAAAAATTAGCTGGGCATGGTGGTGGGCGCCTGTAGTCCCAGCTACTCGGGAGGCTGAGGCAGGAGAATGGTGTAAACCCGGGAGGGGGAACTTGCAGTGAGCTGAGATCGGGCCACTGCCCTCCAGCCTGGGTGACAGAGCGAGACTCCGTCTCAAAAAAAACAAAACAACAACAACAAAAAACATTTACTCCCAGGCTCATGGTCTTCGGGTTGACGGCAAGTGGCTTATCTAAACTGGACTTGGTTGGGCAGCTCTGCTCAGGCCGCTGGTCTGGCTCAGCTGGGGTCTTCCTCGCTCTGGGCCGGGCTCAGGCCTGTTCCTCATGTGTTCATTCTGGGGGTCCAGACTAAAAAAGAATCTTCCAAAGAAAAGACTCTCAATTTCCTTCCCCCAAAAGCAGACCCATAGACAAGTACATGGGTGCAGTGAGCTTCTTTATAAAGTGATCCCAAGAAATACAAGTCAGGGAGTGGCAAAGTCAGATAGAGAAGAGAAAAGCAGCCAATTAAAAGCCTATTACCACTGTGATCAACTAGTCCCACCGGGGACCCTCTATGGGACAGGAAGTCTGACTTCCAGACCTCATTGGTTGAAGGCTGCCCTTGGGAACATTAAATCCCCTATACTTTTGGCCTGCCCTGTGCTTGCAAAAAAACAGGCTCCCAGGGTGATGAAGAAAATGTGACACAGAAAAATGTGAGCCCTAGAAGTGGGAGGCTGACAGCCTGCGTGAGAACTATCCACTGCACCTGCATGTGGACTCGAAGACGGTGTCCGGGAAGATGGGCTTCTTCCCGAAGATGGGCTGAGGAAACCACAGGGTCAGGTACACTCTCTTTTACCCTGAATCCTTAGATCAACTCGCAGGAAGGCCTCTGATTGGCCTTCTTGGGTCATGTGTCCATCCATGAGCCAATCACAATGGTCAAGGCCTTAGGGCACCAGTCCTGGGGCATGTGTTCCTCTCTTGGGGTGCATAGAGTGAGAAAAAGCCCCACCTGAGCCCATGACTGGATTCTACACACAGGAAAGTGAGCAACTAGTAACAGCAGCTCTAGCCTCCTTGGTGAACTTCAAGAGACCACAGACAAGAACTCAAGTCTTTTTTTTTTTTTTGAGACAGAGTTTCACTCTTGTCGCCCAGGCTGGAGAGCAATGGTGCGATCTCCGCTCACTGCAATCTCCGCCTCCCAAGTTCAAGAGATTCTCCGGCCTCAGCTTCCGCACAACACCATGCCCAGCTAATTTTTTGCATTTTTAGTAGAGACAAGGTTTCACTATGTTGGCCAGTCTGGTTTCAAACTCCTGACCTCAGGTGATCCACCCGCCTTGGCCTCCCAAAGTGCTGGAATTAGAGGGGTGAGCCACCGCGCCCGGCCCAGGGAAGTGGGTTTTCATAGCTCACTGCAGCCTTAACCTCCTGGACTCAAGCAATCCTCCTACCTTCAGCCTGCCAAGTTGTTGGGACTACAGATATGCACCACCACACCTGTAGCCTGGCGTATGTATGTATGTATGTATGTATGTATGTATGTATTTTAATTTTTGAGACGGAGTCTCACTGTGTCGCCCAGGCTGGAGTGCAATGGCGCGATCTTGGCTCACTGCAACCTTTGCCTCCTGGGTTCAAGCTATTCTCCTGCCTCAGCCTCCCGAGTAGCTGGGATTACAGGCACCTGCCATCATGCCCAGTTAATTTTTGTATTTTTGTAGAGATGGGGTTTCACCACGTTGGCCAGGCTGGTCTTGAACTCCTGACCCCAGGTGATACGCCTACCTTGGCCTCCCATGCCCGGACGTATTTTTTTATTTTTAGTAGCGATGGTGTCTCACTATGTTGCCCAGGCTGGTTTCAAACTCCTGGGCTCAAGTAATCCTCCCGCCTCAGTCTCCCAAAGTGCTGGGATTACAGGCTGGAGCCGCCACGCTTGGCTGTTGTTCATAATTTTATCCTTAGTACCTGACGTGCTACAGATGCTAGACCAAAAAAAAAAAAAAAAAAAAAAAAATTGTTGAATAAATGAGTAAGCAGCTTTTGAGGGGGAGAAGCTAATGAGCTCCATTTTGGACATGTGGAATTTGGTAAAAACTACTCCTAACTCCATTGCCCAGAGAAGCTCATACTTCACATTTAAATTGTGTATTGGCAATTACAGGATCTTAGATTTGAAGATTATAGACACATAGAATCCCAGTGTCTTAGAGTCACTGAACTATCCAAACTTAGGTCTCCCCAGAGCCAGAGATGATAAAGCAGCGACACTTAACCTAAATGAGATTGGGGGCAGAAGCATAACCACCCTGATATTTATGTAACATTTGTTTGAAGGCGCATATATTCATTTTCTAAAGGGAAGTTTCAGCTTTTATCAGATTCCAAAAGATAAAGGCCCATTGACTATATTACCATTTGTGTACAGAAAGAAAACAGAGGCTGGAAGCTTTGACTCATGCCTGTAATCCCAGCATGCTGGGAGGCCAAGGTGGGTGGATTGCTTGAGCCCAGAAATTCGAGATCAGCCTGGGCATCATGGCAAAACCCCATCTCTACAAAAAATATAAAAATAAGCCAGGCATCGTGTTGTGTGCCTGTAGACCCAGCTACTCAGGAGGCTGAGGCAGGAGGATCGATTGAGCTCAGAAGGTCAAGGCTGAAGTGAGCTATGATCATGCCACTGCACTCCAGCCTGGACAACAGAGCAAGACCCTGCCTCAAACAAACAAAAAAAGTAGATACCATTTTGCCTACCAGTTAAATGGAAATTAAAAAGAGATCAATCATATTCAGCACTGGCAAAGATGTGGAATAAAGGGCACTCTCATCCATTGTTGGTGGGGTGGCAGTTTCTATCAAAATAAAAAATACTCATATTCTTTAAATCTCATTTTACTTCTCAAAATCTTTCCTATAAAAACATGCACACAAGTAGACAAGGATTTATATACCTAAATATTCACTGTAGTATTATGTATAATATTTTAAAATTAGGAAAAAAACCTAAGTGTTCATAAGTATGAAATGGTTAATTATGGTTTATACCGTGAGATAAACCAAGCTGCCATTATGTGAGCAAGGGAGATATGTATGTACTGACATGGAAGGAAGTTCATGATATTTTTTTCCTGAGGAAAAAAGGTAATAAAGTGTGTATGTGTAAGCATGTTTCCTTTTAGTTCTTAAAAAAATGACAATAGGGCCAGCGCGGTGGCTCATGCCTGTGATCCCAACACTTTGGGAGGCCAAGGTGGGCGGATCACCTGAGGTCAGGAGTTTGAGACCATCCTGGCCAGCATGGTGAAACCCTGTCTCTACTAAGAATACCAAAATTAGCTGGGCATGGAGGCAGGCACTTGTAGTCCCAGCTACTCCAGAGGCTGAGGCAAAAGAATCACTTGGACTCGGGAGGTGGAGGTTGCAGTGAGCCAACATCACGCCACTGCACTCCAGCCTGGGCAACAGAGTGAGACTTGGTCTCAGAAAAAAAGAAAAAAGAAAAGAAAAGAAAAAAAAAGGAAACTGCCAGTTTCAATCCAGACCCAATGCCTGGACACCCTCTTCTTGGAGCCACTTCAGGCACTCCACCTGTCCCCCAACAGGGAGGGTGTGGAAGGCTTGTGGTTCATGCTGCTTGCTTTGGGGAAACCATTATCCTCTGTCCTCTCCTGCTTTTCTGATCCCCTCTTTCCCCAGCACCCGGGGTTTATATCTGTCCCCACCTGGAAGCATGGAAGGCTCATTCCACAAGAGGACTGCAGGGAGTGGGGGCAACCAGTGGACCAAGCCCTGCTCTAAGTCTGTCCCTGGAGTCCTGCTAAGGCCCCACCAGCCGAACACTCCTGGATCTGCCCCTGTCCCAACCCCACAACCCCTGTGAGGTGAAGCCCAGCTCTCTCACCATGGCTGTCAAGTCCCTTCATGACTGGCCCATCTTCCCAACGTTCCTACCCTGCGAGCTCTGCCAGCCTAGATGACATGTCTTTCCCTCTTTACATCCTCAGTTCCCACCTCCAATACATTTGCTTTTTCCATTCCTGCTGCACAAAAGTCCTTTCCCACCCCAAACACCAGTCTTTTATCTCCTAGTCTCCACTTGCTGACATTTTAGTCTCTTGTTCATCCTGCAAGACCCTGTTCACGTCACTCCTGCATGTTCCTTCCAGCAAGAAAGGTCCTCTCTCTTCTGAGAAGGTCCTCTCTCTTCTGAGCCTCCATGTCTGTCTTGTGACTCTCAGTGCCAAGCACTAGGAATGGCACAGACTAAGTGTCAATTCATGTTTATTAAACTATACAGATTAACACTGCAATTTTCCAGATGAAGAAACTGAGACTCAAAGAGAGACAGCAACTGGCCCAGGGTCACCAGCATGCAGATGCCTGCTATGATGTCTCTGCTTCTTGTGTCTGTGGGCCTCATGGAAGCACTTCAGGTATGGGCATCCCCCACTGTTCCCACTCCAGCAGGGAACTGAGCCATCAGCTTCTTCTGAACCCTGGAAGGAGAGAGGAAAGAGTGCCTGATGCTTCCCTTGGGGATCACTCAGCCCAAGGGGACAGCCCCAGATGCTAGTCTTGGGGAAATTACAGCCAAAGGTTCCCAATCCCCTTCCCCACCAGATGTGTTTGGGGCCCTTCCTGCCTTTCTCAGTGGAGGGGAGAGCTGGATGGCAGGGGACTCATTCTCCCAGGGGCCTATCCTCTCAGTCCCTGCTGCTCCTGCCCCCTCAGGCCCAGAGCCACCCCATCACACGACGAGACCTCTTCTCTCAAGAGATGCCGCTGGACATGGCCCTGGCTTCCTTTGATGACCAGTACGCTGGCTGTGCTGCTGCCATGACAGCTGCTCTTCCAGATCTCAACCACACGGAGTTCCAGGCCAACAAGGTGTATGCAGACGGCTGGACACTGGCAAGCAGCCAATGGCAGGAGCGCCAGGCCTGGGGGCCGGAGTGGAGTCTCAGCCCTACTCGTCCACCTCCGCCACCCCTGGGCTTCCGCGATGAGCATGGGGTGGCCCTCCTGGCCTACACAGCCAACAGCCCCCTGCACAAGGAGTTCAATGCAGCCGTGCGTGAGGCAGGTCGCTCCCGGGCCCACTACCTCTATCACTTCTCCTTCAAGACACTCCATTTCCTGCTGACCGAGGCCCTGCAGCTCCTGGGCAGGGGCCAGCGTCCACCCCGGTGCCACCAGGTGTTCCGAGGTGTGCATGGCCTGCACTTCCGGCCAGCAGGGCCTGGGGCCACTGTGAGGCTGGGGGGCTTTGCTTCCGCCTCCCTGAAGAATGCTGCAGCCCAGCAGTTTGGTGAGGACACCTTCTTTGGCATCTGGACCTGCCTCGGGGCCCCTATCAAGGGCTACTCCTTCTTCCCTGGAGAGGAAGAGGTGCTGATCCCCCCCTTCGAGACCTTCCAAGTGATCAATGCCAGCAGACCAGCCCAGGGCCCTGCCCGCATCTACCTCCAGGCCCTGGGCAAGCACAGCACCTACAACTGCGAGTACATCAAAGGTAGGATGGCAAGCGCCAGTCAGCACCTGTGCAGAAGGTGGGCCTTCCACATCCACCAGGGACTTTGGCAAACCCAAGCCCCTATCTCCTGTGTCCTAGGGATACATAAATACAACCAGTCATATCCACCAGCTCCCAACCCCTTCCATCTAAGGGGAGACATAACCTTTGGAGGGGTGCACTTACTGCCCTTGAAGGGATCTAAGCCATAGTTGGCCACTTGCCTGGTGGGTGGCTGGAAAGGTTTCCTGGCCAAGGGAAGGGTCTCTGGCCATTTGGGCAGGCAAGCAGGCCTGGTCGGGCTTTTCTCCTGGTCAGAGGCTGGAAGGGAATTATTTTCCAGCCAGATTATTGACACCTAGATAGCTGTTGCCAGAAATGAGTAGGAGCCCCAACCTCAGTTTCTGAGAAGAGTGCATTTATGAGCTGGAAGAGGAATTCTGTGCTGGGTGGGGTGGTGGGGGCAGGGAGACAGCAGCTGGGTGCTGTGCCCCTAAGGTCACACTCATGCTGTGGTCGGGAAGTGGTGGATGCTCCTCCTGTCCATGTCCCCAGCACAGGCCAGAAGAAGAACCACCGGGATGGGCCCAGGTTCTTAATTTCTGAAGGGCTAAGGACTTCACTTCCTATCTTGGACAGCAACAGGAGCATGCATGAGTTGACATAAGGTGAGGAGGGCATGCAAAGAACACAAACCAGTCTGGGGCGAGGCATGGAAGAGGGAGAGGTGAGTGTGGCAGGAAGGCAAAGTTACAGGCCCAGGGAGCAGGAGTGCCCCAGAGTAGACCCTGGCTTTGATGGCCCACTCCCTTCTGGCCCTGTTTCTCATGGGTCGAGACAAACCTAGTCAAGGATGTTCCACCATGAAAGAGCAGAATTAGGGGGAAATGTACCAACTTCTCCTAGAACAAGTCAGGGAGGGACCACCAGGGCTCTGAGGTCCCTTTCTGTCCTGAGAGCTCCTGAGCCTTTCATTCTTTACTGTTTCTTTTCTATAGACAAGAAGTGCAAGTCTGGGCCTTGTCATCTGGATAATTCAGGTAAGGGCTGCAGGCACCTGTGGGACTCAGTTCATCCCTGGCCCCATCACCTGGATCTTTTTTTTTTTTTTTTTTTTGAGACGGAGTTTTCACTCTTGTTGCCCAGGCTGGAGTGCAATGGCATGATCTCAGCTCACTGCAGCCTCCACTTCCCAGGTTCAAGCCATTCTCCTGCCTCAGCCTCTTGATTACAGTTGGGATTACAGGCGCATGCCACCACGCCTGGCTAATTTTTTGTATTTTTAGTAGAGACCACAGCCTGAGCTGGACCTTAGGGGCACAGCACCCAACTGCTGTCTCCCTGCCCACCATGTTGGCCAGGCTGGCCTCGAACTCCTGACCTCAGGGGATCCAGCCACCTTGGCCTCCCAAAGTGCTGGGATTACAGACGTGAGCCACTGTGCCCGGCCCACCTGGATCTTTTATAAGGAAACAACCTCATTAATAATAATCATTAAAAAAGTGCACTCACTGAAGTGGCACCTTGGGGGTTGCCAGCCTTAGCCAGGAGATGAGTGTGTGGGAGAGCAGATGGTTGGGGGAGCAGAGACACCTGCTCTCCAGCCTGGGTCTACCTGTGCTTTGCAGGAAAAGGCCACTGATCAGGCCCCTGAGAGATTCAGGCTGCAGTGAAGTGAGGGACAGAAGGGCTGCTCTCCACAAAGTCCTCCTTTGGTCCTTCTCTGCCTCCCAGTGCAGAACCCACTGTCTCTGTTACTGCCCTCAGGGCTCCCTCAAACCCACCTTTGAAGGCCATGAGGTCAAGCTTTGGGTGCTGGAGGCCTGGGCTCTAGTCCAGGCTCTGCTCTTTCTCTATGACCAACCCATTCTTTCTCTGTGCCTCAGTTTCTCAGTGTGTATAATAAGCAAATTGGACCAGATGATCTCCAGCTGTGACTCTTCTCTTCCCTCAGACACTTGGTGTGCCAAGGCCTACCCAAGCCACCATGTCTCTAGGTGGGAATGGGCCATTTCCAGGGAAGAAACAGCAGCTCCTCCCCAAGCCTTTAGAACTCCTCTGTCCTTCAGAACTCTGTGAGTGGGCAGGAAGGACCCCCCAGCTTCCTCTGATCCACTCCAGCACAAAATCATGCCATTCATTCTCACCACACCCCAATGGTACGGTCATCACCTCTGTTCTGCATGCCTGTAATCTCAGCTACTTGGGAGGCTGAGGCAGGAGAATCTCTTGAACCTAGGAGGCGGAGGTTGCTGTGAGCCAAGATTGTGCCACTGCACTCCAGCCTGGGCAACAAGAGTGAAACTCTGTCCCAAAACAAAACAAAACAAAACAAAACAAAACAAAACATCAAAGGTGCTAAGAGGAGAAGCAACCAGCCCTGTGCCACCCAGCTACTAAGAAGTGGAGTCCAGAGAGCCTGGCTCTAGAGCCAAACTTTGAACCACCACACCAGGATGGTTTCCATCCCTCCCCAGACATCATCCCATCCCATCCCATCCCATCCCATCCCATCCCATCCCATCTCATCCCATCCCATCCCATCCCATCTCATCTTTACTGCACAGTAATCCATGGGAAGGAGGCAGAACAGGAGGCATTACCCACTTTATATGGTCAAGTGAGACCCAGAGAGAAATTATTTGCTCAAGGTGACAGTGAGTTCATGGCAGAGCCAGGACCAGAAGCCAAGTTTCCAGCCTCCCAGGTATCTTTGAGTTTTGATGATATAATTCCAGTAACTGGAAAAGTTTAGGATTTCTCCTCCTAGTCCACCCTGCACCTCTCCTACCAGGGTTTGGGCAAAGGAGCCAAGTTCAGCCACAGTAGATCCCACTCTGATCTTAAATCCATGTTACATCCCACTCTGAAGTACCTTATTTGTGGCAATAGAAAGCAGTTAAGTTAGACACAATGACCTCTGGAAGAGATACTGGGACTCTAATTGGTCTCCTCGTCTGTCTACCTTCCTAAATTCTTTATTAAAAAAAATTTTTTTTCACTCTGTCACCCAGGTTGGAGTGCAGTGGCACCACTACGGCTCACTGTAGCCTCAAACTCTTGGGCTCAAGTGATCCCCCCACCTCAGTCTCCCAAGTAGCTTGGACTACAGATATATGCCACCACGCCTGGCTACTTTTTGTATTTTTTGTAGAGAAGGGGTCTCCCTATGTTGCCCAGGCTGCCTAAAATTTTTTAAAGCAGTCAAATTTAGCAGTGGAGGCATTGTACATCAACTTTAGTGACACTAGTGTTAGTAAGTTCTGATAACCCATTACCATTGGACCAGCTCCTCCCTAAACTTGATCTTTATCTCTGTTGCCTGCGGCAATTTTGTATATCAGTCTGTCCAGCTCACTCTGCCAATCTCTCCACCTTGTATCTGTGTGTCCCCACTTTGCTCCTGTGCTCCTAAATACCTCTTTTTCTCTCTCTCTCCCAAAACCTCTCTGCCTGTTTTCCCTGCAGCCATGGGTGAGAGCCCCCTCTCTGCAGTTTGGTCTCTGCTGCTGCTGCTCTGGTTCCTCGTGGTGAGGGCCTTTCCAGACAGTCCAGGCCTCCTTTGATGCATGAGACACGGGACAGCCTCACCTGCTGCCTCTGCCCATCCTGAGGATGTTGGCAATGTGTGCTTTCAGTGTAACCAAGATTCCTGGCAACCCCATCTGCAGGGAACTCTGGGACCTTCTCTGGTAGCTGCCAGACCTGCTGGTGGAGAAACAGGAGACAATTTGGGGACTGAACCTTACCCAGGGCTCTAGGAGTGAGACTCTGAATAAAGAGTTGGGCCGGCGATGTGGGGGGTACTTCAAGACAGGCAGCAACTCACTTGGAGATAGAAAGACTTCAGCTGATTTGGGGGGTGACTGGAGAGGAAAGCACTTCGCAGTGATACCTGTTGGTGTTACTCAGATGCCTCACATGTCCATCTGGAAAGCTCCTGTTCACTCCTCCAGGAAGCCTTCTGTGACCTCTCCCACCCAACTGGGGTAGTGACCCTGCCTCTATGCTTCCACAGAGCCCTGAATGCTTCCATATACCACATGTCCATGTCTGTCTGCCATGTCAGACGGCGAGCTTCCTGAGGGAAGGGACTGGGTCAGAGGCACAGAGGTAGTGCCAGGAAATGTGTGAAACTCAGAAAGGAACAAATACCTGTGAATGGCTGGTCCCTGCACTGCCCCTGCCTTGGACACTGTCAAGCTCTCAGTGTCCGAGTGTGAGAATGGGGTGGACGGTGCCTAACTCCAGCACACAGAGAGAAGGAGAGATGGAAGAGAGAGCTCTAGTCCTCCATCAGCACCTCAGTCAAATCCCATTCTTTTGTCAGCACAGATGTAACTTCTGCTCTAATCCATGAGTCCTGAGGCTCCTCTCATCATGGCTCACTGTAGCCTCAAACTCCTGGGCTCAAGAGATCCTCCCACCTCAGCCTCCCAAGTAGCTGGGACTACAGATATGTGCCACCACACCTGACTAATTTTTGTGTTTTTTGTAGCGACAGGGTCTCCCTAGGTTGCCTAAGTTCTTTTTTTTTTTTAAGTGCGTCATATTTAGCAGTGGGGGGTTATATACCAACTTTAGTGACAGTGACATTAATAAGTTCTGATAACCCACCACCATGGACACCAGCGATACATGGACAGCTGGGAAAGCATTATTTCTGGATGTGTCTGTGAGGGTTTTCAGCAGGAGACTGGCGTGTGAGTTGATGGACTGAGTGGCAAGTTCCACTCTCAATGTGGGAGGGCATGGAGAAGACAAAAAAGTAGGAGAAAGGCAAATTCATGCTCTTTCCTGGAGCTGGGACATCCTTCTCTTACCATTGGACATTAGAACTTCAGGTTCTCAGGCTTTGCACTTGGACTTGGACTTGCACCAGCGGCCATGAGACAGACCTGAAGTACAGACAGACCTGGACCCCCAGTTTCCACTACCACAGACCTCAAGGGTAATACAGGGCATCGAGGAGGTGCTAGGTACACGCTTACTTTATTGAGTCGGGGATTTGGGGCCAAATGTCTGTAGGGCCTCCTGCTCTGGAAACTCAACTGAGAATCCCCGATCCTTTTCCCTGAGCCCCTCGGAAGGGAAAGGTAAGAGCCAAGGCCCTGCAAAGAAGCCACCTAGGAAGGAAGACAGGAAACGCAGCAGTTCAGTTCAGTTTCTCATAATAACCTGCACACTCCCCAGTGAAAGCTCTAGTACCCAGCACAAACAATTCTGTCCCTCCAAGACTGTACTCTGTGATCTTGGCCTTTGTAGAGTTCCTTTTTTTTTGGAATTAGGGGAGTGCAGGCTCTGGATTTCTGTTAGTTAGGGTGTGTAGACAATGAGTGCTTCCTTGTGGATTGTGAAGTCAAGTGTCCCAGGGTCTTAGGAGCAGTGGGGAGAGACTGGCTGGCTTAAAGACCAGCAACTACTTGGCCATGGCTGTCCTTTTCTGGAGGAGCTGTGGCTGCAGCAGATCCCTGTGACTTAGTCCTACCCCTCACAGGGCCTGCACCAGCACCAGGAGGCTCATGACCAGGGCCATGGAGAAGAAGATGCCCAGGAAGAAGCGGTCCATCACACGGGCCAGGCGCTTCCAGTCCTCATGGCAGCGCTGCGCAGCTCGGTGGCTGCGGAAGGTATTGGCAATGGTGGCTACATGGTGCAGTAGGGCTTCCTGGCGGCACAGACATCGTGGCTCGTGGCAAGGGCCCGCTGGGGGGCCAGCCTCTCCTTCGGGAGACTGGGGGCTAGGGGATAACTCAGGTGGCCTGGACTGCCCACAGGGCTCCCCTCTTTCCTGCACGCACAGGCTCTGTGCCAGGTGTCCCAGCAGGAGGGCCCTAGCCCAGGCTGGCACTGGGCGGGCACTGGGACCACAGTAATGCAGGTTCATGATAAGGATAGTGAGTGCTGTTGAGAATGTGACCATGGTCATAGTGGCCATGTAGTACTTCCCTGCAAGAGAGAGAGAAAGCCAATTGGGACTCAAAACAAAAAGCCTGTGGATCCTGAGCTTCCCAGTCACCTCTACACAAATGGAAATAAGCCCACCATGAGGCTCTCCAGACCCTCCAAGCCCCATGGATGGAAGCAGGAAGGAGGTAAGGGCCGAGTTCTCCCCATCCTTCATTCCTACACGTGGGTCATCAGAAGCTACTGCTCTCTAATTGCTCCCCTCACTGCTGGAAGCTGCACTCATACACAATCCAGGACAGTTCCACTCTCAAATAACGATGGGCATGAGCTGGGGCAAGATAACGAATCCTTTTTGTACAAACGGGATAACCAGAGGACCTACTTCCTAGGTTTGTGGTGATGTTTACCTGAGTTAATAAAGGTCAAGTGCTTAGGGGAGTGTCTGGCACACAGCGAGCAGTCGACAGATTTTGCCTATTATTAGGATCTGGGGATACTGATGTTCCACCATCAAGACCCAGTCGTGAGGGGTGTTCTCCCTGGAAGGAGCTAACCCTTTCCCCTCAGTCTCAAAATTAGGGGACGTTCCCAGGACTCCCCCGCCTCACTCTCTGAAGCGGGCCGTTCGGCCGACCCAGGCCCTGTGGCGGCCCCGCCCTGGGGGGGCCCGGCGCATCATCAGGTCCCCCCCGCACCTCCGCTGCTCACCGATGAGCGGCACGCTCTCGGCCGGCGGCATGCTCTCAGCCAGCAGCAGCTGGAAGACGGTGAGCGCCAGCAGCACGGTGATGCCCAACGACACCTTCTCGCCCGAGTCGGCGGGCAGGTGGAAGGCGAGCGGCGCAAGCAGCGAGATGAGCACGCAGGGCAGCAGCAGGTTGCACACGTAGGCGGCGGCGCGGCGGTGCAGCAGCAGCGTGAAGGTGACGTCGGGGTAGGGCTCTGAGCAGCAGCCGTAGGTGAGCACGCGCCGCCGCGCCGGCATACCCAGCACGCGCCACTCCACGTTCTCCACGAAGTCCGCCAGGCTGGCGGCAGCGCCGCGCGGCCGCACATCCAGTTGGTGCCCGCCGTGAGTCCAGGAGCCGAACGTCAGGCCACAGCGCTGGGCGTCGAACGGGAAGGCCGCCACGTCCACGCGGCACGAGCTGCGCGTGATGGCCGGTGCGTCCCAGCGCACGGCGCCATCGTGGCGCAGGACCACGTTGGTGCTGGCCGAGCCTGGCTGCTGCGCGTCCGCCCTGCGGGCAGGCGGAGCGGGGCTTGGCTCACCCAGGCTGTCCAGCCCGAGAAGCAGCCCCGGAGGCCGGGAGCCCAGGGCAGACCCCCAGGGTCTGAAAGAAATCAAAACTTCTCCCCAGAATATTGAGGCTTATTAAGTTCGAGACACTCACGACGCAGGGGAGCACCTGGCCCCAACATCTGCTGGCCTGATGGCAGGACACCAGCCCTTCCTTGCTGGAGACAGCACTTGCTTATCCAAAGGGCACCAGTAGGTGCCAGAGGAATCTGGGAACAGATTTTACCCTCTTCCCACGTTTTCCTGCCTTTTAAAGGCTGGAACTGCTCTCCTTTGTCTTGCCACTATTTACAACTTACTGGCTCTTTCTTGAATTTCTATTTAAGCAAGGCCTCTAAGCCACTGCCTTCAGAGAGAAATACTTTTGAACTAAGGCCTCTCCCGTGATAGGTACAGCAGTTTAATAAACTTCTGCTTGTGGCCGGGCGCAGTGGCTCACGCCTGTAATCCCAGCACTTTGGGAGGCCAAGGCGGGTGGATCACGAGGTCAGGAGATTGAGACCAACCTGGCTAACACGGTGAAACCCTGTCTCTACTAAAAATACAAAAAAATTAGCCAGGCGTGGAGGTGGGCGCCTATAGTCCCAGTTACTTGGGAGGCTGAGGCAGGAGAATGGCGTGAACCCGGGATGCGGAGCTTATAGTGAGCGGAGATGGCGCCACTGCACTCCAGCCTGGGAGACTGCGTCTCAAATAAATATAAATAAATAAATAAATAAATAAATAAATAAATAAATAAACTTCTGCTTGTTTTTCTTTCGTTAA
>NW_016811643.1:2091492-2101444 GCF_001698545.2 Rhinopithecus bieti
CTCGGGAGGCTGAGGCAGGAGAATGGTGTAAACCCGGGAGGCGGAGCTTGCAGTGAGCCGAGAACTGGCCACTGCACTCCAGCCTGGGTGACAGAGCGAGACTCCATCTCAAATAAATAAATAAATAAATAAATAAATAAATAAATAAACTTCTGCTTGTTTTTCTTTCGTTAATTTGACTCTCGTTTTCAGAACAAAGCAACACAGAGGGTGGAGTGCACCTAGAGAGACCCGCTGCCTGGAAGGGGTGGCGCCTGAAGGGCCCAGAAGGGACACAGACGTAGCCAGAGGACGTATAAACAGGCCTCTGCAGAACCCAGAGGCAACTCCGGGACACACAATGACTTCCCTTGGGGGACATCTGCAAAACTTGTAGAGGGGCCCCAGAGAAAATATGCAGAGCTATGTGTGGGCTGGGAGATACAGAACTGGTCAAGGAGACATAAAGCAGTGTTCCAGAGGGCTATGTCCTGGAGGAAAAAGAACCTTAGACAGGCTCTTGGGGGAGCCCCGAGAGACTTAGAGCTAAAAGTGTGCCCTAGAGAGGTCCTTGTGATCCAGGCATCTGCCCTGGACCACACAGTAGGTTCCCAGGAGACATTCAGCCTGGGCTGGCCTGGGATAGCCTAAAGTGGGGGTGCCATGGAGGGGCTGTGAATGCCTGGCAGCTTAGAAGGGTCCTGGGGAAAAGTTTCCAGGGCAGCATGGCAACCGGCTTATGTGGTAGGGAGAGGGGATCAGTGCACACCCATGGCTAAGGGCAAGTCTAGAGAAGGGTAGGAGAGGGGAAGAGCCCAGATAGGCAGTACTTGTTATAGAGTACGATGTCTGGCCGCCACACAAGACTGCTGGGGATGCGGATGGCATCCAGGCCGCCATAGGCATTGGGGTCCCATCGTAGGTAGGCATCTGTCCACTCCTGCCGTATCCACAGATACAGGGTCAGCACCTGGTTCCGTTCATCCTAGTGGGGGCAGGGGATGGCAGAGATGTGGACATGTATATGCATATCCTGCCCCGTCTGTGCACACTCCCCTGCAGGGCTCTGGTCAGCACCCACAAACCTGACTTGTCCATACTGTCCAGTTCCCACTCAGACCTGACCTTGCCATGTGACCTTAGTGGGCTCTTCTCTTTTCTGGGCCCATTTCCTCAGCAGTTATATGAGGTGAGAATCCCCGCTTAGCAGGGATTCAATAAGTTCAGGAGTGCAAAATGTTGGGCACAAGGTAGGCACCCAACAGTCAGTATCCAACAGTTGGTAACTGCTATCTTTGTTAGTATTAACATTTACAGAAAAGGAATTCCGTGGAGAAAAATCCCAGTCTCTCACCCCTTCATTTCTTGACACTGTGACAGGTAAGACTCCACAGCTGTACCACTACCACAACGCACCATGTCGATGATCTGGGACAGTGTCACTTCCAGGGTCACATTCAGAGTCTGGTCTGTGTCTGCCACAGGTCTCAGGGCACTTGTGTAGTTGGCGAAGAGGTCACGGAACAGCTTTAGAGCCAGCCGGCCCTCAGCTCCCAGGCACTCTGGAGGGTCAGTAAGGAGGGTTGTCCATCCCAGGCCCTAGTCTCAGGGCCTTTGCTCATACCCTCCACTCCCAGGGCTGAGGCCCTGTCCTTATGAGTGTCCTCCTGTGTCTGCCCTTTCTTGCTCTAGCTGTGGCTCTAGTTCCTCCCTGGCCTGCCTGCAGGGACACATGAGATAAAGGCTATGGAGTGAATTATTACTATCTTTTGGCACCAGGCTGACAAATTTCTCCTCCACCCTTCCCTTTTCAAGGACCTGGAGTCTGCCTGCCTCTCCACAAATGCTAGAGGGATCCAAATAAGCCACAAGAGTCCAGACTTTCACCTAGGGATTCTGAACCCCACTGCTCTGCCCCCTCCAGTCTCTCTCAAACCTGTTTCCACTTCTCCATCTCAAGCTGGTTTCTTCAAAACTTCTGATGGAACATTCCTTCCTTCTGAAAACACACTCTTCCCCAGACTTTTCTGACATACATTTTCCTCAATCCCTGACCTAAATATTGTTCCCATGAATACTGTCCTTGGCTCCCTTCTTTTTCTTCATCCCAGATTTTTCTCCTGAGCTCCAGACCCAAATAGAGTACAGTCCACTCCTGAGTTTCCCACAGGTACTTTCAACTGAACTCGCTTCCTCCCTCCATGCTTTGAAACCTACTTCCTATCCCATGTTTCCTATCTCAGCAAATAGCATGCCCTCAACTGCAATAGTGACCTCAGCTGGAAATTTGGGAATTATCCCTCCCTTCTCCCTCTCCTGCCTCCTCCTCTTGGAATCCAGTTAATCTCCAGATCCTGTCAGATCATTCAAATCCTCCAGATTTTGCTAAACATCATCTTGAGTCTGCCCTCTCCCCTCCAGGCCAGGCCCTTCCCTTCACTGTCACCCCCTCCCCCGAGGCTTACCTCCTACTCCTCCCATGCCCATAGACCATGCTTTTAAGCATGTACATCTGACCAGGTTAGTAAGTTGCAGAAACCTTTCAGTGCTGCCCCCATCGTCTGCAGGAGAAAGATCTGGCCTGGCCGGCAGGCCCTTCAGCATCTGGCCCCTCTGATTTTCCCAACCCTGTCTCTGGAAGCTCCCCACTCATTGTTTCCACCTTAGCCAGGCAAGTCTCCTCTCACCCACTTCAGCACCCTCTTCTCCACACTCCACAAATAGAGAGCTTGTTCTCAAAACAGGTACTGAGGAGAAACACAAGAGAGACTACATGGAAAGGGATTTTGGCACCACCAGGAGAGGCCAGGGCTGGTGTACTGAGCTTCATACCTGCAGGGAGTAGAAACAGAAGCAGAAGGCCCAGGCTGAGGTGGTGGCTCCGGAGCCCCATGGTCCTGGCACTGCAAGAGGTGGGGCAGGTCTCTGGGTGTCGCCTCCTTGCCAGATCTAGGGCAAAATTAGGCCCAGCTGGCAAGGATGGTATGGACAGTACCTAGAAGTCAGAAGTTTAAGACTGAGATCTCTGGCGGGTCCAACCACCCTCCAGCGGGCCCTGCAGCCCCTCCAGTCTTCTGACCCTCCAATTTGTGCCTGCCCCTGGAGTTTAGTACTTGGTCTTTCTTCTTATCTGCTGGTCATTGCCTCTTCTGGCCTCTGCCTCTGCCTCTGCCCTTTCCTATGCTCCCCACCCACTTTGCCTTTCACTCTGTTTCTGCTTCCTTCTCTTTCCTTCTGTAACTTTCTTGGTCTCTCTGCCTCCCTGACTCTGATCGTCCCCTGCCCGCCTCTTTCCACTCTCTCCCTTTCTCCTACTTCTGTTTCATCCCTCATTCCTTCCTTCCTTCTTCCTTTCCCCACACCTGGACTCTAGATGGGCCTGCTGCTCTCTCAGCAGAACAGGGACCAGGGACTCCCCTGATCAGCCCAGAGTCATCTGAGGCACAGGACAGCAGTCCTTCCCTCTTTGCCCTTTCATTAGCTTAATTATACCTGTGCATTACACAGGTGTTAAGACACCTGTCCCCTTGACAACAGAGCAACGGAAACTGATACCTCAGGCCTCTGGGGCTTGAATTATTCAAACTCTGTAAAGCAGCACACAGACTCAGCGCAGGCCCATCCTCGGGGGTTGGAGAGTACAGATATGCTGGGTCAGGGTATGTGGAAGACCAGGGCTTAAGAGTGTGAGGCGCCAGGGTCAGTGGATGGATAACTGTCCTCTCATCTTAGCCACCATTGCCTGAATTCTGGAGGTGGAGGTTCCCCTTAGACCTGCAGCTCTCCTTGCAGTGTGGGACTAGACACTCCAGGCTAGGCACTTTGGGTCAAGCAAGCCCTTCCCTCCTGGCTGAGCCTCAGGCCACTCCAGATGACCCAATGGATGTGGGTCCTCTCCTCAGACTCCCTGCAGTCATTCCCATCTGAGCCTCAGGTTTTTTTCTTGCCCAAACACTGTGGGCAGTGTGGGAGAGCAGGGCAAGCATAGGCTTCAGAGTCACTTTCGGCCCTGTCTTATGAGCGCTCTCACCTGGGTAGGATATTGAAACTCTCTGGGTTTCTGTTTTCTCAATCTGGTAATAGGATTAATAGTACTCATCTTGAAAACTGCAAGGATTAAATGAGATAACCTGATAATGCAAGGCACTATCTAGCACGGTGCCTAAGGTACAGCAGGCCATCAACAATATTTACACTGTGGTCCTAGTGAGGTAGCCAGGCTATCCTCAGGAACACACATTTAGAGTCACAGGTATTTATCATGCACAGAGTTGTGATTATTTTTGTTCAAGGTGACCAGTTGCCTGACCAACAGCAGCATGTACTTCCCTGGCAATCACATCCATAGCCATGACTTCGGGCATCATGGATATGCCAGTGATTCCCTGCTCTTTCTCCACCCCAGTCCCCTCTCCTAGGTACTCCGCTTAACTCCAACATCCCCCTCTGGATGTCACACAGCATTTCACATCATTTCACACTGAAGCCTCAGAAATCCAACCTTCATTTACTCAAGCTAGTAGAGGGGAACTGTCCTTAACTTGTTAAAGAATAACTACCAAAAAAACCCTACAGCTAGGGTATACTTAATGGTGAGAAACTACAAGTTTTCTCCCTAAGATTAGAATAAGGTAAAGATGTCCCCCTCTCGCCACTCCTATTCAACATCATATTGAAGCCCTAGCTAGTCCAATAAGACAAGACAAGGAAATAAAAGGTTGGGAAGGAAGAAATAAAACTATCTTTGTCAACTGTTTTCTTATATACCAGCAACGAACAATTATAATTCAACATTAAAAACACATTGCTGGCCAGGCGCAGTGGCTCACTCCTATAATCCCAACACTTTGGGAGGCTGAGGTGGGTGGATCACCTGAGGTCAGGAGTTCAAGACCAGCCTGGGCAACATGGTGAAACCCCGTCTCTACCAAAAATATGGAGTCTCGCTGTGTCACCAGGCTGGAGTGCAGTGGTGCGATCTCGGCTCATTGCAACCTCCGCCTCCCGGGTTCAAGTGATTCTCCTGCCTCAGCCTCCCGAGTAGCTGAGACTAGAGGCACACACCACCACGCCCAACTAATTTTTGTATTTTTAGTAGAGATGAGGTTTCACCATGTTGGCCAGGATGGTCTCTATCTCTTGACCTCCTGATCCAACCGCCTCAGCCTCCCAAAGTGCTGGGATTACAGGCCTGAGCCACTGCGCCTGGCTGAAAGATAATTTTTAAAAACAGCTATGTGAGTAGAGAGATGCAATGTTCAAGGGTAGGAAGACTCAATATTGTAAGATGCCAATTCTTTCCAAGTAGATATATACATTCAATGCAATTTTTTTTTTTTTTTTTTTTTTTTGCTCTTACTGCCCAGGCTGGAGTGCAACGGCACGATCTTGGCTCACAGTAACCTCCGCCTCATGGGTTCAAGCGATTCTCCTGCCTCAGCTTCCGAAGTAGTTGGGATTATAGGCATCTGCTACCATGCCTAGCTAATTTTTTTTTGCATTTTTAGTAGAGACGGGGTTTCTCCATGTTGGTCAGGCTGGTCTCCAACTCCCGACCTCAGGTGATCCGCCCACCTTGGCCTCCCAAAGTGCTGGGATTACAGGCATGAGCCACTGCACCCGGCCTCAATGCAATCTTAATCAAAATCACAGCAAATTATTTTGTGGTTATCAACAAACTAATTCTAAAGTTTACAAGGAAAATGAAAAGACCTGGAATAGTAACACTGAAGAGGAGGAAAATTGGAGAACTGACACTACACTACCCAACTTCAAAATTACTACAAAGCTACAGTAATCAAGACAGTGTGGTATTGGCAAAAGAATTAACACACGGATCAATGGAACAGAATAGAGAGCTTGGAAACAGATCTCAACTGATCTTTGACGAAGGACCAAAGGCAATTCAATGGAGAAAGGATGGTCTTTTTTTTTTTTTTTTTTTTTNAGCCGCCACCATATGTCAAACATTGTGAGGCATTTACATTCATTTTTATGTTGAATTTTCACAACAGTCTTGTGAAATATGTGCTATGCAAATTTTACATACTTGGGAACTGAGCACAGAGAGACAGACTCGTCCAAGATTACCCAGCTACGAAATGCTAGAATCCAGATTGCTCAGACTCCAAAGTCCACCTTTCTTTTTTTTCTTTTGAGACGGAGTCTTGCTCTGTCGCCCAGGCTGGAGTGCAGTGGCCGGATCTCAGCTCACTGCAAGCTCCGCCTCCCGGGTTCACGCCATTCTCCTGCCTCAGCCTCCCAAGTAGCTGGGACTACAGGCGCCCGCCACCTCGCCCGGCTAGTTTTTTGTATTTTTAGTAGAGACGGGGTTTCACTGTGTTCGCCAGGATGGTCTCGATATCCTGACCTTGTGATCCGCCCGTCTCGGCCTCCCAACGTGCTGGGATTACAGGCTTGAGCCACCGCGCCCGGCCCAAGGATGGTCTTTTCAACAAATGGTGTTGGACAACTAGATATCCATAAGCCAAAAAAAAAAAAAAAGAAAGAAATTGGAACTAGACATAGATTTTACATTTTCACGAAAATTGACTCAAAATGAATCATAGATATAAACATAAAATGCAAAACTACAAAATTTCTAGAAGATGATATAGGAGAAAATCTACGTGACATTGGCTTTGGCAATGACGTTTTAGATACAACAGTAAAAGCACAATCCATGAAAGAAAAAATTGGTAAGTTGGACTTTATTAAAATTTAAAACTTCTGCTCTGCAAAAGACACTGTTAAGATGATGAAAAGACAAGCCACACACTGTAATAAAATATTTACACAACACATACGCAATAAAACATCTTGTATCCAAAATATTAAAGAACCCTTAAAATTCAACAATAAGCCAGATGCAGTGGTGTCCCCTTTAGTCCCAGCTACTCAAGAGGGTGAGGCAGGAGGATCGCTTGAGCCCAGGAGTTTGAGTCCAGCTTGGGCAACATAGTGAGACCCTGTCTCTAAAAAAACAAAGCAAACCTCAACAATACGAAATAATCCGACTAAAAATATGGAGAAAAGATACACAGCAAAGAAGATAGCATCAGCTGATTAATGGATAAACAAAATGTAGATTACTGCTACAATGGAGTATTCTTTAGCCATAAAAAATCTATTAAAGTACTTTGACATGATACAACATGGATGAATCTTGAAAACATACTAAGTGAATAAGCCACATACAGAAGTCCACATACTGTGATTTCACTTATATGAAATGTCCAGAATAGGCAAATTCATAGAGAAAGCACATAGGTTATTGGTTCCCAGGGAATGGGGGTGGAGGGGAATTGGGAATAATTGCCGATATGGAGTTTGGGTGGGAATGAAAATGTCTTTTTTTTTTTTTCGAGACAGGATCTCACTCTGTCACCCAGGCTGGAGTGCAGTGGTGCAATCTCAGCTCACTGTAACTTCCGCCTCCCAAGCTCAAGCAATCCTCTTCCTCCTCAGCCTCCTGAGTAGCTGGTACTACAGGCACACACCGCCATGCCCGGCTAATTTTCTTTTATTATTTTATTTTATTTTTTGTAGGGATGGGGTTTCACTTAGGCAGCTCTCGAACTCCTGGGCTCAAGCAATCTACCTGCCTCAAGCAATCTACCTGCCTCAGCCTCCGAAGGTGTTGGGATTACAGGTGTGAGCCACCACACCTGGCCAAAAATCTCTTGAAATTACTGGTGTTGGTTGCACAATAATGAATATACTAAAAACCATGGTAGTGTAAGTACACTGTAAAACGGTGAACTTTATGTTATGTGAAATATCTTTTTTTTTTTGGATACAGAGCCCCACTGTGTCTCCCAGGCTGGAGTACAAAGGCATGGTCTCAGCTTACTGCAACCTCTGCCTCCCAGGTTCAAGTGATTCTCCTGCTTCAGCCTCCTGTGTAGCTGGGATTACAGGCATGTGCCACCACATCCGGCTAGTTTTTGTATTTTTAGTAGACACAGGGATTTACCTTGTTGGCCAGGCTGATTTTGAACTCCTGACCTCAAGTGATCTGCCCACTTTGGCCTCCCAAAAGTGCTGGGATTACAAGCATGAGCCACCACACCCAGCCTATATCTCCATTTTTAAAATGCTACAAATGTTTTAAATTGGTAAATAATTTGAATACGTGTTCCTCAAAAGAAGATATATAAGTAGCCAAGGAGTACAAAAAGAGATGTTTAACATCATTCGTCATCAGGTGTCTTAGTCCATTCTGTTGGCTATAACAAAATACTATTTTTTTTTTTTTTTTTTTTTTGAGACGGGGTCTCGCTCTGTCACCCAGGCTGGAGTGCAGTGGCCGGATCTCAGCTCACTGCAAGCTCCGCCTCCCGGGTTCACGCCATTCTCCTGCCTCAGCCTCCCGAGTAGCTGGGACTACAGGCGCCGCCACCTCGCCCGGCTAGTTTTTTGTATTTTAGTAGAGACGGGGTTTCACCATATTAGCCAGGATGGTCTCGATCTCCTGACCTCGTGATCCGCCCGTCTCGGCCTCCCAAAGTGCTGGGATTACAGGCTTGAGCCACCGCGCCCGGCCCAAAATACTGTTTTTTTGAAGGCTGAAAAGTCCAAGATCGACACCAGCAGATTCAGTTTCCAGTGAGAGCTGGTTTCCCGATTCATAGATGGCACCTTCTTGCTGTGTCCTCTCGTGGTGGGAGGGGCAAGGCAGCTCTCTGGAGTCTCTTTCATAAGGAAAAAATCTCATTCATGAAGTCCACCCTCATGACTAATCATCTCCCAAAGGTCCCACCTCCTAACACCATCACATTTGTAATTTGGTTTCAATATATGAATTTGGAGGCACGGTGTGGGGTACAAACATTCAGACCATAGCATCAGAGAAATGCAAATTAAAACAATTAGATACTTCTTCAGATCCACTAGGATGGCTGTAATCAAAATAGTACATAATAAGTGTTGGTGAAGATTTGGAGAAATCAGAATCCTCATACATTGATGGTGAGAATGTAATATTGTGCAACCACTTTGGAAAAGTTTTGCTTAGAGTTACCATATGTTCCAGCAGTTTCACTTCTAGGTGTATACCCCAGACAAATAAAAACATGTGTCTATGCAAAAACTTGTATATGAATGTTCATACCAGCATTATTCATAGTAGACACGAAATGGAAACAATAAAAATGTCATTCAACTGATGAATGTATAAAAAAACATGTTAAGCCAGGTGCAGTGGTGTATACCTGTGGTCTCAGCTACTCAGGAGGCTGAGAGAGGAGGACTGCTTGAGCCCAAGAGTTTCAGGCTATAGTGCACTATGATCATGCCTGAGAAATAGCCACTGTACTCCATCCTGGGCAACATGGAAATATCCCATTTCTAAAAGAAAAAAAAGTCATAAGTCATATATCAATAAAATGGAATTTATGGCCATTTAAAGTAACACAGTACTGACACATGCTACAACATGAAAGAATCTTGAAATATTATGCTAAGTTAAAGAAGTCAGTCACAAGACCACATATTGTATGATTCCCTTTATATGAAATGTCCAGAATTGTCAAATCTATAGAAACAGGAAGTAGATTAGTGGTTATCTAGGGCTAGGAAGGTTGACGGATGACGGCTAAAGCCTTCAGGGTTTTTCTGGGACAGTGATGAAAATGTTCTAAAAGCAACTGTGATTATTGCACAACTCTGAGAATATAGCAAAAATAATTGCATACATTAAATGGGTAAATGTATGATATGTGAGTTATATCTCAATAAACCTGTTAACAAAAGTTCATAATCCATCATGAGTTAGAGTTGGCGGAAAAAAGAAAACAACTGCAGAAATAAGAAAGAGATCACAGGCACTGGAATGTTAGATAATGATAATTTGAATAGTTAATTCATGATTTTCACGACACCCTTTAAGGATTATTATTATTATTATTATTATTATTATTATATTATTATTATTATTTTTTGAGACGGAGTCTCGCTCTGTCGCCCAGGCTGG
>NW_016811643.1:2103981-2121797 GCF_001698545.2 Rhinopithecus bieti
ATTTTGGAATTATTTCAGGGTTCTGTTGAGAAAATAAGTTATTTGAATGTTGTAGACTCCACAGATCTATCGAATGTTGAGGTAACTGGTTCCTGTTTTATGTTTTTGAGAATTTTTTTTGAAATTAGAACTTGTTTTTACTGTTTCAACGGGATTTTGGGATGTAGAAGATTAAGATTGTTCAGGCCGGGTGCAGTGGCTCATGTCTGTAATCCCAGCACTTTGGGAGGCCGAGGTGGGCGGATCACGAGGTCAGGAGACCGAGATCATCCTGGCTAACATAGTGAAACCCCGTCTCTACCAAAAAAAAAAAAAAAAAAAAAAAAAAAAAATTAGCCGGGCATGGTGGCTGGCACCTGTGGTACTCGCTACTCGGGAGGCTGAGGCAGGAGAATGGCGTGAACCCGGGAGGTGGAGCTTGCAGTGAGCCGAGATTGCGCCACTGCACTCCAGCCTGGAGGACAGATCGAGACTCCGTCTCAACGAAAAAAAGGAGATTGTTCATCACCCTTATCTTGAACTGGAAGTTGATATTCTCTTTTATGCAATATGGCTTCTATGATAAACCTTTGATTTAGAACCTTTTTTTCTTGCTCTGTTGCCCAGGCTGGAGTGCATTGGCACAATCATGGCTCGCTGCAGCCTTCAACTCCTGGGCTCATGCGATCCTCTTGCCATAGCCTCTTGAGTAGCTGGGACTATGCACACACACCACCATGCCCAACTATTTTAGAGAGAGTCTTGTCATATTACCTGGTATGGTCTTGACCTCCTGGCCTCAAGCAATCCTCCCACCTTGGTCTCCCAAAGTGCTGGGATTACAGGTGTCAGCGAACACTCCTGGCCCACAATTCCTAACACTGCTAAGAGCTGACCATTTCTACAGCATACTCACTTTTTGAAACATTCCTCTGGTAAGGAAACCAGGTCGGGAAGTCCAACTAAGTTCTGTGACTCACTCAGGATCACATATTGAGTCAGTAGTGGAGGGGATTCCAGCTGAGTAACCCTTCTTCTGAGGTGTTTAAGTTAAATGGAAGTTCCAGCCACAGAGCTGACCCACTCTGCTTTCTCATCTCTGAATTCCTCAAAGTCTCAGAAGTCTTTGGTCTAATCTTAACGGGAATTTGCTCATTTATCTTCAGCTTGACAAATCAAAATAAGATCTGGAATAGTACTCATGCTACTCAATTGATTCCTCTTGAAAACAGCCCTATGTGAAGTAACATCAGGGATCATTATCCCCTTTACAAAAGGGAATCTGACTTAGAAAGGTGAAGCGTCACTCAAGGTTTAAAAACAAAACCACTACAGTAGAAGAGCGAGGAGGCTTTGAATGGTATATTCTATTGGGCAATTTGAGACCTGGAAATCTATGTGTATAAATATATGTATAGCAATCAGTATTAATCAATAATCAACTCCCTTTCCCCTAAATCTCCCCTTATAAATCTAGCCTTTGGGCTAATCTATCTCTCAGTTTAGCACCAAATTGTTCTCTCTTTAACCCATGGCCTGTCTCCATTTAGAAGGCAAATTCAAAAACAGGCTAAATCAAACAAGGCCACCATAAAGATCCTCAGGGCAAGAAGGCTCAAAAATACAAACAGAAAGCCAATACCAGGAATGCTATAAACATTTTATTTATTTATTTTTTAAGAAAGAATGTCAGAAAAAGAGGAAAATATCTAGATCATTTATTTATACATATATATATTTTTTAATAAAAACCTTTACATAATCTTCATGCATAAAGACCCAGGTGTGGCCATATTGCCTGAGACAGCCCTAACACCAGCTATCTCATGCCATGACCTGGGGCTCCCTATAGCTGTCAGCAGTGTAGCAAAGGCCCTCTGCCTGCCCCTAACGCCCAACTCCATGCCTGCCTCAGTCATGGTTTGCTTCTGGAAGGGATGATGGAGGGTGGGAAATGCTTAAGAGCTAACATGGGATGAACAGGGAGGGTTACCCAACCTGCCATTTTTTATCCAAACTCTTCAGGCAAATCCAGACAGTCTCAGTAAGATGACTGAAAACCAGGGACCAA
The DNA here is from genome assembly GCF_001698545.2 of Rhinopithecus bieti. Lineage (NCBI taxonomy): Eukaryota > Metazoa > Chordata > Mammalia > Primates > Cercopithecidae > Rhinopithecus > Rhinopithecus bieti. The sequence continues at coordinate 2,106,032 of NW_016811643.1, forward strand.
ACCAAATTCTGGGAGCTTCCCATAGACATGTCACATATGACCAAGGGCTCCTGCACATAGTAGTAGCAAGGGTATGGTGTTCATGGAACACTAAAGGCAGGAACAAAAGAAGCTCTGAAGATCAATCCCTCCATGGCAGGCATTCACTTCTGCCCTGTGTCAGAAAGATCCCATTCTGTTTCCTAACTCAGGCCAACCCTCCTTTGCCTCCAAAATTCAGTGTTAACTAACCAATTACTTTTGAGACGGATCCCTCTTCCTTCTGCGGATAGTTCACCTGTTAAGGCTCCATTATCACCTGTCTCACTCCTCCTAAGGAGTCCTAGTATAAAAGGGCCAGGGTAGGAGTAGGGTAGCTGGTTGGCATAGAGGGTCAGAATGGCTAGGGGTGAAAAAGGATTCCCTGGTTCTTTGGGGGATTCTGCCAAAGGAGCTTTATTGACCATTTATTAAAAGGAAAAACACTGGTCTTGAGGATGGTAAAAGGAGAATTGTCTCCTCTTCTGGGTTCCAGAAGCCCTTATGCTATGTTCAGTATTAAGAAAAGCCCTGAACAACTGGAGAATGCTGCTTGTGGCAGCAGGGAGGGAGGGTAGATGCCATAGCCAACCCAGAGAATCGCAAACAGTGCCAATCCAAACAAGGCAGGGAACCTCTGTGTGGTGAGTGTGAACGGGCATGTGAGTGTGATGCAAAGAGTCTGGGGCTCACAGGCTCCCAACAGCGAGTTCTCGCAGGTAGGACTGGGTAAGGCTGCGCAGTTCGTCCATGGCATAGTCCTCAGGCATGGGGAGCCGGCCTATGTGGGGAGCCAAGAGGCGCAAAGGGACTCGCTGAGGGTCTGGTGTTGAGTCGGAGGTTCTATCAGGAGCATGATGCAGACTCAGCACCACCCGCAGCAGGTTGGCTACACGTTTGGCCATGTCTAGAGAGAAAAACTAGAGTTAAGCACTGAGCATGGGTCTAGAGAACGGTAGCAGGCACTGAGGGTGGGGTGCAAGATAAAAACAGGAAGCAAGAAGGCAGAAAAAGTGAGGAGATTAGAGGCTTACCTGACTGAGCTAGGCGATCTTTAGCACTGTAACACTGAATCTGCTCTATGCGACTGCACAGTGAAGTCACTTTGATGTGTAACTGCTCCAGGTCATAACCTGAGCAATCCACCTACAAAGAAGCAAAGAAGTCAATTAATCCAAGGGGAGTTCCTATCACTCAATACCACCTATAGACTCTATACAAAACCTTGAAACAACAGTGAGGTGAGGGAGGGGAAAATCCAAGAAGATGACACAGGGTCAAGCCACCACCATCTAGTGGAGGATAAGGCATTAATTATGCAGAAATAGACAAGAGGAAGGTCCCGAATGATACAGCAAGCTTTAATAATACAGCACCAAAAGTCAAGATAAACTGGGTTGAGAGAGATTGTATGACTTCTTAAGAGCACACAGGAAGTAAAAAATGCAGCCTGAACCAACATTTAATTTAGGTCCCCTGATTCCAAGTTTATAGCCTTTTCTAAAACACCAAAAAAGCTGGGTGCAGGGGGCAGGGGGATCAAGAGCAAGACAAGTTATTTGCTCTCATGAAACTGACAGAAAATAAGTAAGAAAACATGAAACAGTAATACATCCTGAAAAATCACAAGCCATGTAGATAATTTAAACAGGTGGATGTTGCAGAGAGAACTGGATAGCTATTTGAGACTGGAGGACCAAGAGAGGCTTCTTCAAGGAGGTCATATTTAAGTCGAGACCTGAATAACAAGGAGAGAGCTCAGCTTTCCAGGCAAAGAGAAGACAGCTAAAACTCCCAAAGGTAAGAATTCAAAGGAGATTTACACGGTGACATGTGGGGTAAGGGGGAAAAGAACAAGACAATAGTAGAGAGGTTTTATGTAATACAGGTTTTTTTTTTTTTTTTTAAGGGGGGTCTCGCTATGTTGCTCAGGCTGGTCTCAAGCAACCCTCCTGCCTCAGCCTCCCAAAGTGCTAGGATTACAGTCACGCATCACCACATCCAGCTATGTGCTGGCACATTGATAGTACTCTTTGCTTAACCCCTATACTTATGAAGCTACAGTATCTGCTGCTTTGCTTGTATATGTCTCCCCCATGAAATCATTATTTTGGTAAGGGCAGAACACATACTGTTTACTTTTATATTCCCCAAACCCACTACAGTGCTTGGCGCACAGTGAGTTCTCCATAATAGGTTGTGTGAATGAATTACTGAATATTCAATGAGAAAATGGTTTCTTCAAGTGATTATTTAGAAATGACGCTCTGGGCCGGGCGCGGTGGCTCAAGCCTGTAATCCCAGCACTTTGGGAGGCCGAGACGGGCGGATCACGAGGTCAGGAGATCGAGACCATCCTGGCTAACACGGTGAAAACCCCGTCTCTACTAAAAAATAAAAAAATGTAGCCAGGCGAGGTGGTGGGCGCCTGTAGTCCCAGCTACTCCGGAGGCTGAGGCAGGAGAATGCCGTAAACCCGGGAGGCGGAGCTTGCAGTGAGCTGAGATCCGGCCACTGCACTCCAGCCCGGGAGACAGAGCGAGACTCCGTCTCAAAAAAAAAAAAAAAAAAAAAAGAAATGACGCTCTGGATTCATACTAAAAGTACAGTAAACATTGAATTATGCCTATTATGTGCCAGGCGCTGTACTAGGAGTTGGAACTTTGATGAGGATAATAATAGATAACAATTATTAAGCATTTAGTAGAGGCTAAGGTCAGGAGTTCGAGACCAGACTGGCCAACATGGTGAAACCCTGTCTCTACTAAAACAAAAAAAGGCTGGGCATGGTGGCACACGCCTGTAGCCTGTAATCCCAGCTACTGGGGAGGCTGAGGCAGAATTGTTTGAAGCTGGGAGATGGACGATGCAGTGAGCTGACATTGTGCCACTGCCCTCCAGCCTGGGTGACAGAGCAAAACTCTGCCTCAAAAAAAAAAAAAAAAAAAAAGGCATTTAGTACATGAAAGGTACTATGTTAAACACTTTATGTAGATTTTGTTTAATCTTTGTGAAAATCTGTCAGATATGAGCTGTAATTTGTACTACTGTCTACCCCACTCACCTTTCTCTTTCAGATGAGAGAGGAGGTAGTTAACTTGTTCAAGATTACATAGCCAGTGAATTTGGAAGCCACAAATCGAATCTATGAGTCTGATTCCAGAACTTGAGCTGTTAACCTCTATACTCTATTGCCTGTAACCTTAAAAGACCTTCCCAAAAGAGGCTTATAGCAACCTGGAAATATGAGTAAGTAAATACAACATGGTCTGACAGGTGCACTAGTAGAATAAGGTACTAAGTATCCTGGTAGTAAGAAAGTGCAATTAATTATCTCTGGGGGAAAAGCAGGGAGAAGTAGGGGTAACAGCAATCTAGATCTTAAAGGATGAGTTTCAGTGTGCTAGGTAAAGTGTGGAACATAATATGGTTTCTCAGAAACACCAGAAGTAATTTAGTGTGAGCACAGTAGGCCAGAAAGGCTGGAATGTGGAATAAGATTGGTAGGAGTAAGGCAAGAAAGGTAAAAGCCTCTAAAAGGACTTGAATCCTGTATTTATTATAATGAGTTTGGTTTCTGCACCATAAGCAAGCAGTGGAGACTCATTTTACAACTACAAAGACTGACCTTAAGGCTGGGTGCAGTAGCTCATGCCTGTAATCCCAGCACTTTGGGAGGCCTAGGTGGGCCGATCACTTGAGGCCAGGAATTTAAGACCAGCCTGGCCAATGTGGTGAAACACCATCTCTATTAAAAATATAAAAATTATCTGGGTGTGGTGACACACACCCTATAGTCCCAGCTATTTGAGAGGCTGAGGCATGAACATCACTTGAGACTGGGAGGCAGACGTTGCAGTGAGCCACGATCACACCACTGCACTCCAGCCTGGATGACAGAGCAAGACCCTGTTTAAAAAAAAAAAAAGATTGACCCAAGACATTTTAATGAAGACTTTAAAAACCATATTTGCAATTTTTTTTTTTTTTTTTTTTTGAGATGGAGTCTCGCTCTGTCGCCCAGGCTGGAGTGCAGTGGCCGGATCTCAGCTCACTGCAAGCTCCGCCTCCCAGGTTTACGCCATTCTCCTGCCTCAGCCTCCCAAGTAGCTGGGACTACAGGCGCCCGCCACCTCGCCCGGCTAGTTTTTTTGTATTTTTTAGTAGAGACGGGGGGGTTTCACTGTGTTAGCCAGGATGGTCTCGATCTCCTGACCTCGTGATCTGCCCGTCTTGGCCTCCCAAAGTGCTGGTATTACAGGCTTGAGCCACTGCGCCTGGCCCATGTTTGCAATTTTAAAACATGCCAAATGATGTGTGAAACAGCAATCCTCACCAAATCTCCATTCTTACTTTATCTTTCATCTTTGGGCTTCTCACTCAAATTAGAGCTGAACAAGGGGAAGGGACTGTCTATGGACTAGTCTCAGGAATGTCTATTGCACATACTAGTTGGTAATCAACATAAAAAAGTGTTTTTAAGTTTTGAAACAGCTCTCAAATGGTTATATCAAATGAGCCTCAGCAAGATGCCTGCTTTGACAGTGCTATCTCTGTCAATGCGTTCTCAAGTGTATACTAAAGCCTTGTGAGGTCTCTAAAGATTTAAGGGCCTGAGAAAAGGAAAATCAGGCAGCAGTTTGAGGATCTCAGGTACCTGCTGTATATGGTGGAGCATTTCAATTACTCTAATATAGTCCAGGTAAACAAGCCCAGATGTTTCCCAATCCTGAATTAGGCTGCTGCGCTCTGGAGGTGCCAGGTCTTCCAAGAACCCCTTCAGGTAGTCATAGTTCTCATTAATGATGGCATCTGAAGAAACAAAATATTAAGCATAACGTCTGCACAAGTGCATAGTTTCCAAAAGTACAGAAGACGTGGCAGGAAGACAGAAAGGAAGGAGAAATAATGTTGGCTGGACTTCAGAATTAAAAGCACATACAGGCATACCTCAGAGATACTGTGGGTTCCATTTCAGACCACCACAATAAAGCAAGTATCACAATAAAATCACAAATTTTTTGGTTTTCCAGTGCATGTAAAAGTTATGTTTACACTATACTATTGTCACTTACTAACTGTGCAACAGCATTATGTCTAAAAAACCAATATACATACCTTAATTTAAAAATACTTTATTGCTAAAAATGTTAATCACTTGAGCCTTCAGCAAGTCATCTTTCTGCTGGTGGAGGGTCTTTCCTTGATGCTGATGGCTGCTGACTGATCAGGGTGTTGGGTGCTGAAGGTTGGGATGGCTATGCTAATTTCTTAAAATAAGATAACTGAAGTCACTTCTCTCAAACGCAGCTGCTGCTTCATCAACTAAGCTTAAGTAATATTCCAAATCCTTTGCTGGCATGTCAACAATGTTCACAGCATCTTCACTAGGAGTAGATTCCATCTCAAGAAACCACTTTGTTTGTTTGTCTACAAAGCAAACTCCTCACCCTCACGAGTGACACCAGTTCAGTCCACTCTTTTTTTTTTTTTTTTTTGAGACAAGTCCGCTCTGTCACCCAGGCTGGAGTGCAGTGGCCGGTTCGTCAGCTCACTCAAGCTCCGTCTCCCGGGTTACGCCATTCCTCCTACTCAGCTCCCAAGTGGCTGGGACTACAGGCGCCCGCCACCTCGCCCAGCTAGTTTTTTTTTTTGGTATTTTTTTTAGTAGAGACGGGGTTTCACCGTGTTACCAGGATGGTCTCGATCACCTGACCTCGTGATCCGCCGTCTCGCCTCCCAAAGTGCTGGGATTACCAGGCATTTTTTTTGAGCCACCGCGCCCGGCCATCAGTCACATCTTAATGCTCCATTTCTAATTCTAGTTATCTTGCTGTTTCCATCACATCTGCAGGTATTTCCCCTACTAAAGTCTTGAACCCTTCAAACTCATCCATGAGCGCTGGATTCAATGTCTTCCATACTCCTGTTATTTAATGTTGATATTGTGACCTCCTTCCATGAATCACAAATGTTTTTTGTGTTTTTTAGTTGGGGTCTCACTCTCTCACTCAGGCTGGAGTACTGTGGCGCGATCTTGGCTCACTGCAACCTCTGCCTCACAGGCTCAAGTGATCCTCCCTCCCACCTCAGCCTCCCAAATAGCTGGGACCACAGGTATGTGCCACCAGTCCCGGCTGATTTTTTCTATTTTTGGTGCAGATGGGGTTTCACCATGTTGCCCAACCTGATCTTGAACTACTGAGCTCAAGAGATCTGCTCATCTTGACCCCGCAAAGTGCTGGAATTATAGGTGTGAGCCACCATACCTGGCCCCAAATGTTCTTTTTTTTTTTTTTTTTTCCTTTTCTTTTCTTTAAGACAGGATCTCCCTGTCACCCAGGCTGGAGTGCAGCGGTGTGATCATGACTCACTGCAGCCTCAACCTCCTGGGCTCAAGCAGTACTCCTGCCTCAGTAGCTGAAATTACAGGCATATAACACCATGCCTGGCCAATCAGAAATGTTCCTCTCCCACCATCCGCCCCAGACAGGGTCTCACGGTGTTGTCCAGGCAGGAGTGCACTGGCATGGTCATGGCTCACTGCAGCCTCAACCTCCCTATCAGGTGATCCTCCAGTCTCAGCCTCCCAAACAGCTGGGAATATAGGCACACGCCACCATGCTCAGCTAATTTTTGTATTTTTTGTAGAGATTGGGTTTCACTACGTTGCCCAGGCTGGTCTCGAACTCCTGGAGCTCAAGCAATCTGCCTGCCTTTGCCTCCCAAAGTGCTGGGATTACAGGTATGAGCCACCGTGCCTGGCCCACAAATACATCTACAATGGTGAATCCTTTCCAGAAGGTTTTCATTTACTTTCCCAGATCCATCAGAGGAATCACTATCTACATGGCAGCTATAGTCTTATGAAATGTATTTCTTAAATATAAGGCTTGAAAGTTGAATTACTCCTTGGCCCATGAGTTGCAGAGTAGATGTGTTAGCAGGCATGAAAACAACATTAATCCTCCTTATACATCTCCATCAGAGCTCTTGGCTGACTAGGTACATCATCAATGAGCAGTAATATTTTGAAAGAAATATTTTTCTCTTTCTGAGCAGGTTTCAACAATGGGCTTAAAGTATTCAGTAAACTGAGCTATAAATAGATGTGCTGGCCAGGCGCGGTGGCTCACACCTGTAATCCCAGCACTTCAGGAGGCTGAGGCGGGTGGATCATGAGGTCAGGAGATCGAGACCATCCTGCCTAGCATGGTGAAACCCCGTCTCTACTAAAAATACAAAAAAAATTAGCCGGGCATGGTGGCGGGCGCCTGCGGTCCCAGTTACTAGGGAGGCTGAGGCAGGAGAATGCCATGAACCCAGGAGGTGGAGCTTGCAGGGAGCCGAGATTGTACCACTGTACTCCAGCCTGCGCGACTGAGCAAGACTCTGTCTCAAGAAACACACACACACACACACACACACACACACACACACACACAAACAGATGTGCCGTCATCCAGGCTTTGTTTTTCCATTTATAGAGCACAGGCAGAGAAGATTCAGCATAATTCTTAAGGGCCCTAGGACTTTTAGAATGGTAAATGAACATTGGCTTCTACTTAACATCACCAGCTGAATTAGCCCTAAAGAGAGAGTTAACTTGTCCTTTGAAGCTTTGAAGCCAGGCATTGACTTCTCTTCTCTAGCTATGAAAATCCTTGGTGGCATCTTCTTTCAATAGAAGGCAGTTTCATCTACACTGAAAATCTGTTGTTTGGTGTAGCCATCTTCATCAACGATCTTAGCTAGATCTTCTGGATAATTTGCTCTCCATCAGCACTTGCTGCTTCACCTTGCACTTTAATATGATGGAAAGACAACTTCTTTCCTTAAATTCCATGAAGCAACTTCTGCTAGCTTCAAACTTTTCTTCTGCAGCTTCCTCACCTCTCTCAGCCTTCACAGAACTGAAGTGAGATTAGGCTTTTGCTTAAGGGAATGTTGGGGCTGGTTGCATCTATCCAGACCACAAAAACTTTCTCCACATCAGTCAGAAAGCTGTTTCACTTTCATATCATTTGTGTGTTCACTGGAGTAGCACTTTGAATTTCCTTTAAGAACTTTCCTTTAACACAACTTGGCTGTTTGGCAAAGAGGCTTATCTTTTGGCCTATCTTGGCTTTCAACATGCTCTCACTTCAAGCTTTTGTTTAAAGTTAGAGTTGTGCCACCCTTCCTTTCACTTGAACATTTAGAGGCCATTGTAGGGTTATTAACTGGCCTAATTTCGCTATTGTTGTGTCTTAGGAAATAGGAAGGCCCGAAGAGAGGGAAAGAGATGGGGATGGCCAGTTGATGGAGCAGCCAGAAAATGCATCTTCATCAACTGACCATCTTAAATGGAAGCAGTTGGTGGCAACCCAAAACAAAACACCAACATCAAAGACTGCTAATCACAGATCACCATAACAGATATAACAATGAAAAAGGGGCCTGGCGCGGTGGCTCACGCCTGTAACCCCAGCACTTTGGGAGGCCGAGGTGGGCGGATCACGAGGTCAGGAGATTGAGACCACCCTCGCTAACATGGTGAAACGCCGTCTCTACAAAAAATACAAAAAAATTAGCCGGACGTGGTGGCGGGCACCTGTAATCCCAGCTACTTGGGAGGCTGAGGCAGGAGAATTGGTTGAACCCGGGAAGTGGAGGTTGCAATGAGCTGAGATTGCACTACTGCACTCCAGCCTGGGCGACAGAGCAAGACTCTGTCTCAAAAGAAAAAGTCTGAAATAATGTGAGAACCACCAAAATGTGAAACAGAGACAGACATGAAGCAAGCATATGTTGGAAAAATGGTGCTAATATACTTGCTCTATGCAGAGTTTTCCAAACCTTTAATTTGTAAAAAATGTAGTATCTGCAAAGTACAACAAAATGAGGTAGGCCTGTATTCTGAAATTCTCCAATGGAAAATGTGAAGAATTTCTAGTTTCAGGTCCTTAAGAAGATTATTTCTGGTGTTGTTGGAGAAAATTCCCGTAAGTAAACAAAGAGCTTAATAATATTAGCACACATCAAGGGTATTTCTGGGAAATGATAACAATATTGCTATCTACCCCTGCTCCTCTAGTGCCTTATCCTGGCTAAGCCTCTTCTGCAGAGAGCTTTCGCAAAGTGTGATTTGATTCAAGACGGCCATGTCCTATGTTGAGTCTTATTTCCAGTCTTACCCCATTATGGAGGTTCACAGGCTGGTAGAATTTGAGGTGATTCCAGGAGATGTGGGACCCAGCACTCACCAGAAGCTAAGTGTCGGATGATGAGCTTGTGGCAGCGGTTCCAGTGCCCAGCCTTAAATAAACAGAGGGCCTCTAAGTGCTTGTCAGATTCCATGTGTGCTCGTACAGCTTTGGCCTCGTGAATCCATTCAGCAGGTACACAGAGCTTCTGGGTAAGGAAAGTCTCTTTAGCCCAAGATTCAGGGGTCTCCAAAAGCTGGCAGTGCCGGGTAAGCAGCTCTCGAACAGCCTTCTCACGTATGCTATAGGGAGAGACAAGCTAGAATAAATCCCATCCTCATTCATGGAGAAGGCTGCCCCAGGCAGCTTACAGTGGCCCTTGGGGCAGTCTCTTCAACTGCAGGTCTTTTCTTTTTTGATGGAGTTTCACTCTTGTTGCCTAGGCTGGAGTGCAACGGCTGATCTTGGCTCACCACAAATTCCACCTCCCAGGTTCAAGTGATTCTCCTGCCTCAGCCTCCCAAGTAGCTGGGATTACAGGCATGTGCCACCACACTCGGCTAGTTTTGTATTTTCAGTAGAGGCAGGGTTTCTCCATGTTGGTCAGGCTGATCTGGAACTCCCAACCTCAGGTGATCCACCTGCCTCAGCTTCCCAAGTGTTAGGATTACAGGCGTGAGCCACCACACCTGGCCTAAACTATGGGTCTTGATCACTTTAAGCTTCACTAAAAAATCAAAGGTGATCACACAAGTATTAATTTTTAAAAATAACAGCATTGGCCAGGCACGGTACCTCACGCCTGTAATCCCCACACTTTGGGAGGTCGAGGTAGGTGGATCACATGAGGTCAGGAGTTCAAGACCAGCCTGGCCAACATGGTGAAATCCCATCTCTGATTTAAAAAAAAAAAAAAATTAGCTAGGCATGATGGCGGGCGTCTATAATCCCAGCTACTCGGGAGGCTGAGGCAGGAGAATCGCTTGAACCCGGGAGGCAGAGGTTGCAGTGAGCTGAGATCCCGCCATTGCACTCCAGCCTGGATGACAAGAGCGAAACTTCGTCTCAAAAACAAACAAACAAACAAAAAACATAGCATTAATTTTTAAAAATAAACTAAAGTATTTTCATGTTCAAAAAGTTGGGGCTCGGCCGGGTGCAGTGGCTCATGCCTGGGTGAGAAAAAAAAAATAAATAAAAAATAAAAAAATCCAAATCTAGGGGTGGCTTCCCACTCCCCAGAAAATGCTTCCCCCAGCTGGGATTTCTTCTTTATTTCCCATATAGTAACAACATTTCCTTGCCACCACCTAGAAGATCTAGACTAGGACTAGAATGGGAGAATTATGTTCCATCGAGCAATCCTCTTAAGTTAGTTCCCAAACTTCTCCCCTCTCTTTCTCCCACATGGTCAGTACAAGCATACGAAAGTAGCTTTAAAAGGTAATGTCTCTCCTAGGTCTTTGTTTCTTCTCTCAAGCCGTCAGCCTTCCTAATTCATTCTTTCTCTACCTCTACATCAAAGCCCCTTTAAGGAGAGTCCTTTTATATCTGGGCCAAATATCTAGTCATTTAATTTCAGATCAAAACTATTCTCCTCATTGTGGACTCTCTTCTGAATTCCTAGGCTTTTCAATGACTTCCACTGTCATCACAACTGCCTCCTTTTTTATATTCTTTTTCAGGAAACAAGATCTGCTTCTTCATAGTCAACTCTGAAACATTAGTCATCCTATCAGCCAGTCTTTTACCATGTGAAATCCTTTATGACTGTGTTTAAACAAACTTAAAAAAATAGCCTGGGGTCATTTCATTGCCTGTTAAGGGGGAAGAAGAAAGAGAAATTGCTTAATGAGAAGACTATCCTAGATGCTTTATACTCTTACTCTTTTATTTCACAATCACCTTTAAATAGAAACTAATGTTATGCTTCTACAGGCCAAAAAAAAAAAAAAAAAAGGCTTAGAGAGTTAGAGAGTATCTTTATCCCAAGTCAAAAGTCAGCTTTACCCTACGTCAAAGTAAGTATGAGGTAGATCTAGAATTTAGACCCAATTTCCCTCTACACCACGCAACACAATAGTGTAGCATAGTGATAAGAGTACAGACTCTGGACGAAAGTTGGAAACCTCACTCTGCCATTTACTAGCTGTGTGACCTTGGACAAAAGTTAAGCTCTGTGTCTTGGGTTACTGATATGTAAAACAGAGATAATAAGAGTGTCTATCTTATAGGTCATAATGAACATAAAACAGTTAATATAAATGGTGTAGAATATAAACGTGTAAAAGCACTTCAAGTACTACATAAATGTTCATTTTTTGTAATTACTATAATACCATACTGCTGTCATTAACAAAAATCTCCAGACTTATCTTGTTCAAACTGTAGTGAAGAGGCACTTCTCCAGTTCTCTTTAAGGGACAGAGAACCAAAACATATATACCTAAGCACAAGGCTGTGTTAATAAACACAATACTATCAAGCTTAAGGGGTAGGTTGGTGACAAGGGATGACCAGAGAAAAAGCAAGCCAGTGGATGGAGAAAAAGCAGGGACCTTTTGCTAACCCATTACATCACTGCCATGGAGTCACTGAGGCAGCTCAGCCAACACTATTTCTGTGTAATTCCTAAAAATGCCACATTCACCTGAATGTAGGATTCAGAAAAGAGTCCACAATGAGGAGAACAGTTCTGATCTGAAATTAAATGACTAGTTCTTTGGCCCAGGCATAATGCTATTGTCCCATCTGGGCATATCCTCTCATTTCCACTTCATTATTTCCTATTCCAATTTTACAGGTTCTTTGACTCTTACCTCTAGAAAGAATTTCTCTGATCAATGCAGTTCACAGAGATCTTTTTTTCTCAGTCTGCTGAGAGACTCTGTGATAAGTATTACAATTTGGCACTTAATCAAAGGAAGTCTCAGTTTTAACTGGTTTACATGAATACAGAAACAGTTTGGGCTAAGGGTTTAACTATCTTGAGGTTTATCACAATGCTGGATCTAACACATTCTACACAATTACTTACTAAACTGAACCATAAAAGACTGTGATTCCTTTGGAATTGCCCTGTAGTGCTAGAAGTACCCAGTGGGTTCAATGGCTTCTCACTCACCATGAGTTGTCAATGTGCAGGAGGACAAAGATGGCCCACTCCCAGAGCCCCTCACTTTCCAGCTGGCCAGCATAACTGGCCTGTAGCACACCTTCACACTGCGCTGAGAGATGGGTGTAGTTAAGAGCCCTCAGCACTTCCCACAAGTGCCAGCTTAGGCGGTAGTCCAAAGGATCTGCTGTTATGCTTCGAGGCTCCAGCAGCTGGTTGAGATCATAATGTCTGCAAAGAATGTGTTGAGAGTCAAAATACACAGCCAGGAGATGGCCTGTATTGATATGTCAACTGTTCTGCTTATGTCTAAGACAATAAAAGAACCTGAGGGTAAAAAGCATTATAGGCCTTCTCTCCCTCAGAGCCTATGTTTTATCAATCTATCTCTGGGTTCACCCAGACTTTAGATCCTACAAAGAAACAAGGCACCTTCTCTTCTAAGGCTGTGTGATCTAACAGGTTTGCTGGTAATGGTTTGGCGTATGCATTTTACCATCCTGATACAGGGAGTCTTCACAGTTCTCACCCTTCCATTCCTTCTCATTACCTTTTTTTTTTTTTGAGATGGAGTCTTGCTCTGTTGCCCAGGTTGGAGTGCAGGGGCAAGATCTCTGCTCACTGCAAGCTCCGGAGCCTCCTGGGTTCACGCCATTCTCCTGCCTCAGCCTCCCGAGTAGCTGGGACTACAGGCACCTGCCACCGTGCCCGGCCAATTTTTTTGTATTTTTAGTAGAGACTGGGTTTCACCGTGTTAGCCAGAATGGTTTCTATCTTCTGACCTCATGATCCATCTGCCTCGGCCTCCCAAAGTGCTGGGATTACAGGCATTGAGACACCGTCCGGCCTCTACTTTTCTTTCTTTCTTTTTTTTTTTTTGAGACGGAGTCTCGTTCTGTCACTGCCCAGGCTGGAGCGCAGTGGCCAGATCTCAGTTCACTAAAAAGAACAGGATAACAGCGATGCTCAGGGAACAAGGGAGGTAACCTTGAACTGGCCTCTGGTGAGAACAGAGCCATATTTCTTCTCTTTTCTTATGCAAATAGGAGAAATATCGCTGAATTCTTTTTCTTAGCAAGGAATATCCCTGAGAAAGAGAATGCGCTCTGAGGGTAGGCCTATAAACGACCCCTTGGAGGCGTGCCGCCTTTTACGGTTGAAGCCGAAGGGATGAAATAAGCCCCGGCCTCCTGTAGTGCTCCCAGGCTTATTAGGATGAGGAAATTCCCACCTAATAAATTTTGGTCAGTCAGGTTGTCTGCTCTCAAACCCTGTTTCCTGATGTTATCAATGACAATGCGTGCCCAAAATTTCATTAGCAATTTTAATTTTAACACCATCCTGTGATCTCATCCTGCCTCCGCTTGCTTTGTGATATTTTATTACTTTGTGAAGTATGTAATCTCAGTGTCATGATGACAATGGTGGTTTTGTTGAAAAGGGGGAAACGTGGGGAAAAGAAAGAGAGATCAGCCTGTTACTGTGTCTATATAGAAGGAAGTAGACATAAAAGACTCCATTTAGTTCTGTGTTTGAGATGCTGTTAAACTATGACCTTACCTCCAACCTTGTCCTTGCAAGAGACATGTGCTGTGGTGACTTAAAGTTAAAAGGATTTTGGGCGGTGCAGAATGTGCTTTGTTAAACAAGTGCCTAAAGGCTGCTTATGGTTAAAGGTCATCACCATTCTCTTTAATCTCAAGAAAGAGAAAAACATTTGTCTCCTGCCCCTCCCTGGGCAATGGAACATCTCCGTGTAAAACCCTGAGCAAGGAGAAAACCGCCTTTAGGAATAAGGTGGGACTTGCTGGAGCAATGCTGCTAAAAGGTTTACGGAGACTTTGCATATGCATCTCAAGGCACAGCATTTTCCTTTAAACTTATTCATGTCACAGGGATTTTTGTTCATATGTCTTACTGCTGATTTCCTCCCTACAATGATCCTATTGTCCAGCCACTCCCTTATCTTTAAGTAGCTAGGACTACAAGTGCATGCCACCATGCCCACCCGATTTAAGAAATTTTTTTTCACAGAGATGGGGTCTCATTATATTGCCCAGGCTGGTCTTGAACTCCTGGGCTCAAGTGATCATCCCACTTCAGCCTCACAAACTGCTGGGATAATACAGGCATGACACACCATACCTGGCCTTTCTTATTACTGAATTTTCAGAGTTCTTGATGTATTCTTGGATACAAGTTTTCTGTCAGATCTACAAATTGTAAGTATTTTCTCCCAATCAATGGTTTACCTTTTCATTCTCTTAACAGTCTTTCTATAAGTAGTAGTTTTGAAATTTTGTTGAAGTCCAATTTACCAATTTTTTTCTCTTATGAACTGTGTATTTAGTGTCCACCTAAGAAATCTTCTGCCTAACCTACAGTTGCAAAAATTTTCTGCTTTGCTTTCTTCTAGAAGGTTTATAGTTAAGTTGAAATTTAGGTTTGTAATCCGTTATGAGCTGGATAAACAATAGAGATAACCAAGAAGATAACCAAGAAGGTTTGTAATCCGTTATGAGCTGGATAACAATAGAGATAACCAAGATAACCAGAAGGTGGTTCTTTGAAAAGGTCAGTAGGATTGCTAAACTCTAGGTAGACCAACCAAGAAAGAAAGAGGATGCAATTATCGAATACAAATTACCAATATCAAAAGGAAAGAGATGTTGTTAAAGATCCTACAGATATTTAAAATGGTTAATAAGGAAATGTTATTAATAACTTGATGCTAATAAATTTTGTGACTTTAGGCCAGGTGCGGTGGCTCACGCCTGTAATCTCAAGCACTTTGGGAGGCCAAGGCGGGTGGATCAGGAGGTCAGGAGATCGAGATCATCTTGGCTAACAAAACAAGGCTGGGTGCAGTGGCTCATGCTCGTAATAGACATTTTAGCAAAGATGTACAGACGGTAAATAAGCACATGACAAACTGCTCAACATCATTAGACATTAGGGAAATGCAACTGAAACAATGAGAATTTCCAGTATGGGAAGATGAAAAAGTTCTGGAGACTTTTCTGGTGTTGATTGTGTAACAACATGAATGTACTTAATACCACTGAATGGTATGCTTAAAATAGTAAATTTTAGTTACATTTTACTACTAGATGATTAATATAGTTAAATACTGGCCAGGCGCAATGGCTCACACCTGTAATCCCAGCACTTTGGGAGGCCGAAGCGGGAGGATCACTTGAGGTCAGGAGTTCAAGACTAGCCTGGCCAACATGGCAAAACCTCGTTTCTACTAAAAATACAAAAATTAGCTGGGCTTTGTGGCACATGCCTGTAATCCCAGCTACTGGGAAGGCTGAGGCAGGAGAATCGCTTGAACCTGGAAGGCAGAGGTTGCAGTGAGGCAAGATTGCGCCACTGCACTCTAGACTGGGCGACAGAGAGAGACTCTGTCTCAAAAAAAAAAAAAAAAAAAAGAAATATATATAAA
>NW_016811643.1:2123313-2178804 GCF_001698545.2 Rhinopithecus bieti
CCGGCCTCCAGGTGCTCAACGATTACCTGGCGGACAAGAGCTACATCGAGGGGTATGTGCCATCACAAGCAGATGTGGCAGTATTTGAAGCCGTGTCCGGCCCACCGCCTGCTGACTTGTGTCATGCCCTACGTTGGTATAATCACATCAAGTCTTACGAAAAGGAAAAGGCCAGCCTGCCAGGAGTGAAGAAAGCTTTGGGCAAGTATGGTCCTGCTGATGTGGAAGACACTACAGGAAGTGGAGCTACAGATAGTAAAGATGATGATGATATTTATCTCTTTGGATCTGATGATGAGGAGGAAAGTGAAGAAGCAAAGAGGCTGAGAGAAGAACGTCTTGCACAATACGAATCAAAGAAAGCCAAAAAACCTGCACTTGTTGCCAAGTCTTCCATCTTACTAGACGTGAAACCTTGGGATGATGAGACAGATATGGCAAAATTAGAGGAGTGTGTCAGAAGCATTCAAGCAGACGGCTTAGTCTGGGGCTCATCTAAACTAGTTCCAGTGGGATACGGAATTAAGAAACTTCAAATACAGTGTGTAGTTGAAGATGATAAAGTTGGAACAGATATGCTGGAGGAGCAGATCACTGCTTTTGAGGACTATGTGCAGTCCATGGATGTGGCTGCTTTCAACAAGATCTAAAATCCATCCTGGATCATGGCATTTAAATAAAAGCTTGAAAGATAAAAAAAAAAAGAAAACCCAAACTAACTTTTGATACATATAAACATGAAAAAAAATCTCAAAATTATTATGCAGAATCAAAAAAGCTAGGCACGAGAAACATACAGTATGATCTCTACATAAAATTCTAGACCAGCAAAACTAATTTATAGTAACAAAAAACTAGTCAATAAGTATCTGACGGAATGCAAAGGGGCACACAGTTGTTTTTCAATGGCAGTGGAAATACCAGTTTAGCTGTGATGCTACTTACAATGCAATAATCACTATAAAACTTATCACACTGCATACTTTACTATATGTAAACTATACTCATTAAAGTTGATTAAAATAATTTTTAGACTTCTAATTCTAGTTCTAATGCTGTTTCCATTCAACTACTATAAGTCATATTTGGTAGTTTATATGGACTTACAGTAATTTGGGGGCATATAAAAGGGAAAGGACACAGCAAAGGACTCCCTTGGGGCTCACGGAGCACTCAAGTGACAATAAAGTCTGGCTCTGGTTTACCTGTCACTGTAGAGTTTTAGAAGGTGAAAGCAGACATCTCGAAGTTGTGCCTGTGAGTTTTGCTCCTCCGCTATCACACAGCCAGAACCCTCCAGATATGAAGGAAGTGGGGAGCAGGCGTATCTGTCGCTGTCAGAGGTATTCTGAAGGAATAATTTTGATAAAACAATACATTAGCTCCTACTCAGTTTTACTAGATGCCATCATGTTTCTTTTTTTTTTCTCTTTTTTCTTGAGATGGAGTCTCACTTTGTCACCCAGGCTGGAGTGCAGTGGGGCAATCTCGGCTCACTGCAACCTCCGCTTCCCAGGTTCAAGCAATTCTCCTGCCTCAGCCTCCCGAGTAGCTGAGATTACAGCTGCACACCACCACACCTGGCTAAGTTTTGTATTTTTAGTAGTGACAGTGTTTTGCCAAGTCGGCCAGGCTGGTCTGGAACTCCTGACCTCAGGTGATACGCCTGCCTTGGCCTCCCAAAGTGCTAGGATTAGAGGTGTGAATGACTGCACCTGCCCTAGATGCCATTATGTTTCAAATACTTAAGACACCTGTATTAAGCATGCATAGACAGCCATATGCAGTGGCTTGAGCCTATAATCCCAGCACTTTGAAAGTGGAAGGACTGTTTGAGCCAAGTAGTTCAAGACCTGCCAGGGCAACATAGCAAGACCCCATCTCTACAAACAAAAAAATGAAATTGTATTTTTTTGTAGTTCATAGGCATGATTGGGTGTTCATGCATGCATGTGTGAGATGTGCCACCCTCAAACCTTGTGATGACACTGGCATATTACCCATCTGACATAAAAAGATAACAAAAAAAAATTTTTTTTAAAGTAGCCGAGTCCAGGAGGTCAAGGCTGCAGTGAGCTGTAACTGCCACACCGCACTTCACTCAAGTTTTGGGTGACAGAGTGAGATCCAATCTCGATTACAAAAAAAAAAAAAAGGCTAGGCACAGTGGCTCATACCTGTAATCCCAGCACTTCGGGAGGCCAAGGCGGGCAGATCACGAGGTCAGGAGATCAAGACCATCCTGGCTAACATGGTGAAACCCCACCTCTACTACAAATACAAAAAATTAGCCAGGCATAGTGGCACATGCCTGCAGTTCCAGTTACTCAAGAGGCTGAGGCAGGAGAATCGCTTGAACTCGGGAGGCAGAGATGGCAGCGAGCCGAGATCGTGCCATTGCACTCCAGCCTGGGCTACACAGCGAGACTACATCTCAAAAGAAAAGTGAATAGACAACCCAAAGGATCTATCAGGGATTTTAAACATTTTTTGGTCAATGATGAAATTCATTTGTCTTCGATGGACTGGTAAAGATTTCAAGTAGCTATCACTAGCCCCCCATACTTATCTTGCCACAATTCTTAAGATACTTAAGTTTCTTTAGTGTTCTCTTACTCCTGACAAGTAATACTGAGAGAACAATATGAAATACAAGCATGAAATATGAACAGTAAGATAATTGAAGAACTGATGTTAAAAGTAACAATACTTTTAACCTCAAAACTCACAAGGAATATAAAATATTATATTTAGAGGCAAATTTCAGAACTAAGTTTGAAGATAAACCAAATCTGAGGTCAGGCTGTATAACAGGGAATTCCCAAAGAAATAAGACAGCATCAGAAATGAAGAAGAACCCTCTGATTTAGAGGCAGGAAACCAGCAGTGAGAGAGTCAACTGTGGAATCTCATGATATTAAATAAAATAAAAACAGACACTTGGGGAAGTAGCCTTGTCCAGAGGAAGGAGTAAAGGATAGTTTCTCATCAGATTTCCTGGCTCCACTTCAATTTTACAATACTTTAAAAAAAGGCAGTTACTTAAAAGTATTATGAAATGTAATCTGATAGGGTTTTTTTTCTCTGCAGGATTTCCCTGGCAAAAACATAACACCCAGCAAGATTTTTGCGTGGCTCTATTGGCCACATATACCTGAAATGCTTCTTCATACATGCTGAGCGCCCTAGAAATGGAGGCTGTTGGTGGAAGTAAATACCAAAGATGGATAGCCAGGGAGCGTTTCCAATCCAATTGGGAGCACACATTTATTTGCTTCTTTTCTGAGAGCTGCCACACCTGTGGGAAACAAAATCATCACCACGGCTATATTCTACCTTGTCATTACCTGTGTGTGCAATAACACTGAAGTGAATATTCACTTATTCAAGGAACATTTTAAATGATTCAGATATAAAATATACAAATATAATAAAATCTCAGGAAGTGAGAGGGAATATTGATTATTTACTTATTTTTATTGACCAACTGATTGATCGATTGATACACAGTTGCACTATGTGGCCCAGGCTGGCCTTGAATTCCTGGTTTCGAGCAATCCTCCCTCCTCAGCCTCCAAAAGCACTGTGATTACAGGAATCAGCCACCATGCCTGGCCCCAGGATTTAAACAAATAATCAATCAGTACTCAAATAATTTGAGATGAGAGCCACTGAGAGCAGAGAGGAAATCTTCTGTCTATGGTTGTCAATGTATAAAGCTTTAAAATGAGCACGAATTCTGACCAGTTACATTTTTATTTCCGAAAATTTAATTTATAATACTTTAAGATAATAATATAAGAGGTAGGCAGTGATAAGAGAAATGGCTTAAAATAATTACAACCCAATAGTCGTAAAATGGAACATAAGTGGCTATAAAATAGAATAATGCCAGCCAGGCGCTGTGGCTCATGCCTGTAATCCCAGCACTTTGGGAGGCCAAGGTGGTTGGATTACCTGAGGTCAGGAGTTCCAGACCAGCCTGGTCAACACGGTGAAACCCATTTCTATTAAAAATACAAAAAAAAAAAAAGATCTGGGTGCAGGGAATCATGCCTGTAATTCCAGCACTTTGGGAGGCTAAGGTGGGTGGATCACCTGAGGTCGGGAATTTGGGACTGGCCTGGCCAACATGGTGAAACCCCGTCTCTACTAAAAATATAAAAATCAGCCAGGCTTGGTGGTAGGCGCCTGTAATCCCAACTATTCAGGAGGCAGGAGAATCGCCTGATCCCAGGACACGAAGGTTGCAGTGAGCCACGATTGTGCCACTGCACTCTGGCCTGGCCAACAAAAGTGAATGTCAAAAAAAAAAAAAAAAAAAAAACAAGAATAATGACTCATGACACGGGGCCGGGCGCAGTGGCTCATGCTTGTAATCCCAGCACTTCAGGAGGCTGAGGCAGGCAGATCACGAGATCAGGAGATCGAGACCATCCTAAGACGATGAAACCCCGTCTCTACTTAAAATATAAAAAATTAGCCGGGTGTGGTGGCAGGTGCCTGTAGTCCCAGCTACTCAGGAGGTTGAGGCAGGAGAATGATGTGAACCTGGGAGGCGGAGCTTGCAGTGAGCTGAGATAGTGCCACTGCACTCCAACGTGGGCAACAGAGCGAGACTCTGTCTCAAAATAAAGCTGCAGGGCTGGTGTAGTGGCTCACGCCTGTAATCTCAACACTTTGGGAGACCTAGGTGGCAGGATCCCTTTAGGGCAGGAGTTCAAGACGAGCCCAGGCAACATATTGAAACCCTATTGCTATAAATTTTTTTTTTTTTTTTTTTGAGGCAGAGTCTCACTGTCGCCGGGGCTGGAGTGCAGTGGCCGGATCTCAGCTCACTGCAAGCTCTGCCTCCCGCGTTCACGCCATTCTCCTGCCTCAGCCTCCCGAGTAGCTGGGACTACAGGCGCCCGCCACTTCGCCTGGCTAGTTTTTTTTGTATTTTAGTAGAGACGGGGTTTCACCGTGTTAGCCAGGATGGTCTCGATCTCCTGACCCCGTGATCCGCCCGTCTCGGCCTCCCAAAGTGCTGGGATTATGGGCTTGAGCCACCGCGCCCGGCCTATAAATTCTTTTTTAATTGAAAAAAATAAAAATAATCACAGAACGCTTTGTATATTTCATCTGTATATACAAACATGTAAATAGGAACAACATATATGTGGATGTAGACTTAAGAATTAGCTGTGTATGGTGGTATGTGCCTGTAGTCCCAGCTACTTGGGAAGCTCAGGTGAGAAGATCACTTGGACTTAGGAGATGGAGGATGCAGTGAGCCAAGATCACCCCACTGTACTCCTGCCTAGGCAACAGAGCCAGACCCTGTCTCGAAAAAATTAATTAACTAAAATAGAGTATTTCTGGGAAGATAAATTATTTATATTGTTTACTGCTATATGATATGGGATATGATACATGTTAACATTTTAATTTCTATACAACTAGAATTTTAAAATAGTGTGCATGCCTGCTTTTATAATTTGAAAACAAATTGGCCAATGTGTAACACATTTTGTGTAACTGTGCACAATTTACAAAGATCACTCCTTGCCTCAACCTCAAACCAGCTTCAATTTATGAAAAAGCTGATGTGAGATATTATGGTAAAAGTAGAAGATACCGGTTTTCCAGCCAACAGAGCAAAGATGCGCAGTCTCTCATCCTGGATGAAGCAGTCAGCTTGGAGCTGATGCCAATCCACCAATTGCATGGTGAGCAGCTCCCGGACTGACTGGCTACCCACAAACTGAGATAAAAGAAGAGCCAGACGATGATCACCTATAAGAGAAATGGAAGTTTTTTGGTTATTACTAAGGGTTTATGGACTTGGTCAAACACTTGGGGGCATTATCTTTATTTCTTCCAGGCTTCAGAAGGGAGGACTTAAGATTGGTAACTGCTTTCTACAGTAGTGCCAAAATATTGATCAAAAACTTACCATTTTCTGCTTGGATAGAAAATTTGCAAAGTAGTTTAACCTAAATTACATACAGACTGAGCAACATATCAACAACAGATCTATCACTACTTCTGTGATACTAGGCAAGACACCTCAGCTACAAAATGGAGGAAAAGAGCCCGACATGGTGGCTCATGCTTGTAATCCCAGCACTTTGGAAGGCCAAGGTAGGTGGACTGCTTGAGGTCAGGAGTCTGAGACCAGCCCGACCAACATGGTGAGAGAATCGCTTGAACCCATGAGGTGGAGGTTGCAGTGAGCCAAAACTGCACCATTGCACTCCAACCTGGGCAACAAGAGCGAGACTCCATCTTAAACATAAAAAGGAAAAATGGAGGAAAACACTGGGCACGGTGGCTCACACCTGTAATCCCAGTGCTCTGGGAAGCCAAGGCGGGCAGATTACTTGGGGTCAGGAGTTCGAGACCAACCTGGCCAACATAGTGAAACCTTGTCTCTACTAAAAATACAAAAATTAGCCTGGTGTGGTGGCACGTGACTGGAGTCCCTGCTACTCAAGAGGCTGAGACATGAGAATCACTTGAACCAAGAAGGCAGAAGGTGCAGTAAGCAGAGATTGCACCATTGCACTCCAGCCTGGGTGATACCAAGACTCTGTCTGGGGACGGGGTGGGGTGGAAAGGAAAAAAAAAAGGCTGGAAGCAGTGGTTCACGCCTATAATCCCAGCACTTTGGGAGGCTGAGGCAGGCAGATCACCTGAGGTCAGGAGTTCGAGACCAGCCTGGCCAACATGATGAAATGGCATCTCTACTAAAAATACAAAAATTAGCCAGGTGTGGTGGCACATACTTGTTAATCCCAGCTACTCAGGAGGCTGAGGCAGGAGAATCGCTTGAACCCAGGAGGCGAAGGTTGTAGTGAGCTGAGATTATGCCACTACACTCCATCCTGGGGGACACAGCAAGACTCTGTCTTGCAAAACAAAACAAAATAACAACAAAAAAACCCCTAAAAACGGAGGGGAGCGTAGTAAAGCAAAAGCTTTAGTAACCTAAAAGGCAGTACCTTTACCAGAGGTTTAGCCTTTGCGTCAAAATAAAAAGGAAGAAAGTGGAGTTTATGAATGAATAGACCTAAGAATCTGACTTTTGGCATTTCCTTTCCTATTACATGTTGGTGTCCTGGTGAGCATAACCTTTTTTAAATGATTCATAATCATTATGAGTTCATAGAAGATCAATCCCAAAGATAAATTCTCACTGTACAAATGCAGAAAGACCATAAAAGTACCAGACTGAGGCTGGATGTGGTGGCTCATGCCTCTAATCCCAGCACTTTGGGAGGCTGAGGAAGGAGGCCAGGAGTTTGAGACCAGCCTGGTCAACAAATAGACCCCATCTCTATTTAAAAAATAAAAATAAAAGAAAAAAAAGAGGCCGGGCGCGGTGGCTCAAGCCTGTAATCCCAGCACTTTGGGAGGCCGAGACGGGCGGATCACGAGGTCAGGAGATCGAGACCATCCTGGCTAACACGGTGAAACCCCGTCTCTACTAAAAAATACAAAAAACTAGCCGGGCGAGGTGGCGGGCGCCTGTAGTCCCAGCTACTCGGGAGGCTGAGGCTGGAGAATGGTGTAAACCCGGGAGGCGGAGCTTGCAGTGAGCTGAGATCCGGCCACTGTACTCCAGCCCGGGCGACAGAGCGAGACTCCGTCTCAAAAAAAAAAAAAAAGAAAAGAAAAGAAAGATACGAGGTTAAATGTGTAGTGATAGTGGAATGCAACAAGCCCTTTATATACCTTACTGATTCTGGCTTTTCCTGTGATTTGTTCTTTATAATCCTAAAACTGGCCAAACCCTTAAAAATAAATCCAGTCGATGGCTCCAATTAGTTGGCTTTGAATAAATGAGGTTCCAACAATCAAGGTTTGAATAAGGATCTAATCATATTAGATTAAGCTGCGCTATGCCATCCTGTATTCTTATCAAGACTTATGGCCAGACACAGTGGCTCACACCTGTAATTCCAGCAGTCGGGAGGCCAAAGTGGGTGGATCACTGGAAGTCAGGAATTTGAGACCAGCCTGGCCAACATGGTGAAACTGTGTCTCTACCAAAAAAAAACAAAACAAACAAACAAAAAAAACAAACTAGCCGGGCACAATGGCAGGCACCTGTAATCCCAGCAACTCAGGAGGCTGAGGCAGAAGAATTGCTTGAACCGAGGAGGTGGAGGTTGCAGTGAGCTGAGATCATTCCACTGCACTCCACTGCACTCCAGCAGCCCAGGTGACACAGAGACAGACTCTGTCTTAAGAAAAAAAAAAAAAAAAAAGATTTATATCTAGGCAGTCATTAAGCACCTGTTGAACTGCCTCATTAGTGAAACGGAACTTTAAAAAGTAAATATATGCATACAAATTCCTTTTAAAAAGCCAGTGAGTACCTCAATCCAGAAATTCAACTTCTATATATTTATTTCAATGAAGTGAACTGATACAGAACATATTTTAGAGCAATTCAGAGTACTGCTTATAGTTGATTTTTATTTATAGCTTATCTATGCTTTCCAGTTTTACTACAAATGTAACATAAAATTTAAATTTTATTTTATTTTTATTTATTTATTTATTTTTTGAGACAGAGTCTTGCTCTGTCGCCCAGGCTGGAGTGCAGTGGCGTGACCTCGGCTCACTGCAAGCTCCGCCTCCTGGGTTCACGCCATTCTCCTGTCTCAGCCTCCTGAGTAGCTGGGACTACAGGCGCCCGCCACCACGCCCAGCTAATTTTTTGTATTTTAGTAGAGATGGGGTTTCACCGTGGTCTCGATCTCCTGCCCTTGTGATCCGCCCGCCTCGGCCTCCCAAAGTACTGGGATTACAGGCGTGAGCCACCGCACCTGGCCAAAATTTTAATTTTAATCAAGTAAACAATGTTTAAGGTCCTAAAAAAAATGAATTAGAAGACACAGTTCGGCTGGGCACAGTGGCTCACACCTGTAATTCCAGCCCTTTGGAAGGCAAACGTGGATCACCTGAGGTCAGGAGTTCGAGACCAGCCAACCAACATGGTGAAACCCTGTCTCTACTAAAATACAAAAATTAGCCAGGCGTGATAGCAGGCATCTGTAATCTCAGTTACTTGGGAGGCTGAAGCAGGAGAATCACTTGAACCCGGGAGGAGGAGGTTGCAGTGAGCCGAGATGGCACCACTGTACTCTAGCCTGGGCAACAAGAAACTCTCTCAAAAAAAAAAAAAAACAAAAAACTGTCATGGTTCCTATTCTACAGGAATAGTGGGTGTGATCCACTCCACTTGGCCTCCCACAGTGCTGGAATTACAGGCATGAGCCACTGCGCCCAGCTGAAGTATGTCTTCTAATTCTCTGTTTAGGACCTTAAACATTGTTTACTTGATTAACATTTAAATTTTATGTTACATTACATATTTCACCGGAACCAGCAATCTTCCTGGGAAGTCCACAATTAACACTCATAGACTAGCAGTCAAAGGGAAAGGCACAATCGGGGGGAAGGGAAGGAGGAAATAAGTAGGAAGGCAACAGGGCAGCAGAGAAGGACCATAATCCTTCCCCACCTGACTGCTGGGCCAGAGAGCAGGCCTCACTGATCCTTTTGCCTGTAAGGTAGCTGAATACAGCCTCCACAGGGCTGCTTTTATGGGTTAAGGAGACTTCCTCTTCAATCTGAGGTGTGGCAGTACAGGATAGCCAGCGGGAGAAAGCTCTTCTTCGCTCTAGAATTTGAATGTATTCACAGGGTTCATTTAGCTGGCTGTCAAGCTCCTTCAGGTGGCCCCATAGGGCTTCACATAGTGTCCATGTCAGGCTCCAGTGCTTCACAACTAAGGCAGGAAGAGAAAAACAATGTTATGAGACAAAGCCTTACAACAACTTCGCAGAGGGCATCCTTCTAACTGTGATGTTAAAAATACATAAATTAATAAACATCTCAAACAACCACTCAAATTGATTACCCTGAATTTGTCTCTACCTCACTCAGCTTCATCTTACAATTTCCAGAAGTATATGGTATAAATAAATGCTTGCTCACATCATGTTTCTGTGGTACTTACGTAACAAATGTAACCGTTAAATAGGTTCCCCAAGCCTAATTATGGCTAATGTCATCTCAGATGATGTCTACTTTGATCGAATTCTATCTATAAAAATCAATCTACAAAAGCACTGTTTATCATTTAAGCCACTTACAAGTATGCACTGGTAAAATAACTTACACATTTGAAAAGACAATGAGGCGATTAAGTAAATACAAAGAACTGAAGGAACATAAACAAATCCCAAAATGTGTGGCACAGGACATTCTAAAACAGCCCATTTTCAATAAAGGTGATGTGCAAAACAAAATGATTTTTCTACTGTTTGAAATATTAACAGAATGATTTTTCTATTGTTTGAAATATTAACAAATTAGAGAACCCCTTTATCAAAGTATTGATTCAGAAAAACATGGTCATGATAGGGGAGAAAGGTAGTCATGAGAGAAGCCAAGAAGAGGAAATACAACAAAGTTGTTGAGAAGACCAACAGTACTCGAGCTGGACATGGAAGAATGGATAGGATTTAGAAAAGCAAGAAGGGGCCGGGCGCTCATGCCTGTAATCCCAGCACTTTGGGAGGCCAAGGCGGGCAGATCATGAGGTCAAGAGATGGAGACAATCCTGGCCAACATGGTGAAACCTCATCTCTACTAAGAAAACAAAAATCAGCTGGGCGTGGTGGCATGTGCCTGTTGTCCCAGCTACAGTGACAGAGTGAGACTCTGTCTCAAACGAAAAAAAAAAAAAAAAAAGAAAAGAAAAACAAGAAGGACTGTATCTCTCTCCCTATGTTCTCTGGATTGGGTAAGAAATGCAATTTTATAAATCCAAGGATTTGACTGGCTACAATTCCTTGTGGAAGAATTTGTACATTAATGAGTAAAAGAACAAAGTGACAAGAATATAGTGACAATTTCTTCTTGCTTGGGAATCTGTTTAAACTCAGCCTCAGAAAATGACAAGCACAGGCATTTACCTACTAGGCTGTTATCAAGAACTCCCGTGTACACTACCACCCCTATTACTGAGACATCAAAGATTAAAAACATGATGTATACTCACTTTGTGCTTCTGGTAAGTCTCCTGATGTTTCTTTAACCCAATCTGCATAGTCATGAATGACAGCAACTCCCGGATTGGGGACAATGAGAGGGCACAGTTCATCCACATGGACAGTGCTGTGTTTTAATTTGAGCTCCAGAGGTGTCTGATATAATTTCATGTCTTCATCTGGCTTCCTTTGTCTCAAACTGAGTTTTTCTAAGTGAACTTTGAATGGGGACTCAGTTAGGCTACAAGAGCAAATGAAGAATAGAATAGAAAATGAACCTAAGACAGAAGCTAAGATTTCACTTCAACCAAACCACTGTTTCTTTTTATGGTTACAAACAGAATGCAAACATTTCACTGTGGTTTTAAATAAATTTTGTTCCTTAAACTATACTGAACTTATCTGCTATATACTGGGGGAAAAAATCTGATTAATGCATTCAGAACACAAAGGCTTCTTAGGCCGGGTTATAACAAGCATGCAAATCCTAACAGATTTCCAACTGGGTAAAACTCAAGGGTCAAAAGTTATTGTGAGATACCTGTTTCTCAAATTATACTTGGGTATCAAAAGTCATAAGGCTAAGCTTATAGATACTAAAGAACTGATTCTAAATTACAATGAGCATATATATAGCTAAGCTGGGCTTGTTCCATTTATTTATTTTTTTTGAGATGGAGTCTCACACTGTCACTGAGGCTAGAATGCAGTGGTATGATCTTGGCTACTGCAACCTCTGCCTCCTGGCTTCAAGCGATTCTCCTGCCTCAGCCTCCCGAGTAGCTGGGATTACAAATGTGCACCATCACGCCCGGCTACTTTTTGTAATTTTAGTAGAGACGGGGTTTCACCATGTTGGCCAGGCTGGTCTCGAACTCCTGACCTCAAGTGATCTACCTTGGTCTACCCTGCCCTAACCTTGGTCTCCCAAAGTGCTGGGATGACAGGTGTGAGCCACTATACCTGGTCCGTTGATCCAATTTTCAAGACTGATATTAATAACCTTCAAAATTCACGAGATAATGCTTAACCTAGAATAACTAAGTTTAGGATCAACATTCTTAATTATGAGGTTCAAGAGACATTGTTGTTTTTTGTTTTCAAAGTCAACTTTAAAACTGAAGGATAGTCTGGGCAGGGTGGCTCACGCCTGTAATCTCAGCACTTTGGGAGGCCAAGGTAGGGCAATCACTTGAGCTCAGGAAACATGGTGAAACCCCATCCCTACAAAAAATACAAAAAATTAGTCAAGCATGGTGGTGTGCACCTGTAGTCCCAGTTACTTGGGGAGCCGAGGTGGGAAGATCACTTAGGCCCAGGAAGTGGAGACTTATGCACCTGCACTCCAGCCTGGGTGACAAGTGAGACACTGTCTCAAAAATACATAAATAAATATGAAGGATAATAGGTGATCACCTTAATTTAATCTGTTGTAAAGATGACTTTATTTGTTATAATTATAAAAAGTAAATATGAAAATGTCACATATTTTACAAAGGACACTGTATACATACTGCCTGACAGCTACCAGAAAAATTTATATATTATCTGTAAGGCATATATATTTATTATATATATAAAGTATAGGCAGAACTATACCCACATATATGCACTTGTTAATCGGGAAGGTAGAGAAACATATAACTATATATGAATAGACTGTAACATACATATATATAGACAGAATGTCCAAATACTTATACATGGATTCTCCACGGTTCATACACCTACTTTATGAAAGACACAGGAAATGTGCTTAGTTGAGAATATCATTTGTATATGAAGAAATCACTAATTTTTAAGCAAAAACTCAGAAAAAAAACGGCTAATTCAATAAAAAGGCTGAAAACCAAAGGAATGTTGCAGTATTAACTTTGGGTTTGTTACTTTTCCAACTAAAGTTTAGCCATTAGGTAAATATTATATACTCTTCGTAATCTGATGGTACAAAACAGTCATCTTATTAATCATTTATTTATAATTACACAATTATCTTCTACTATTTAAAATTGGGCCAGGTGCAGTGGCTCTCGCCTGTAATCCCAGCACTTTGGGAGGCTAAGGCGGGTGGATCACCTGAGGTCAGGAGTTCAAGGCCAGCCTGGCCAATATGGTGAAACTGTGTCTCTACTAAAAATACAAAAATTAGCTGGGTGTGGTAGCATGTATCTGTAATCCCAGCTTAAAAGGAGGCTGAGGCAGGAGAAGAGCTTGAGATTGGGAGGCAGAGGTTGCAGCGAGCTGAGATTGTGCCACTGCACTGCAGCCTGGGCAATAGAGCGAAACTCCGTCTCATAAAAAAAAAAAAACACATACTCTCTAAGACTGTATCTAGAAAGACGACAAAGCAGGGCCCTAACCTCCTGATAATGAATAGTTTTTTTCACCTATCATGTTGTCTTTCTCAAAAAGCATCAAGAAATATGACTCACGATTTAACAGCTACTGGATTGGGCAGGAATCCAAACTCCATAGAATCAGCAATCTGATGATTTTCTAGTTCATGAGAGCCATTCAGCTGTTCTCCACTATTAGCAAGAGTCCAGTTGGGACCCCAACCAACACGAAATGAGCGTCCCATGAATAGGGCCATGTCCATCAAGAGTTTTCCCTTGCCATAGGTGACAGACTTTTCACGAGGGACTAGGCCTAGTTGCCTACGTGTACCCACTATTTTCAACGGAACCTCAGGGGCTGGGCTGGGTATTGTGAACACAGAAGTCAGGGGTGGAGGAACAGACCAACAGGATGTGGATGGGATATTCATTAAAGATGCTGTTCTGGGAGTACCACATTCTTGCACAGAGGCACTTGGTGAAAGAAAAGCTCCACTTGTAAATTTTGATTGTAGTAACCCACCAACTGAAATGAAGAGGGAATGAAGGGGAGAAAACCTATTACAAAACACAAGCTATTGTTTCCTGGACAATAACAAAAATCAGTAAGGCTGAAATCATTTGACGTTTTATCAAACTACTTATATCAGATGTGGATGACCAGAACCAGGCTAAGTCAGATTTTGCAAAAATTACTCTTTGAACTAGGAAATCAGGACAAGATTCTAATGATGATGATGATGACATCTACAACAATAATAAAACCAACAACACTATTAATACTGTTTAAAAATATGCAGCAGACTCTGTATAAGCCATTTTGTATGTTATTTCATTTCACTCTTCAAAAACTTTTTTTCAGGAGACAGAATCTCACCCTGTAGCCCTGGCTGGAGTGCAGCGGCATGATCTCGGCTCATTGCAACCTCTGCCTCCTGGGTTCAAGCAATTCTCTGCCTCAGCCGCCTGAGTAGCTGGGATTACAGGCACCCGCCACCACACTTGGCTAATTTTTCTGTATTTTTAGTGAAGACTGAGTTTCACCATCTAGGCCAGGCTGGTCTTAAACTCCTGACCTCGTGATCCACCTGCCTCAGCCTCCCAGAGTGCTGGGATTACAGGCATGAGCCACTGCGCTTGGCCTCAAAAACTTTTAAATGATTAGCATTACTATCATTCCTATTGTATACATGAGAAAACTGAGCTCAGAGAAGTAACTTGTCCAAATCCACAAAGTGACAGGACTAGGAGATAAGCCAAGGTAAGTCTCACACCACTGCTCACGCCCTTATCAGAATCCTAAAGGTAACAATTTCTTAGGACATATAAAAGTATGATCAAAACTCAAAGTCCTATTCTACTCTTAGCTATAGTCAATGAAATAGGAACACACTAGGTATCTTACAATTGCACATGTGACCTTCTGAAGGACAGTTCTTAAAAAAAATTTTTTTTAACATTTAAATTTTTATCTAGCTAGCTAGCTATCATACGGATGGAGTCTTGCTATGTTGCCCAGGCTGCTCTCCAAATCCTAGACACAAGTCATACTCCTTCCTCAGCCTCCTAAAGCGCTAGGATTATAGGCATGAGTCACCGTGCCCCGCTGAAGGACAGTTCTTATTACCAGTGCCTGTTTCCCAATTTTACATGGCTTTTGTCTAAAGCATGGAGTTAAGAGTTACTGAAGTATCAGATTAGTATCCATCATGGAAAAGGTTATTAAGAATGTTTGATACTTTATTGGTTAAAATATTTTCTTTCTTTCCTCTGCATCAAAGGGAAGTTAAAATACTTTTAAAAGCAAAGTTGATAATAAGCGAACTCAAAAGAATTGAAAATATTTAGTTTTAAGGCAATATAAACAAATGTTTTCTGCCAGTTCCTCTGGCTTTCAAAATATGTTGAAACTACATCTGCTTAAGTTTTTTGCTGATATTAAAACTTTATTTCCAATCCCACATAGTTACAAGGCCACTAGAAAAGAAAAAACTTTAAAATCAAATATGTAACCACTTCCCTGGGAATTTAAAAAGGTTTAGCAAAATGTAAAAATCTGATGTGCTCTGTGCATTATGAGAATAGGGACATATACTTGTCCCTATAAGACAGTAGGACAGTGCTGTTAGGACTGCACAAAAAGAGTACAGTGCAGGACAACTTGCTGAACTCTCTTAAGTAACGTTATAAAAATTGGGAAGTCAGAATTTACTATCTAATTCACAATCATATGCCAACAAAAACATGAACCTAAACAAAGCACAAATGCTTTTTTTCTCCATACACTTCTGCATCTGCACAAACAGAGGTAATTACAGTTCTTAAAAACCAGCCACTCCTGCCAGGTGCAATGACGCATACCTGTAATCTCAGCACTTTGGGAGGCTGAGGCAGGATGATCACTTGAGGCCAGAAGTTCAAGACCAGCCTGGGCAAGATAGCAAGATCCATCTCTACAAACATTTAAAAAAATAATTAGTTCAGTGGTGGTATATGCCTGTAGTCCTAGCTACTCAGGAGGCTGAGACAGGAAGACCACTTGAGCCCAAGAGTTCAAGGCTGTAGTGAGCACGACTGCATAACTGCACTCTCAGTCTGTGCAACAGAGAGAGAGAGAGAGACCCTGTCTCTAAAAACAAAAAACCTGGCTACTCTTAATGAATACTTATGAGTACAATTTCTCTTAGCATCCTTATGTCACAGGTATAGCTGCCTGGCAGATATTTGCTAGAGAAGTCCACTTGGGTGAGAAGAAGAAAAGTGAAAAGCAGGATTTGATGACTGTATATCTTTCTTGTAAAATAGCATCTTTTATACTGTACCTAGTGAACGAGTTTTCGATGAGTGGGATGCTGAAATGGGGAGTCTGGGAGAACAGATTTCTTGAGAATTATCTGCTTTGGAAGGAAGGCGACTGAAGCGTTGATCCAGTGCCATATCTACATCTTCTTCATCAGTAAGCAATGATGCTTTCATGATCTAAAAAGGCAATATCTATAGAATGAATGTGCTTCCCAGAATCAAAAGGCAATACCAAAAAAATGCAGTTTACAACAACCAAAAATATTGCTCCTCCTCAAGGCTGTGTACAGAGCTAGTATATTTATGTGATGGATGGACCCCATTACACTGTATGTGCTTGAAAAGCAGAATTCATATAATACTTCTATCTATAGCGTCTCACCAGAGCCTGGCACACAGCAGCTATTATGTTTGCTGATAAAATAATTTTAAAGTCAAACATAAGCCAAAGGTTAAACACATAATATGCCAAAAGACATTGGGATAAAGGGAAGTAAAGACATAGTTTAACAAACCTGTGCTACCAGGTATTAAAATTTTTAAATTTTGTAGAGCACATACAGAGTCTTAAAAGTACCCTGTGATGTAGACAAATATTTTACAGAGAAAAATCAGTACCCACAGATGTTAAATGACTTGCCTAAAGTCACAAAGTAATAGTTACAAAATCGAGATTGGGGCGGGGCTCAGTGGCTCATGCCTGTAATCCTAGCACTCTGGAAGGCCAACGTGGTCAGATCACCTGAGGTCAGGAGTTTGAGACCAGACTGACCAACATGGTGAAACCCCGTCTCTACTAAAAATACAAAAAAAAAAAAAAAAAAAAAAAAAAAAAAAAAAAAAAAAAAAAAAAAAAAAAATTAGTCAGGTGTGGTGGTGGTACATGCCTGTAATCTCAGCTACTCGGGAGGCTGGGGCAGGGGAATCACTTGAACTCAGGAGGTGGAGGTTGCAGTAAACCGATATTGCACCACTCCACTCCAGCCTGGGTGACAGAGCGAAGAAACTGTCTCAAAAACAAAACACAACAAAATTGGGATTGGAACTAGGACTCTGGATTCTAATGCAGTTAACACCAGAAGCCCTATCTACTGGTTCTCAATATAACCTTCTCTCTCTGAATAAGAGAATGAGGCCCAGACATTGGCCATATTCTTGTATTTTTTTCCCCATTACAGTGAGCACTCAATGGTCTTAATAACCAAGGAAGAGACCTGATCCTATGCAATGGAGATAAAATATTAGTTTGGCTTTCTGTCGTAAAAAAGGTGGGTTAGGACGTCACCTGTAAGACATGTGGATTAATTCCCAGTGAAGATGCAATATGTGTCGAGGCAGACACAGGTTCCTGATCCTCAGGCATGCTCTCTTCTAACATGGTATCCAAAATTGGCTCCTGGGTGATATCTACCATGTCACTGTCCAGTTCCACAACCCTCCCTAACTGCTCCACCTCTGGGCTCTGGCTCTGTAGACAGCAGAAAGATCAGGAAAGCAGCATTAAATTACACCAAACAGACAAAGAGATTCTAAATCAGATTTACTTTATTCAGAATATGATATAGCAATTATTAGATTTGGCCCATTCTATGGTGAGGTAAGGTAGCAGATTTGCTAGAGTGATTTAAAATCAATTACTCCAAAATAACCCTTATAAAAGTACTCTGATCCAAATAAGGATTCATGTAATCATCCCATTCTAATATTATGACCTGGTGTCTGGGACCTAAACCAGCACCCATAGTGAAACAAATGGTGGTCTTCAGAGACAAAGATTATGCTTTACTTGATCTAGCTAGCAACTACAATTTTCTGATTTACACAGGGTCACCTTTTCCTAACACTGCCTTGTAGCCAGAAGCCACTGGAAAAAGAGAACAAAAGGTACAAATATCAAAGTTGCCAGTAACTTCGCTTTTTCTTAAAAACATTTAGAAATAAATTTCTAGTCAACACAATCTTGGGTCTGGAACTTAACTTTTGGGTTACTGAATCCTAAGGTTAGCTGGGCTCTACTTGTGCAGTACCACGTAAGACACGAGCACTATCTACTCTTCCAAAAAACAAAGTAATAATATTAGGAACAATTTTAATCTGGGAAGAATCTCTTTATGTTTAAAAATGTCAAGAGTTATATTTACATTTAGTAAACAGTTTCAAAGACAACTATGACAGTCTATGATTTAAAAGGGTAAACACCCAAAGCTGACACACACTGTAAATTAATTGGTACAATACAAATTCAACTACCTATATCCTAAAATGTTAGCAAATGATTAAGCCAATATTTGAAATATTTTCAAACCAAAAAAAATTCTAGACCGGGTGTGATGGCTCAAGCTTATAATCCCAGCACTCTGGGAGGCCAAGATGGGCAAATCACTTGAGGTCAGGAGTTCAAGACCAGTCTGGCCAACATGGTGGTGAAACCGTCTCTACTAAAAATACAAAAATTAGCCGATGTAGTAGTACATGCCTGTAATTCCAGCTACTCAGGAGGCAGCAGAGGTTGTAATGAGCAAAGACTGTGCCACTGCACTCCAGCCTGGGCAACAGAATGAGACTCTGTCTCAAAAAAAAAAAAAAAAAAAAAAAAAAAAACCCGAAGGAGGAAAAGCCCTGGTGATAAAACCCAGGGCTCCCATTTAAACTTTAAGAACAGTGTCTGGGCACAGTGGCTCACGCCTGTAATCCCAGCACTTTGGGAGGCTGAGGTGAGTGGATCGCCTGAGGTCAGGAGTTCGAGACCAGACTGGCCAACATGAAGAAACCCTGTCTCTACTAAAAATACAAAAATTAGCCAGGTGTGGTGGCGGGTGCTTGCTTGTACTTCCACTTACTTAGGAGGCTGAGGCAGGAGAATTGCTTGAACCTGAGAGGTGGAGGCTGCAGTGAGCCGAGATTGTGCCATTGCACTTCAGCCTGGATGAGAGTGAAACTTCATCTCAAAAAAAAAAAATAAATAAATAAACAAAATAGGCTGGGTGCGGTGGCTCACGTCTGTAGTCCTAGCACTTTGGGAGGCCAGAGCAGGTAGATCAACTGAGGTCAGGAGTTCGAGACAAGCCTGGCCAACATGGTGAAACCCCGTCTCTACTCAAAATACAAAAATTAGCTGGGCATGGTGGTGCATGCCTGTAATCCCCGCTACTCGGGAGGCTGAGGCAGGAAAACTGCTTGAAGCCAGTAGGTGGAGGTTGCAGTGAGCCAAGATCATGCCACTGCACTCCAGCCTGGGCAACAAGGTGAGACTCTGTCTCAAAACATATATATATATATATATATATAATAAATAAATTTTAAGAACTGTGGGAAAACTCCTACTTCGTAAGTATATATATATTTGGCTCAACAGATTGTGAAGGCTTGATAAAATGGTTTATGGCTTACTGTTTCTTGTGTCTAGCATATCACTAAGTTCAACACTTATTTACTTATTTCTACTCCCTAATGCAGTGCTTGGCACATGGTAGAGAAAGCAGTAAACTATAAAAAGATAAGAAGAGGAGTGGGAGGAAAGAAAAAATGGGGAGGGGAAGAGTGGTTCCAATTTACTACACTATTCACCAAATACTGCTAATATCAAGAGATGCTTACCGTGAACACTGTTTCAGATAAAATGAGAGGATTTCATTAAATAACTAGATTAGAGACCTAAGGGACTTATAGTATGTTTATGAAGAATGCTAAAGATCAAGTTTTTATTTACTCTATTCACACAAACAGACTTCAAAGCTACAAGATATCTAATAAGTGGACAAAGGGGAAGGGAATTACTATGAAACTATGGTTAAGTGCCTAGAATACCTTCTAGGTAAATTTCGTTAAAGTATATCTAAGTAATTGCAACAAACTCCCCAAAGCTGTCTATGTACTTATTTTCCTGGATATCTTGGCAGATCAGGTACCCTTTTTAGGCCAGTCCTGAAAAGAAAAGTGTACTTAAAAAAAAAAAAAAAGATGGCTCAGAGGTAACTGAGGAAAGGGAAGAGAAAGCCTACTGGGAGGTCTATGGAAAAGGAAGGCATGTATAGGAAGAAGCAGTCAACTAGGACACCATTTTAACTCTCCCTTTCCTACAGTTAATCTCTTGAAGGCAGCATCACATTTATTTCCAAATAATGGCATGGCCCATTACAAATACTAACTGCACAGATTATATATGTAAAATGATTCTCTAAATATATGGAGGGTAAGGTTTCAAAACTGAAACCTTTAATGACTTGAGATATCTCAAAAGACTGTTCCTCATTCAAACAAGGCTGCCAATACCTAAAGATACAGCATTGCTTAATTCAGTAGGAAAAGTAAGATATATCAAGACACCCTCATTTAACAGTGAATGACAAGTTCAAGGTCAAACAGGTATTTAAATAATTTATACTGTCCTCTCAGGTAAACAGTTTGATCCAATATAACTACTATTGTTGCCTGTCTCAAAAACAACTAGTTTTCTAACCGTAAAGAATGT
This sequence comes from Rhinopithecus bieti, assembly GCF_001698545.2. Classification (NCBI taxonomy): domain Eukaryota; kingdom Metazoa; phylum Chordata; class Mammalia; order Primates; family Cercopithecidae; genus Rhinopithecus; species Rhinopithecus bieti. Next base: position 2,143,974 of record NW_016811643.1, read on the forward strand.
TTTCGGCTGGACGTGGTGGCTTATACTTGTAATCCCAGCACTTTGCAAGGCTGAGGCAGATCACTTGAGCCTAGAAGTTGAAGACCAGCACAGGCAACATACTGAGACACCCTCTCCACAAAATATAATCATTTTTTCCTTTAAAAAAGTTTAAAACTTATTTAGGCAGGGCACTGTGGCTCCGGGTCTATAATCCCATCATATTGGGAGGCCAAGGCAGGATACTCATTTGGTCAAGAATCCGAGACCAGCCTGGGCAACATAGCAAGATCCTGTCTCTAAAAAAATAAATAAATAAATTAGCTGGCATGATGGCATGCACCTGCAGTCCCAGCTAGTTGGGAGGCTGAGGTGGGAAGGACTGCTTGATCCCCAAGAGTTCAACCAGCCTGAGGAACGTAGGAAAACTGCCTCAGGGAAAAAAAAAGTTATTAACTTATTTGAATGGATTCACTTAGTTAACAATACTGTTCCTGAGCAAGCCAATTAGCCTGCCTTGATGTTACTGAACACAAGTCACTCTTCAGTTAGAAGGCTGAGGTAAAAACCTACACGTAGTATCCGAGTGCCAAAGGCCTGAGGTCTTTCAACACAGTTTTGAAACCTGATTGCACATTTCAACCACCTGGGGAGAAGCACTACAATACAAATATGCCTGAGCCCCATGCCAAATCTGTGGAATCTAAGTCAAGCTTACCAGGGCATTGATGCAGCCAGGTGGAAATTGGATCCCAGACCATGATTTTGAAACTAATGTTCTAACCACAGAACAAAACACTCTGCAACTACCTTAATTCATCTGTGTGACTAAGGTTTATCTGCCAACCAACATTTTCTCTAACCTAAAAGGTACAGGAGAGAAGATCACATGAAAATTTAGTTACCTTTATGTTTTCTGGTTGCTTAGACTTACTTGCTTTTTTTAAGAGCAAAAGTGAGGCTTAAGAACTGGAAACAGGGACTGACGATATTATATAAAAGGTAATGGAATAAATGTGACCATTAAAAAAAAATACACATCTTCCTAAATACCTAAAGAAACAGGCCTTTCTCCCACATGAAAAAAATAAGATGAAGCTGTGCAATCAACTTCTTTAAGGGGTGACAGTATGCGGTCATCTTGACATAGAGATGAGAAGACTGCTGTTTCCAGTTTACTCAAATGGCACAAGTAGTTTCCCCATGCCAAGTAAAATGCAGGGTCTTTGGTGCTAATAACAAACCCACTGGCATTTCCCATCTGCCTCACTTGGGTCAGTGAGCAATAAATATGAAAGAATTCTCTAGAGTCCCACATTTCTGCTCCAACATACCAAGCTCAAGGCCTTCGAAAATAATACAAGTAAACAAAACCTAAAGTCTGGATATCTAAATACCTCTATCCATTTCTCTCATTTCTGCTCTTCCCAACCAAAAGGTCAAAGCCCATTTCCACTTCCTCAGTCCAAGCTACTTGCCCATTTCAGGCTAGGTGTGGTAATTCACGCTTATAATCCCAGCACTTTGGGAGGCCAAGGTGGGAGGATCACTTGAGGCCAGGAGTTCAAGACAACATGAATTGAGGCCAGCATGGCAAAATCCACTCTCTACTAAAAACACAAAAAATTAAATGAGCCTGGTGGTGCGGCCCTGTAGTCCCAGATGCTTGGGAGGCTGAGGAATGAGACTGCTTGAACCTGGGAGGCAGAGGCCACAGTGAGCCGAGATTGCTTCAGTGCACTCCAGCCTGGGCGACAGAGTGAGACTCTTTCTGAAGGAAAAAAAAAAATGAAGAAAAAAAAAAAGCTACTTGCCCATTTTAAATCCTTACTACCTCTTTTGATAGAACCTTGATCTGATATTTTGGATGCTCAATTTTCAAAGAGCTCTCACATACACAAGTGTCAATATAGGATTTTATAGTTACTTTTCTACTATTTCTATTCTGGTAATTAAAGAACCTGGAAACTGGCCGGGCGCGGTGGCTCAAGCCTGTAATCCCAGCACTTTGGGAGGCCAAGATGGGAGGATCACAAGGTCAGGAGATCGAGATCATCCTGGCTAACACAGTGAAACCCCGTCTCTACTAAAAAATACAAAAAACTAGCCAGGCGAGGTGGCGGGCACCTGTAGTCCCAGCTACTTGGGAGGCTGAGGCAGGAGAATGGCGTAAACCCGGGAAACGGAGCTTGCAGTGAGCTGATATCCGGCCACTACACTCCAGCCTGGGCGACAGAGCCAGACTCCGCCTCAAAAAAAAAAAAAAAAGAACCTGGAAACCACTGATTGCCAACATTACAAACATTTTCCTGTCTGTCCATAAATGAAGCTTTTCTTTTTCAGGTGGGCCAACTGTAAAGAGGTATCTTTAAGATCCTACATATTACTTTTATTACAGAAAATAAGGCCATCTGACTCTTTCCCTCAGAAATACACATATATATTTATAAGAAATATATATATGTAAGATTATAAAAACATTAGGAAAGAAGGAGATGATACAAAGCATATGAGACAAAATGAATATAGATAACTGGAAAACCAAGTCTACTTATAGCATTTCATTTGTCAATGGAGATTTCTTAGGGGCATTCTAAATGCTACAAAGATTATAAACACAGAGGTCAATATATTTCCAGTTTCCCACATTTATCATACCCTCCCCTCACCCTGTACGCGCAAACATGTACATACACACATTCTCCAGAAATGCCTCCCAAGAGATTTAATAAATCATAAAAACCACACATTTCAGCAGCCATAAGAATTATAGCATGGAAAATCCCAAAGGTCTAGCTTTCAGCAGCTGAGAGGTAGAGGATGCTTTACAAAGAAATCCCGTATCAATGATATAGTAATTGTGATAAATAATGTAGGCCCTAATCTCCCCAAGCCAAATAATTCATTTACATTCCAAAACTATTTTTCATAAAGATTATGTACTATTAAAATACAAATAACAAGGTTACCCAAGTATACGCAAACAACTTGAAAAAAATGGAGATTAAAAACCCTTTCAGAAAGCTAATTTAACTTTTAAAAAACATGGAGGTAAAGAAAAAGATTAAACTGCACATCAGGTATTCCATAAAAGCAGAATTTACTGTGCATGAACCCACATGAGCAAATCTTAAGTTAATCACTGAGCAGAGAATTCAGCAAATCCAAATGAGAGAATGAAGGGTTTAAAAATGACAATGTGTAGAGGAATAATCCAAACAGCAAGATAATTCTTTAAATCTCTCAAGTAAAAAGACAGACGCCTGCATGACCTCACGCCCTCCCTTGTACTTGTTTCAACATGATTGCCAATGTTTGTACTCTTCAAAGTTCCAAGGGTCATAAAACAGCTTTGTATTAGCTGAATGACTTGCTTTCAACTTCGGTATCCCGGATTCCATTCAAATTCACTGTCCTTTCTCTACCTGAGGTGGAGGTGCAGGTTTGCCATTAAGAGCCATCTGCAAGGGGGTAGTCTGGCCTGCAGGAGGCAAAGGAGCAGTCTTCAACTTCTTTGTACTAGTTTTAGATGGATGCTCCTCCTCCTCTTCATCAGAATCCTGAAGGCCGTATTTAGAAAAATGGGACACCTAAGGAAGAGAGGAACCCCACAAAATCAACTTAAACATTATGCTTTCACAATACCTGCCTTTGCAATCTCGCAGCATTACCTTAAGAAAACGAAAGAAAAGGGAGAAATATCAAAGTATGTGAAGCAAAATATGTCACCTATCACACTTTTATGTAAGATTTAGAAGACATTTGATGTATGTACTAGTTGCTCACACTAGTAAATTAATAAATATTACATAATATACATTAAAATGTCACTTAAACTGTAATCATTAATATAGGAAACTTAATACAAAGACTTACGATTTTCACAGACATATATTGCCTGTTACCTCTATCTACACAAGGGCCTTTAACAAGTTAAATTCAACCAGCCTAGAACGGGAGGAAATCATTGGGTTAAACTACTAAGGACAGTCAACCTCTTCATATCCAAAAATCTTTAAAAGTAAGAATGACAATTACATAGGAAGAGTTGATCCAACAGAAAACTGCCTGATGAATTACTGAAGTCCCTAATGATAACAAACATTAGAAAAACTACACCTTAGAAATGTGTTTATAAATCCTCATAGGAGGTGGGTAGAGGACTTCAATCATGAGTCCACAGAGTTTATAAGAGCTCATTACTGCTGAATTTTAACTAGGTTTGTAGCGTGGAGCGAAACATAATATATCTGTACATCTCTTTCCAAATTTAAAAAAATACAGAGAATTTGGCTGGGTGCAGTGGCTTACACCTGTAATCACAGTACTTCTGGGAGGCCAAGGAGGGAAGATTGCTTGATCCCAGGAGTTGCAGATCTGCCTTGTCAACACTGAGAAATCCCATCTTTACAAAAATTTTTTAAAAGTAGCCAGGCATGGTAGTTCATGCCTGTAGTCCCAGCTCCTTGGGAGGCTGAGGCAGAAGGATTGCTTTAGCCCAGGAGTTTGAGGCTGCAGGGAGCTATGATCCTACCATTGTACTCCAGCCTGAGCAACAAAGCAAGACCCCCATCAATCAATCAATAGAATTTAGGAAAGGATCTCTTCCAACATAAATGTTTTATGACCCCAAATATAGTTTATAAAAGTCTGAACTGGGTTAAATGACTATACCTTAAACACCCAAGAACCAGTTTCAGGCCGGTATTCTTTGAATTGAGCTCCCTGTTTCCTTGAAACTGCTTCCAATCTTCCTTCATAGTTGATATCAGCAAGGCGATCTGGGCTCTTTATTAAACAACGAGATGTTTTATCTGTTGGCCAAACTCCATCCAATGTAACTTCAGCCTTCCTGTAAAACATAACCAATTAAAGTAACCAGTTAAAGTAAAAACGCTTCATATATAAGACCAGAAAGCCACCTGACACATAAATAGTGAATAATGGTAACTACGTTGCCTTGGAATTATTCTGCATGTGTCATAAAGTGAGTTTTGCCCCATAAGCCTAAGAGCAAGGAGTCATTCCTACACTGACTAACTCAGTATCTGGTTCTAGAGTCAGATCACATTTATTTCAATTACCACAGTACATCAATTATTTCCAATCTAATTTTCACACTTAAGCTAGGAATCACTAACTTAAGTTACAGTCCAGTGGTACGAACCAAGCCTTATGTAGGTCTTAAAGGGTTACTGTACTATATAATAATAAAGAACAGCTACTACCTATTTACTAGAAACAAATGCTTGGAAAATGAAGTATCAGGAATATCAGTGTGAAGATGACTAAAAGAGTGGTAGTGTACCACTTCTAATATTAACACCAGAGTTCAAGTGCTGTATCCTATTCATTTTGTATGTCTTACACCTAAACACAGTGATGAGGATGTGATAGGTAGAAGCTGCTCTTCATTTCCTGCTTCCTGGATCCCCTAGCAAATACCACTCTACTTTGTTTCTATGAAGTTGACTTATCCCAGATACATTACGATATACTATTTGTCTTTTTGTGACTGGCTTACTTCACTTAAGTGTGTCCTCAAGGTTCATCCATGTTGTAGCATATATCAGAATTTGCTTCCTGAGGCTGAATAATATATATTTTTTAATTTTTAAAATAAAAAATACGGAACACTTCATGAATTTGTGTTATCCTTGTGCGGGCCATGTTAATCTTCTCTGTAGGCTGAATAGTGTTTTATTGCATGTATATATCACATTGTTTACCCATTCACTTATCAATGAACATTTGGGCGACTTTTACCTACTGGCTGTTGTGAATAGTGTTGCTATGAACATGGGTATACAAATGCTTGAGATCCTGCTTTCAATTTTGTATATATACCCAGAAGCGGAGCTGCTGGATCAGACAGTAATTCTCTTTTTAACTCTTACGGGAATCACCATACTGTCTTCCACAGTGGCTGCACTGTTATACATTCCTGCCAATGGCGCACAAAGGTTCCAATTTCTCCACATTGGCAGACACATGTTAATTTCTTATTAGACTATGTCTCGCTCTGTCACCCAGGCTGGAGTGCAGTGGCACACTCTTACTTCACTGCAACCTCTGCCTCCCAGGTTCAAGTGAGTCTCGTACCTCAGCCTCCCTAGTAGCTGAGACTACAGGCGCCCGCCACCACACCTGGCTGATTTTTGTACTTTTAGTAGAGACGGGGTTTTGCCATGTTGGCCAGACTGGGCTCAAGTGATCCACGTGCCTTGGCCTCCCAAAGTATTGGGATTATAGGCATGAGCCACCGCGTCTGGCCATCTTTTTTTCTAGTAACCATCCCAATGGGTATGGTACCTCATTGTGGTTTGATTTGCATTTCTCTAATGATTAGTGATGTTGGGCATCTTTTCATGTACTTCTTGGTCATTTGTATACCTTTGGAGAAATGTCAATTCGAATCCTTTGCCAATATTTTCTTGTTTTTTGTTTTCAGAGACAGGGTCTCCCTCTCTCGCCCAGGGAGGAATGAAGTGGCACGATCACAGTTCGCAGTAACCTGTTTGAGACCAGCCTGGCCTCAAGCAATTCTCACTTCTCTGCCTCCCAAAGTGCTGGGATTACAGGCATAAGCCACTGCACCCATTTTCTTTGCTCTTTTTTAAAATGGGTTATTATTTTGTTGCTGTTGAATTGCAGGATTCTTTATATTCTGGCTATTAACTTCTTATCAAATATGACTGGCATATATTTTCTCCTATTCTTTTTTTTTTTGAGACAGAGTCTCGCTCTGCCCCCAGGCTGGAATGCAGTGGCCGGATCTCAGCTCACTGCAAGCTCCGCGTCCCGGGTTCACGCCATTCTCCTGCCTCAGCCTCCCAAGTAGCTGGGACTACAGGCGCCCGCCACCTCGCCCAGCTAATTTTTTTGTATTTTAGTAGAGACGGGGTTTCACCGTGTTAGCCAGGATGGTTTCGATCTCCTGACCTCGTGATTCGCCCGTCTCGGCCTCCCAAAGTGCTGGGATTACAGGCTTGAGCCACCGCGCCCGGCTCTCCTATTCTTATAGGTTGCCGTTTCACTTGTCTTTTGCTGTGCAGAAGGTTTCCAGTTTGATAGAGTATCATTTGTCTATTTAGGCTTTTGTTGCTTACACTCTTTTATGTTGTATGTGAGAAATCATTGCCAAAACCAATGTTACCAAGCTTTTCCTCTGTGTTTTCTTCTGAGAGTTGTACATTTTTGGATCTTACACTTAGGTATTTTATCCATGTTGGGTTAATCTTTGTATATGGTGTAACTTCACTCTTTTGTATGTGGATATCCAGTTTGCCAGCATCCTTTGTTGCAGAGATTGTCTTCTCCCGATCAAATACTTTTTTTTTTTTTAGTGTTTTCATGTGTGCCCCACACCACCCTACCCTTAAGTAATTTTTATACCTTACTGAAAATCATTTAAGGCTGGGCAAGGTGGCTTACACCTATAATTCCAACAATTTGGGAGGCCAAGGCAGGCCAAAAACTTCAGCTCAGGAGTCTGAGACCGGCCTGGGCAGGCAACACGGCAAAAACTCATCTCTACAAAAAATATAAAAATTAGCCGGGCATGGTGGTGCATCCCTGTGGTCACAGCTAATCATGAGGCGAACTGGGTGGATCACCTGAGGTCAGGAGTTCGAGACCAGCCTGGGCAACATGGCAAAACCCTGTTTCTACTAAAAATACAAATATTAGCTGCACATGGTGGCGGGCACCTATAATCCTAGCTACTCTGGAGGCTGAGGCAGGAAATCACTTGAACCCAGGAGGCAGAGGTTGCAGTGAGCTAAGACTATATCACTGCACTCAGCTTGGGCAAAAGAGTGAAACTCTGTCTCGAAAGAAGAAAGAAAAGAAAGAAAGAGGAGAAAGGGAAAAGAAAAGAAGGGGAAGGGGAAGAGGAAAGGGAAAGGAGGGGAAAGAAAAGGAAAAGGAAAACAAACAAGGAAAGGAAAGCAGAGCACAGCATAGCAGAGCAAAGCAAAGCAAAGGATCAATCGATCTGCTCAGATGTTCTATCTCTTCCTGATTCAGGGTTGGTAGGTTATAAAGATAAATGATTTTTAACTATAGACCTTTCACTTGACTAAAGAGATATTATATTAGAAGCTAGGCTCTCACACTAAAATAGAGAGTTAAGTATAGCCACAGCAGAAACAGGAATAAAGCAAAATACTATTAAAAAGAGTTTTTGAAATTAGCAGTTGGACCCAATAAAATCAGGGAGGCTGGGCACAGTAGCTCACACCTGTAATCCCAGCACTTCAGGAGGCCGAGGTGGGAGGATCACTTGAGGTCAGGAGCTCAAGACCAGCCTGGCCAACATGGTGAAACCCTGTCTCTACTGAAAATACAAAAATTAGCCAGGCACAGTGGTGGGCGCCTACAATCCCAGCTACTTGGGAGGCTGAGGGAGGAGAATCACTTGAACCCGGGAGTTGGAGGCTGCAGTAAACTGATATTATTCTGCTATACTCCAGTCTGGGCAACAAGAGTGAAACTCCGTCTCAAAAAAAATAAATAAATAAAATAAAATCAGGGAAAAGGAGTTCAAAATCATAGCACAGCATTTCTTTGCCATTTATACTTTTAAGTCAGAGACAACAAATGTACTCTAGTAAGGAAAGCAAGCTACAGAGGCATACATCTAAATACATTTATATTGACAGAAAAAAAAACTATGATTTAGCCAATAATTTTCTGATGTACATAAACTCTTACCTATTTAGCCCTTCACCCACAGGTGGTTTCTGGTTATCATCTAAATAGACAATTACTTCTTTCCTTCGGATATGCACAATATCATCCAAATTTAGATTTGTCAAATTCACATCTCCTTCAAAATAGATTGAACCATAACCTATAAATCAGAGCAAATAGTTAAAAATTCATTCTGTATAAAGGCAAATACCTACTTTACAACTATAGTGATTAAACAATCACAAGGAGAAGACAGTTTTAAATATTAGTATTTTAAATCATTCAGCAATTCCTAGACTGGTAAGAATGGGGACTTAGGGAGTAACTTCAACTATGTTGTTACCTGATTTAACATCTGTATTTCTTTTCTTTTTTTGGTAAGGTCTTGTTTTGTTGACCAGACTGGAGTGCAGTTGTCCTGGCTCACTGCAGCCTGAACCTCCTAAACTGAAGCAATCCTCCCACCTCAGCCTCCCCACTAGCTGAGACTACAAGCACTTATCACCATGCCTGGCTAATTTTCTTTACTTTTTGGTAAAGGTGAGGTCTCACTATGTTGCCCAGGCTGGTCTGGAACTCCTGAGCTCAAGTGATCCTCTCACCTCGGCCTCCCAAAGCGCTAGGATTACAGGCGTGAGTCACTGGGACAGGCCTAACATCTGCATTTTTATAAAACTTCCATTAGCCTCAAAACAACCTTCTTAAATCTCTTCCCATCTATCTACAATGCTGTTACATAAACAAACCTTTGTACTTGGCCTGGCATATGGGTTAAAATGCCTGAGCTCTTTTTAATACAATATAGCACAGTGACATTCTCTACAAGAAAATTATCAGTAATAACTTAATAACATGAAGTTGATGCTAAGTGTTACAGATCTCTTGCCTACTATTCAATTTTCTCAGTAGTTCTTGGTACTTCCAGTATTTTCTTTAATTACAGAAGATTAAAATGACCCAAATAGTTACTAGCACCAAACAGGTATACCTAAGCCCAAAAAATATTATATGGCTCTGTGCTTCTCAAGAGGCTGAGGCAGGAGAAACGCTTGAGCCCAGGAGGTGAGATCTGCCAGGCAATGTAGCAAGAACCCATCTCAACAGAAAAAAAAAAATTTTTTTTTTTACATGGTTCCAGTCTTTGTTGTTTTGTTACTTAAAAATCAAAGTATCTAAGATTCAGGCCAAGGTGGGCCCAAATGTAGGAAAACACAGATTCAGCTACCAAAAGCTTCCTAATTACAAAAATAAGGTGCAACTCTCTGGCTTAATCACTAAATGCTAAACTCACACTTACCTTTCCGACCAATAGTGAAGTCAGAGACAACGCACTCTCCTTTTTCATTGGTAATTTTAGCAAGGTCATCCATAGATGGAATAGTATAGTAACCAACCTTAGTGAGAACAATACCTGTGACAAAAAAATAATAACAGAAAAAATAAACAACCTGAAATAATCAGCAACTAAATCATCATACAAAGAGAAAACATACCGGAATGCACAATTTTTCCAAACTAATTTTCTACCAAACATGATTCCTAGGAGAAGCGGTGTGTGTGTGTGTGTGTGTGTGTGTGTGTGTGTGAAAAAATCTTCATGGTCAAATAGGTTTGAAGAACATACACATGATACAACAAAGAGTCTAAATCTTACAGTAAATAGCCTATTAAACTCTGCTTAGCCTCGTGTTTTTCCAGACTTAACCACAGAACATTCTTTTCAAAGAATATCCATTAACATCCCAGACTGTAAAAGGCATCCCATAAAACACTCTTGAGAAAGGCTTAATCAGCTTTTTATTTTATTTGACACGCAAAGATACCAAAACCTACAGTGGAAAAAACTTGGTTGGCTTAAACTGTAATTTAACAGTAGAAGAAGATATAAAACTCCAAACCCAGTACTTCTTGTTTCATTGCCTGTTTCCCATAAACCTCTTGTATCTTTCAAATTTACACTCCCAAATAGAGAGCTAAAAGAAAAATGAAAAATCCAGCCAGGCAAGGTGGCTCACACCTGTAATCCAAGGACTTTGGGAGGCTGGGGTGAGTAGATGACTTGAGGTCAGGAGTCCAAGACAAGCCTGGCCAACATGGCGAAAATCTATTATCTACCAAAAATATAAAAATCAGCTGGGTGTGGTGGCACATGCTTGTAGTCCCAGCTACTCAAGAGACTGAAGCACAAAAGAATTGCTTAAACTCAGGAGGCAGAGGTTGCAGTGAACCGAGATAGTGCCACTGTACTACAAACTAGGTAACAGAGAAAGACTGTCTCAAAAAGTAAGTGATGGCTGGGCGCAGTGGCTCCATGCCTGTAATCCCAGCCGTTTGAAAGCCGGAGGTAGGTGGATTGCCTGAGGTCAGGAGCTCGAGACCAGCCTGGCCAACATAGTGAAACCCTGTCTCTACTAAAAATACAAAAAATTAGCCGGGTGTGGTGGCAGTGGCCTGTAATCCCTGCTACTTGGGAGGCTGAGGCAGGAGAATCGCTTGAATCCGGGAGGCGGAGGATGCAGTGAGCCAAGATTGTGCCATTGCACTCCAGCCTGGGAAACAAGAGCAAAACTCTGGCTGAAAAAAACAAACAAACAAACAAAAAAAAGTAAGTGATATTTGATGGCCAAAGGAAAAGAACTATTATGCCAGGCACTGTGGCTCACGCCTGTAATCCCAACACTTTGGGAGGCCGAGGCAGGCGGATCACCTGAGGTCAGGAGTTCGAGACCTGCCTGGCCAACATGGTGAAACCCCGTCTCTACTAAAATACAAAATTAGCTGGGTGTGGTGGTGGGTGGTTGTAATCCCAGCTACTCGGGAGGCTGAGGAAGAAGAATCGCTTGAACCTGGGAGGCGAAGAATGCAGTGAGCTGAGGTCGCACCACTGCACTCCAGCCTGGGCAACAAAGAGCGAAACTTGGGAGGGAGGAAGGAGGGGAGGGAGGAAGGAAGGAAGGAAAAATTAAAACAGAAAAAAAAAAAAAGACCGAAATAAAAACAAGCAGAGCGCTGAAAAACTCAAGGAAAGTAGTGGAACACTGGTATGCTTGCTTGTTCTATTCACTCCTTGTCCTACTTGCAGTTAGATATAAGGCTAACTTGCTCTCTGAGAGAAAAGTATTTCAGGCCAACATCAGATCAAATTCCAGTCTCCAGCAACACCCACTTGTATGCTTGCTTCTTGGGAAGGGAACTTTAAATTGGGTGGCAGCAATGAGAAAACTAGAACTAATGTAAAACTTCATGTTAAAAAGATATATAGTAGCATAATAAATTCATGTAGATACACATAAACAAATACAGATTAAGCACCTGGAATTCTTTTTGTTTTTTTTTTTAGAGACAGGATCTTGTTCTGTCACCCAGGCTGGAGAGTGCAGTGGCATAATCACAGCTCACTGCAACCTTGAATCCTGGATTCAAGCAATCCTCCCACCTCAGCTTCTGTAGTAGCTGTGACTACAGGTACGTGCCACCACACCTGGCTAATTACTTTTAAATTATTTGTAGAGATCAGGTCTTGCTATGTTGCCCAGACTGATTTCAAACTTCTGGGTTCAAACAATCCTCTCACCTAAGCCTGCCAAAGTGCTGAGCCACCACACCCAGATACCTGGGATTCTTAATGTTAAAGTACAAAGTTCTTTCCTTATGATACTAAGTGACTAAATATATATATAATGGCAATAAGAAAACTAAATATAAATTTTGCAGACACTTTAAGAATACCACAAAACACCCAAAATGGGCTGGGTATCATGGTGGATCGTGCCTGTAATCCTACCACTTTGGGAGGCCAAGACAGGAGGATCGCTTAAGCCCAGGAGTTTGAGACCAGCCTGGGCAACAAGGCAAAACAAAAGATGCAAAAATTAACAGGGTGTGGTATCACGTGCTTGTAGTGCCAGGTGATCGGGTGGCTGAGATGAGAGGTCCTGATCCCTGGAGGATGAGGTTGCAGTGAGCCAACACTGCGACACTGCACTCCAGCCTGGGTGACAGAGCGATACTCTGTCTCATGAAAAAACAAACAAAAAACAATAAGCAATCTACCCGAGTTTACAAAGCTAGGGAAAATATCAGGATAGTCTCTTTGGCTACAACATTTGGGTTCTTTAGGCTACACCAGGATAGCTGAAGATGTATCACAATAAGCAATCTATCTGAGTTTACAAAGCTAGGGAAAATATCAGGATAGTCTCTTTGGCTATAAAATTTGGGTTCTTTGGCTACACCAGGATAACTGAAGATGTATCAATTTTAATACTCTAAGGTCCAAAGAGTATGTGAACTCGGAATCAACTGAAGCATAAATCTGTTTAAATATTTAAGCTCTCCTATGTGGGATCCCATAAAATAATACTTAAAATACCAAACAACTGACTTCCATATGTTGAATATCTGCAACAAGCAAGTCATGTGAAATGACTGGTAAGAGATTTAACACCAATCTGAACCTGACCTGCGGGATGCATATGGTAAGAATTATTTTCTATTTCTTCTCGGTCATCTTGAAGTGACTCATCATGAAAAGAGGTTTCTTCACTGCTTCCTTCCAGCCCATTTCGCAAAGCAGCACGCATGTTTAATGCAACAATGGTATCATCCACACTGTTGCTGTTGTTGTGTTTATTTCCAGCACCTTCTGGGGTTTGAGGAATAGGTTTGGCAATAGGATTAGTATAAAAACGTGACACAAGGGAATCTTCATCTCCATCCTGCTGGTGATTCTCATCAACAGGTTTGCTTAGGAAACTAAATCTGAAAAGGAAAAGATACAATACTTTAACCTCTTGTAGTAGTAATAACAATGATAATAGCTAACTAATACTGAGCCTTTACTAAGTGCCTGGTACTGTTTTGGATAGTTCCATGTATTAAAAATTCACTTAATACTTACTATAGCAGTACTGTGAAACAGATAATTACTGTCTCTATTGTATACTCTCCTTTGTGGAATCAAATAACTGGTTAATTTTAAGATTAAAAACAAAAAAAAGTTAGATTTTTAAGATTACAATCAACAAAATGTTAGAAAATGCTTTGTAAATAATAATTTAAAAAAACACACTAGAATTTTATCCAAAAGAAAAAAAAAATAGGAGTGCAAAGGTGTCTATACAACGAGTTTCTTGTACTTTTTTCTTTTTCGTGATACAGCCCTCCGGAGGCCCTGAGAACATGTGCCAGTATATAAGGATTTTTACTGAAGCACTGTTTTGAGTAGAGGAATACCAGATAATCTAAACGTCCACTAATAAGGAATTGGTCAAGTTATCTTACATTCACAATAATGACTTATGCAATCATTTAAAAAAGAAAAGACACGGCCGGGCGCGGTGGCTCAAGCCTGTAATCCCAGCACTTTGGGAGGCCGAGACGGGCGGATCACGAGGTCAGGAGATCGAGACCATCCTGGCTAACACAGTGAAACCCCGCCTCTACTAAAAAAAAATACAAAAAACTAGCCGGGCGAGGTAGCGGGCACCTGTAGTCCCAGCTACTCGGGAGGCTGAGGCAGGAGAATGGCATAAACCCGGGAGGCGGAGCTTGCAGTGAGCTGAGATCCGGCCACTGCACTCCAGCCCGGGCGACAGAGCGAGACTCCGTCTCAAAAAAAAAAAAAAAAAAAAAAAAAAAAGAAAAGAAAAGAAAAGAAAAGACACATATATTCATACAGATAATGGAAAGGCATTTCTAATAAAATAAATGGAAATAAGCAGTTTACAGAATACATCTTTCATGCATAATCTTTTCTTTTTTTTTCACTCTTGTCACCCAGCCTGGGTGCAATGGTGCGATCTCGGCTCACCGCAACCTCCACCTCCCAGGTTCAAGCGATTCTCCTGCCTCAGCCTCCCGAATAGCTGGGATTACAGGCATGCGCCACCAGGCCCGGCTAATTTTGTATTTTCAGTAGAGACAGGGTTTCTCCATGTTGGTGAGGCTGGTCTCAAACTCCCGACCTCAGGTGATCAGCCTGCCTCGGCCTCCCAAAGTGCTGAGATTATAGGTGTGAGCCACCGCGCCCGGACCATGCATAATCTTTACATTATAAAATATATTTATAAAGAAATAAATTTCGGCTGGGTGTGGTGGATCACGCTTGTAATCCCAGCACTTTGTGAGGCTGAGGTGGGTGGATCACCTGAGTCAAGAGTTCAAGAACAGCCTGACCAACATGACGAAACCCCATTTCTACTAAAAATACAAAAAAAAAAAATTAGACGAGAGTGGAGGTGCATGCCTGTAATCCCAGCTACTCAGCAGACTGAGGGAGAAGAATTGCTTGAACCTGGGAAGCAGAGGATGCAGTGAGCCGAGATCATGCCATTGCACTCCAGCCTGAGTAACGAGCAAAACTCCGCCTCAAAATAAATATATAAATAAGATTTCTTTTTGTTTTTTTTTTTGAGACGGAGTCTCCTCCTGTCCAGCCAGGCTGAGTAAGCAGTGGGGGCCGGATCGCAGGCTCACTTGCAAGCTCCGCCTCCCGCGTTCTTACGCATTCTGCGGCAGCTCACCTGCCTCAGCCTCCTGCGTAGGCGGACTACCAGGCGCCTGCCACCCTCACCCGGGCTAGTTTGTTGTATTTTTTTTTAGAGAGACGCACGGGTTTGCACGCGCGTGTTCGGCCAGAGTCCGTGTCTCGATCTCACTGACCCGCCTCCCGCGTGAGTCCTGCGCCGCTCCGCGCTCGCCAAAGTGCTGGGATGTCAAAGGCTTGAAGCCACCCGCGCCCGGCCTATAAATAAATAAATTTCTAAAATGAAAGAATATATACCTAACTATTAAGAATCACTGTAGGCCGGGCGCGGTGCCTCAAGCCTGTAATCCCAGCACTTTGGGAGGCCGAGACGGGCAGATCACGAGGTCAGGAGATCGAGACCATCCTGGCTAACACGGTGAAACCCCGTCTCTACTAAAAAGTACAAAAAAAACTAGCCGGGCGAGGTGGCGGGCGTCTGTAGTCCCAGCTACTCGGGAGGCTGAGGCAGGAGAATGGCGTAAACTCGGGAGGGGGAGCTTGCAGTTAGCCGACACAGTGCCACGGCACTCCAGCCTGGGCGACAGAGTGAGACTCCGTCTCAAAAAAAAAAAAAAAAAGAATCACTGTATAAGACTGGGCACAGTGGCTCACACATGTAATACCAACATTTTAGGAGGCCAAAGCAGACAGATCACTTGAGGTCAGGAGTTCGAGACCATCCTTGGCTAACATTGTGAAACCCTGTCTCTACTGAAAATACAAAAATTAATCAGGCATGGTGGCAGGTGCCTGTATTCCCAGCTACATGGGAGGCTGAGGCAGGAGAATTGCTTGAGCATGGGAGGCTATCTTGGCTCATGCCACTCCAGCCTAGGCGACAGAGTGAGACTCCGTCTCAAAAAAAAAAAAAAAAAGAAAGAAAATCATCAGACAAAATAACCCTTATTTTAAAGGGCTGAAGGGTGTCAAATGCATGCTAACCCTGTCCAAAACAAGATACACAAACACCAAAATAGTTCTGAAGCACTGAATCAGAACTCCAATAATTTTAAGGTTTAATGAATTCAAAACACAAAAATATGATTTGATTTCTATGTGCTCATAAGCTGTAATACTTCTCTGCAATATTCACCAAACTTCAAAAATTTTCATAAACTCCTAAGAATGTCTTAAAAATGAGACTGACTCTCTACTAAGAACAACTCAAAACAGAATTGAGTGTACCTCTCTCCATTTTCTGGATATTCAGATGGTGAAGCTAGATTTTCTGAATCACGATTAACGGAAGAAAAGAGATTGCTATTATTAAGGTTCTTCAAAACCAACTTCTTAATGCTCTTCCTATAAACAAGAAACCAAAAGAAAAAGAAAAAAATTACTCAGGCATACAGATGTGTCCCAGACATTATCTTAAAAACTGGAGTCCAATGGTGCACTTTTGCTCAAGTCTTGTACACCTAAGAATAACCTAACAAGTTTCATTTATAAATGCTTCCTAGGATTGTATAGCCAAAACACAAGGCATCAAATACATTGCACTATCGTGTTTAGAAGAATAAAGCTAAACACCTTCAAGTCACAGTGGAAAATCCCCTTGAAAACTGTCCTCCTCCCAGCCCCGAGCACCTTATCCAGACACTTCGCTCACTCATCACACTATGTTTGTACTTCAATCATCTGTATACTCTCTAAATGCTTTATCTCTTTTGGCAGTGCAAATGTATGGCGGTCTCACCACAGAACTCATCATGCTGTCTTGAATTAAAAAGGTAAATGGATATCTGCTGACTAAAAAATTTTTTCTTTTTACTTTCCTCGGTTTGCCCAAAGAGAGAGATTTTTTAAAAACATGACAAGAAAGTATTGATGTAAAAAAATCCTGGATATCAAATGATGTAAATGATCGATCTCAAACACCTAAAAAGTTCAGGTTTCTTTCTTTTTTCTTTTAGACAGAGTCTCGCTATGTCACCCAGGCTGGTGTGCAGTGGTACAATCACTGATCATGGCTCACTACAGCCTTGACTTACTTCCCAGACTCAGGCGATTCACCCACCTCAACTTCCAGAGTAGCTGGTGACTATAGGCGCCCACCACCATGCCTGGCCAATATTTTGTTGAAACAAGGTTTCGCCAGGTTGCCCAGGCTGGTCTAACTTAGCCTAATGTAAGAGCACTGTATTCGTTCACTATAGAGTACACATTCTTTTCAAGTACGCATGGAACGTTTACAAACTAACAATATACTGGGCCATTAAAAGAACTCTCAAATTTCTAAGAATTGCTATTGCTGTCATCCTTTTTTACTTTTCATCTAGAAATTAATAACAAAAACATAAAAAACCAGAGTTGAACTAAAAGGAAAATTTACATATTTAAATGCATATATTTGAAAGAAGGAAAGCTGAAAATCAAAGGGGAAAGGAGAAAGGAACAAGATAAAGATTAAATATTAATAAAATATAATCAATTAAAAACTGATGAAACAGTAAACAATCACAGGCACAAGAACATCAATAATGTCATAAGTTAGTTATTTGAAATTACCAGTAATATTGGGAGATCCCTGGTCAAACAGAAAGAGAAGGCACAATAAAAATCAATGTTAGGAATGAAAAAGTGAGTGTCCCTATAAATGCCACTGAGATAAACAAAAACAAACAAACAAACAAAAAAAAACAGACAAGGGTATTTTTAAACAACTTTATGCCAATAAATTTGAAATTTTAGTTATTGAAATGAATATATATTATAAAACTATAACTTATCAAAAGTGACTCAAAATATAAAAGAAAAAGCTGAATACTATAACTCTTAAATACTTTTTTCCCAAATAGTCTTATAAATACTACTTCAGACCCATGTATCATTACCAGTACCAAACATCTGATGTTACCATCAGATTATATTACCAACTTTTCTTTTTGAGACAGGCTGGAGTGCAGTCGTGGTATCATAGCTCACTGCAACCTTGAACTTCTGGGCTCCTGTGGTGCTCCCACCTCAGCCTCCCAAATAGCTGGGACTATCGGCGTGTGCCATCATGTCTGGCTAATTTTTTAAAAAATTTGTTCTCAGAGACGGTCTCATTTTGTTGCCAAGGTTGGTCTCACTGGCCTCCAGTGATCCTCCCGCTTTGGTCTCTCAAAGTGCTGAGATTACAGATGTGAGCCATTGTACCCAGCTAGAAATTATTACCTTATACAAACATTTCTAGAAAATAGAAAGAGGAAATACTCTCCAGTTTGTTCATGAGGTCAGCATAATCTTTATACCAACACAGGAAGACCTCATCTCAAAAAAAAAGCCCCAGTGGTGGGTGGGGGCGGGGGGCAGTATGTGGAATTTAATGAACACAGAGGGCAAAACTCTTGAACAAAATTTTACAAAGTTAATCCTACATGCAAGAAAGTTGCCAAACACTACTGAGGCATGTGGAAAGGACTTAGGAGCCAATCTGAAAGGGCTCCTTAATGGCCAAATATGAGACAATTTGAACATCACAGAAAACAGTAACTGCAATGCACTGAAACATAGCAACTGGGGTTGGGGGTAGGAAGAGAGAGTAAATAAACGTTTCAAATAAAGGTAGCATGGTGGATTGTGCTGTACTTTCAGCATTTCAGGAGGCCGAGGTGGGAGGATTGTGTGAGCCCAGGAGTTCAAGACAAGCCTGGGTAACATAGTGAAACACCATCTCTACTAAAAAGTAGGAACAGTACTCTACAAAAAATTTTTTAAAAATCAGCCAGGGACAATGGTATGCACTTATCATCCCAGCTACCCAGGAAACCGAGGTGGGAGGATCACTTGAAGCTAGGAGTTTGAGACCAGCCTGGGCAACACAGCAACTCTATCTCTAAAAAATAAAAAAAATTAGCCAGGTATGGTGGCACACACCTGTAGTCCCAGCTACCCAGGCCAAGTCAGAAGAATTCCTTGAGCCCAGGAATTCAAGGGTGCAGTGAGCTATGACAGCGCCACTGCACTCAGCCTGGGTGACAGAGTAAGACCCTGTCTCAAAAACAAAAAAATAAACCAAAAATAGGGTCGTCAGAGTAGTCTTCATTGATGTGACATGTGAGTAAAGAGTGACAGGGTTCTGGCCAGGCACAGTGGCTCATGCTTGTAATCCCAGTACTTTGGGAAGCTGAGACGGGCGGTTCACCAGGTCAGGAGATCGAGACCATCCTGGCTAATGTGGTGAAACCCCGTCTCTACTAAAAACACAAAAAATTAGCCAGGCATGGTGGCGGGCATCTGTAGTTCCAGCTACTCGGGAGGCTGAGGCAGGAGAATGGCATGAACCTGGAAGGCAGAGCTTGCAGTGAGCCAAGATTGCACCACTGCACTCCAGCCTGGGCCACAGCGCGAGACTCCATCTCAAAAAAAAGAGTGACAGGGTTAGCTAAATGGATATATGAGGAGAAGTGTTTCAAAGGGAACAATTGGGGCAAAGGCCCAAATAAATAGCATGCCTATCCTGTCCTAACAGGAGCAAGGAAGCAGTAAGTTTAGAATGGAATAGGCAATTAAGAGAATGGTAGATGTGTTCAGAGCAGTAATGGGAAATCCTACCTTCGAGGACTTTATATGCCAATGTAAGCACTTTGGTCTGAGTAAAAAAACATGAACCACTTCAGGGTTTTGAGCAGAAAAGGGAAACGATCTGACTTACGCTTCAAAATGACCACTGTCGTAGCAATGTTTAGAATCAGATGCAAAATAGTAAAAACAGAAGAGTGGGGCTGGGCGTGGTGGCTCACGCCTGTAATCCCAGCACTTTGGGAGGCCGAGGTAGGCAGATCTTGAGGTCAGGAGATCAAGACTATCCTGGTTAACACAGTGAAACCTTGTCTCTACTGAAAAAAAAAAAAAATTAGCTGGGCGTGGTGGTGGGCACTTGAAGTCCCAGCTACTCGGGAGGCTGAGGCAGGAGGAGAATGGCGTGAACCCAGGAGGCGGAGCTTGCAGTGAGCCGAGATCGGGCCACTGTGCTGCGCTCCAGCCTGGGCGAGAGACTCTGTCTCAAAAATAAATAAATAAATAAATAAATACATAAATACATAAATAAAAATAAAAACAATAAAAACAGAAGAGTGTATTGCGGTAATCCAGGCAAGAGATAGTGGTGGCTCGCACTAGGGTAATAGCAATGAATGCGGTGAGAACTATACAGATTCTAAGTAATCTACAGGGTAGAACCAAGAGGATTTGCTGATAACTTAGATGAGGAATGTGTGACAAAGTCAAGGAAGATTCCAAAATTTCTGACCTGAGCAACTAGAATGACAGAAATGCAATCATCTGAGACAGGTTTTGGGTAGAACAGGTTTGAGAAAGAAGACATGGACATGTTAATTTTAAATAAATGTCTTTTAGACATCAAAGTGAAGATGTAGAGTAGGGTAAGATATAAGAATCTTGAGTTTGGGAAAGAGGTCTGCGCTGGAGATAAAAATTTGGGAATCATCAGACTATAGATGATATTTAAAGTCATGAGAATAAATTGAAGCACTCTGGAAATAAGCATAGATAAAATGTGATCAACAACTGAGCCAAGGGCATTCTAATTTACAGATGGTGGAATGAACAGGAACCAGTAAAGGAGACTGAGAAGCAGCAACCAGTGAGGCAGGAAGAAAACTAGGAAATTGTGGGGTCCTGGAAGACAATTATGAAAGTGAATCAAGGAGGAGGGACAAGATCAACTGTGTAAAATGCTTCTGTTACATTAAGACCGTTGATAGGTAGCTGGGTGTAGTAGCTCATGCCTGTAATCCTAACACTTTGGGAGGCTGAGGCTTGAGCCCAGGAGTTGGAGATCATCCTGGGCAACAAAGACAGATCCCATATCTACAAAAAAAAAAAAAAAAAAAAAAAAAAAAAAAAAAAATTAACTGGGCATGGTGGTGTGGGCCCGTGGTCTCAGCTATTTGGCAGCTGAGGTGGGAGGATCTCTTGAGCCCAGTGGTCAAAGGTGCAGTGACGTATGATTGCACCACTGCACTCCAGGATGGGCAACGGCATGAGACTCTTATCTCAAAAAAAAAAAGAAAAAAAAAGATGACATTTGACAGCAACACCACAGAAGTGAAGCCAAGGAGGTCAGATGGTATTAACAGCAAAATATATGTCCTCCCACTCTAATCCTTTCTACTTGTATGTCTGAAAATCCTAAGGCCTGGTGAAACTGATCTCGAGCTACTGACCTGATGATCAGACTACTGTAAACCTTTTACCTACTCTGCGCAAAAACAGTGTATAAAATGCTAGGACAAGACCGGGCACAGTGGCTCACACCTGAAATCCCAGCACTTTGGGGGTCTGAGGCGGGTGAATTATCTGAGGTGAGGAGTTCAAGACCAGCCTGGCCAACATGGCAAAACCCCATCTCTATACAAAAATTAGCTGGGTGTGGTGGCATGCACCTGTAGTCCCAGCTACTTGGGAGGTTGAGGCAGGAGAATTGCTTGAACCCAGTGAGCCGAGATCATGCCACTGCACTCCAGCCTGCGTGACAGAGCAAGACTATCTCAAAAATAAATAAATAAATACATACATACATACATAAATAAAATGCTAGGACAGATATAAATAATACACAGTCCCTGCCTTCAAAATAATTTACTGATATTCTAAGAAACACATAAAATTAGACTTTCCACCTTTTGTGAAGCAGATTACCGTATTTTCTTTTTTGTTTGGAGGCCAAGTCTCACCCTGTCACCCAGGCTGGAGTACGGGGGTGCAATCCCAGCTCACTGCAACCTTGCCTCCCCAGTTCAAGCGGTTCTCCTGCCTCAGCCTCCCAAGCAGCTGGGATTACAGGCACATGCAACTATGCCCAGCTAATTTTGTATATTCAGTAGAGACGGGGTTTCATCATGTTAGCCAGGCTGATCTTGAACTCCCCATCTCTGGTGATCTGCCCACCTCGGCCATCCAAAGTGCTGGGATTACAGGCGTGAGCCACTGCGCCCGGCTGGATTACCATCATGTTTTCAGGGAAAGAAAGTTGCATGTAATGTTTTTAACTTATTAACCTTCATAGACAAAGAATTGGGAGTGAAAAAAATTTTTCTTCAAAGCTTACAAAATGTTCCACCCAAAAAAACCCACCTCTTTTTTTTGACTAGAAAAGTACTTGTTAAAAAAGCCTGTGTGTGTGTGTATATATCTAGAAAAATAACCAAGAAATGACATGCCATGACATTCTCTCTCCTGATGTTAAATAATGTTAATAGTCTGATTTTTAATTTTCCTCAGGTTTTTGTTCCATGCATGTATCAACACTTTGAAGTATATTTGTTCTAAAGCATCATTTAAGTGTAGTTTTCTGTGTTTACCAATGACTTTTCTACATACTTTTCTGTGTAATTATTTTATTTTTGGTTCTATATTTGTATAAAATTATAACATATAAAAAAAAACACACTGGTCATGGTGACTCACACCTAGCACTTTGGGAGGTCAAGGCGGGGGGATCACCTAAAGTCAGGAGTTCAAGACCAGTCTGACAAACATGGAGAAACCCTCTCTCTACTAAAAATACAAAAAAAAAAAAATTAGCCGGGCATGGTGGCGCATGCCTGTAATCTCAGCTACTCGGGAGGCTGATACAGGAGAATCACTTGAACCCGGAAGGGAGAGGTTGTGGTGAGCCAAGATCGTGCCATTGCACTCAAACATGGGCAATAACAGCAAAACTCCATCTCAAAAAACAAACAAACAAACAAAACCAGATTCTTCTTAATCTATTTGACCATTGTGAGTTGTAAGAAAAAAGGAAAAGTAGTCTTAGCACAGTGGCTCACACCTGTAATCCCAGCAATTTGGGAGGCCAAGGTGGGAGGACCGCTTGACACCAGTTTGAGACCAGCCTAGGCAACATACGCAAGACACCATCTCTACAAAAAAATTTTTTTCAAGTAGCCAGGCCTGGTGGTGCATACCTGTAGTCCTAGCTACTTGGGAGGCTCATGTGGGAGGACTGCTTTGAGCCCAGGGGCTCAAGGTCACAGTAAGCCATGATCATGCCACTTTATTCTAGCCTGGGCAAAAAAGAGAGACCCTGTCTCTTTAAAAAAAAAAAAAAAAAAAAAGGAAAAAAAAAAAAAAACATGGCTAGATGTGGTGGCTCACACCTTTAATTCCCAACACTTTTGGGAGGCTGAGACGGCTGATCACTTGAGTCCAGGAGTTCAACACCAGATTGAACAACATAGGAAGATCCTATCTCTACAAAAATAAAAAAATTAGCTAGGCATGGTGGCACAAGCCTATAGTTCCAGTTACTTGGGAGGCTGAGGTGGAAGGATCGCTTGAGCTGTGGAGGCTGAGGCTGCAGTCACTGCATTCCAGCCTGGGAGACCTGAACTTTTAAAAACAACAACAAAAAACCCTAATTATTCAAAACCAAAACAAAATCATGAATATGTAAAATAAGAGGCATATTTACCAAAATATTTTTATGCTAACTATGAGTTATCCCTGGGAATGATCAGGGGACTCTTACTCTTCTCCGTGATGTTCTGTATTTTTCAAATTATAAAAGTGGACTGGCTGGGCACAGTGGCTCGGCACTATAATCCCAGCACTTTGGGAGGCCAGTCGGTAGATCACATGAGGTCAGGGTTTCAAGACCAGCCTGGCCAACATGGTGAAACCCCGCTTCTACTAAAAATACAAAATTAGCCAGGCGTGATGGCACACGCCTGTAATCCCAGCTACTCAGGAGGCTGAGGCAGGAGAATCGTTTGAACCTAGGAGCCAAAGGTTGCAGTAAGCAAAGATCATGCCATTGCACTCCAGCCTGGGCGAGAGAGTAAGACTCTGTCTCAAAAAGAAAAACAAACAAAGTGGACTGTATTACATCTGTAATATATTTAAATAAATTATTGTATATTGTTTCATACTTAGTTTATATCAGTATTTCATACTTAATTTCTGTTAACAAAAATAAACTCACTTGGGCATGAATGCTCCATTGGCTAGGGATGGTTCGTCATCCAGCCCATCAAAAAGATGTGACTTCGCTGTGCCTGTTGTTTGTAAAGCCTTTGGCCGGACTCTAGTGGCAGGGCGGGGTGTCAATTTATAATGAGTAGGTGTAGTAAGAGCCTTCTGGGCTGCTGGATTTGTTGGTTTCAATCTCTGAAAAACAAAAGCATCAAGGAAATTTTTACTTTACTTTAAATGTATTGCACTGGCTTTAAAAATCACAAGACCAGATTTCAACCGTCATCTCTGCCATTCACTTGCTCCCATAAAACAAGGATGTTCACACCCAACTTTGTACATGTTGAGTATCCCTCATCCAAAATGCTTGGGACTGGAAGTATTTTGGATTTTTTTGTATTTTGAAATATTTGCATTACACTCACCAGTTGAGTATCCCAAATGTGAAAATCCAAAATGTCCCAATGAGCATTTCCTTTGAATGTCAGGTCAGTGCTCAAAGTTTTGGATTTTGGAGCATTTTGGATTTGGGATGCACTATCTGTATGTATGTGTGAATACTAACAGAACTGTCTTTATTGTTCTAGAATTGATTTGTACTTATCTTTCCAGCCCCTAATTAAAATGATTTGTCTGACATTTAAAAAAATCTAATCAAGATAATGAATCTGGCCGGGCGCGGTGGCTCAAGCCTGTAATCCCAGCACTTTGGGAGGCCGAGACGGGCGGATCACGAGGTCAGGAGATCGAGACCATCCTGGCTAACATGGTGAAACCCCATCTCTACTAAAAAAAAAAAAAATACAAAAAGCTAACCGGGCGAGGTGGCTGGCGCCTGTAGTCCCAGCTCCTGGGGAGGCTGAGGCAGGAGAATGGCGTGAACCCGGGAGGCGGAGCTTGCAGTGAGCTGAGATCCGGCCACTGCACTCCAGTCCGGGCTACAGAGCGAGACTCCGCCTCAAAAAAAAAAAAAAAAAAAAAAAGATAATGAATCTGTTAGCCAAACAGTGGTGGTGTGCACCTGTAATCTCAGCTACTGGGGAGGCTGAGGCATGGGAATCGCTTGAACCCAGGAGGTGGAGGTTGCAGTAAGCTGAGATCACACCACTGCACTCCAGCCTGGGTGACAGAGCGAGATTCTTTCTCCAAAAAAAACCAAAGATAACGAATCTGAAAAAAGTTTTGTAAATTAAAATGTACAAACACAACATATTAATATTCTCTTCGTTCTATAGTTTATCTTGCAATTATTCTGGTTTGAAAAACAGTATATATATGTTCATTTGATGAAAACATGATATCAAAAAAATCCTCAGCCATAGTCATTACTTTTCAATTAAACCAAAAATCTTAGCTTCAAGAAAAACTGAGACTCTGTCATGAATTAATATTCAACTTCTGTGAAATCCAAATCGCTCTGGGAAAAAAAGGACAGATATTAGCTTGTATTTATTCATCTTTTAGTAAACATTAATAATTAAACATTAAGTCAAACTCTGGGTACCAGAAATAAAAATAAAGTTACTTCCTCTGATTACTGACGAAACAACAAGTTAGTGGAGGACACACAACTAAATTTCAGGGTGCTTCAAATGGCATCTCTACAATATCATACAGCATCCTGAGGATGTTGTACATTTGTTTTCCTAACAGCATAAATGAGATTATATAACCACTTCAAATAACAACGTCTAGCGTATCTCGCCTGTCACAATTTATTCTTCTCTTCCCAGTGCAAGCTGTTTACACTCAACAATGTATCTTTGTTATTCCCAGATTGTTGTGATCTTTCACAATTCTGTCTTCGTTTGGAATGCTTGACCTAGACTTGCCAAGTCCTACATACCCATACAAAATAGTTAAATGTTCCTCTTCTGAAAACAAAGCCTTATCAAATTCATCCAAGCATCTATGATCTTTTCACTATTATATTTTAAATTTTGTGTTAAGATAAAACTCACGTGACATAGAATTCACCATTTTAACGCATCTACTTCAATAGTTTTTAGTATATTTACAAGGTTGTGCAACCATCACCACTATCTGACTCCTGAAAACTTTGATGACTTCAAAAAGAAACTCAGTTCCTCTCAATTTCTTCCCTTTTTCTTTGCAACTATGAATCTGTTTTCTTTCCCTATGGATTTGCCTATTCTGGGTATAGCATATAAATCAAATCATGTGACTTTTGTGTCTGGCTCCTTTCACTTAACATTTTCTTTCTTTTTGTTTTGAGATGGAGTTTCCCTCTTGTTGTCTGGGGTGGAGTGCAATGGTGCAATCTCGGCTCACTGCAATCTCCACCTCCCAGGTTCAAGTGATTCTCCTGCCTCAGCCTCACAAGTAGCTGGGATTATGGGCATGTGCCACCATGCCTCGCTAATGTTGTATTTTTCTTTTTAGTAGAGATGGGGCTTCATCATGTTGGTCAGGCTGGTCTCGAACTCCTGACCTCAGGTGATCTGCCCACCTCAGCCTCCCAAAGTGCTGGGATTAAAGACATGAGCCACCATGCCCATCGTGCCCGGCCTTCACTTACGCTTTCAAGGTTCATTTATGTTATAGCATGTATCAGTACTTTACTCCTATTTATGGCTGAATATTCCATCATACAGATATAAAACATTTTGTTTATCCATTCGTCATTGACAGACACACTTCTATTATCACATATACTCTACTGAACCAGTGTAAATTTAAGTGCTTGTCTGTCTGATCTTTGTCATTGGTTAGCAACCTTAATAAATTCTTGTTTATTTTCATTTTGTATCCTCAGCACTTAACAACACAATGCCTTACACATATTCAGCCAGCTAAAATTAGGCTGCATAAATAATTTTCGTCTAATCACTTTAAAAGGTACTTTCATATTCTTATCTTGCTTCTCATATCTAGTTTACAGGATTAAATTTAAGAACATAGTAAGATCCCATTTCTTTTTTGAAACGAAGTTTTGCTCTTGTTGCCCAGGCTGGAGTGCAATGGAGCAATCTTGGCTCACTGCAACCTCTGCCTGCCAGGTTCAAGCAATTATCCCACCTCCCAAGTAGCTGTGATTACAGGTGCCCACCACCATGCCCAGATAATTTTTGCATATTTAGTAGAGACGGGGTTTCACCGTGTTGACCAGGCTGGTCTAGAACTTCTGAACTCAGGGGATCCACCCACCTCAGACTCCCAAAGAGCTGGGATTACAGGCATGAGCCACGGTGCCGGGCAGATCCCATTTCTTAAAAAAAAAAAACCAAAAACCAAAAAAACAAAACAAAACAAAACAAAAAAAAACAGAAAAAAAAAAGCTGAGGGATACATGTAATGACATAAGTGATTGAAAAATAGTTTCTGTATATTGAGCAATTTACTATGATCCTGGTGTGCATTATCTCATTTGGCCCTCAACATTGAACACTATTACTGTCCTCATTTTACAGAAGAAACAAATTTACGGAGGCAAAATGACTTTCTTATTTTCCAATGTCTCACAGATGATTAGTGGTAAAACACGGATCAAACAGACCAAAGACTACATTTTTAACACCATGTGATTAAAAGATCATGTTTTTACACTAGAGTTATAAGAGATTAAACACAAAGCTATGTAAAAATCAAGAGGTTAAGATTTTGGTTATGCCACTTAAGAGCATTATGATTTGAGGAAAGTCAGCCTCTCTAAGCCTTAGTTTGCTTAGTTATAAAATGACAATAGGGCTGGGCATGGTGTCTTATACCTGTAATCCCAGCATGTTAGGAGACTGAGGCAGGAGGTTTGCTTCCAGGAGTTCAACACCAGCAAGACATCATCTCAAAAAGAAAAAAACTTAGAAAAAATTGTTTTAATTAAAAATGAGAATATTAATATCTGCCTTATTTCAGGGCTTGATCTTCAGTGTAGTGGTCATTTCACTGTTACAACACCGTCCAGATACAGCAAAAATAATTTACCCCCGGCTGAGTGAAATAATGTCTTAAAAAATTAATTATGCCTAGCTTTGCTTAATCCCTTAATATATACAGGCAAAAAATTACATTCTGCACATTCAGTTTCTCTTTCTTTGATACGATATTTTACAGAAGTATCCTTAAATTTACCTCTTCCTTCTTCTTAGGGTCTGACATGGGATTCCGGAAGAGAGGAGAGTCTCCAAAAGGTGAGTATGTTAGACTATTGATGTGCTGCTGGAGAACAGCCTGCTGAGCAGCAGAAGCATTTGGATCTGTCAAAGCTTTTTAAAAAAAAGAAAACAAAATTATATATAAATGCAAGGATACAATGCACTTATAACACAGAGCTCAGTATTCTTTTTGAAGAAGTGGTCTTCAAAATGTTCAGATCAATGGTATCACTGGGGCAGAATGTGTGTAAAGCAAACTGCAAAGAAAATCAAGAATCAAATAAGCTAATAGGTCAAATTTAGGAAGAAGTATTTCATAAGATACAGTACTCACATAAATTCACTTACACAGTGTTCACTGTCACCACTAATCACAGAAAGGAAAATTTAAACCCTGATGAAATATTTTATGCATACCTATCACTGAAATAGCTGCATAAAAAGCCATAGTCTTTGACTTCTAGAGACATATAGACGGGTTTGTCTAAAGGCAATAATATGACAGTATACAGGGCAAGTACTGTGTGTATGAGTGTGTGTGTGTGCACGTGTGTGCAAGCATGTGTATGTAATTGTCTAAAGGAAATAATATGACAATATACAACAGGGAAAGTACTGTGTGTGTGTGTGCGCACGCGCGCACACGCACACCCAGGCTGGAGTGTAGCGGCACGATCTTGGCTTGCTGCAACCTCTGCCTCTGGGCTCAACTGATCCTCTAACCTCAGACTCCCGAGTAGCTGGGACTACAGGGGTGAGTCACCAGGCCAACAACAGCTAATTTTCTCTGTGTGTGTTGTGGTGGTGGTGGGGGGGAGGGGGGGAGGGGAGGGGGTGTGAGGTTTTTTTTAAGAGACGAGGTTTTGCTGGTGTTGCCTTGGCTAGTCTTGAACTCCTGAACTTGAGCTATCTGCCCACCTTGGCCTCCCAAAATGCTGGGATTACAGGCGTCAGCCACCACACCTGGCCTCTATTTTTTAACCTCATACTTTTAATCATGAAAATTTAACTCAAGGACTTAATTAAACTAGAAAGAAAATAAAAAAAATTCCTAAGCATTCAGTGCATATTATATATAACAGTCAAGATATGGAAACAACCTATGTATCCAACATTAATAGTTGTAGGCTGGGTGCGGTGGCTCACGCTTGTAATCCCAGCACTTTGGGAGGCCGTGGCGAGCAGATCACTTGAGGTCAGGAGTTCGAGACCAACCTGGCCAATACAGGGAAACCCCACCTCTACTAAAAACACAAAAAACTAGCTGGGCATGGGGGTGCACACCTATAATCCCAGCTGGAACCCAGGAAGTGGAGGTTGCAGTGAGCCGAGATCACGCCACTGCACTCCAGCCTGGGTGAAAGAGCGAGACTCTGTCTCAAACAAACAAAAAAAGTTGTAAACATCATGACACATCATCATAGGTTATGTAGTTATTAAAAACAATAATTTGTTTCATTGTGGAAGTATGAAATTACCTTTGATTTATTAACTAAAATTTCCAGAATAAAAATATTATGTACATTAAGGCTACAGAGGAAGTCAGCATACAAACAAAAATGTGTTTTTTTCCCCCCAATCCAGGTGTCTTCCTGAAGAAAACGGTTAGGTTATCCTTCTAAGTTTATTATTTATTATTTACATTTATTTAACATTCAAATAATATAAACTGAAAGAAAAAAGAAATCACTAAGTCTAATTTTCTCTCGAAGTATAAGAACTTCTGTTATCAATTGCAGAGAATTTAGGGAACAGACATAAGTAACGATGAAGACTATTCACGATCTACCACTGTAACAAGTAAAACAGTAAGAAAAAAAGCAAAACCACTACAGTATACCCTGACTGAAGGCGAAATCTTTTGCAAGATAAAATCTCTTTCCAAAATACTGATCAAAACTCAAATCATACTAAAGTCATTTTACAGGCAAAAATACTACCTTTTTCCCTTATAAACATTTACAAATAAAGTTACTGCCAAAATATAATACAATAATCCACAGTAAAGAAGTGACATAAAACATTCCGAAAAGTCTCACAATGTTGTAGGGACTGGGGAGAGGCAGTATGGAGAACAAAAGCAGTTAAAAAACAAAACAAAACAAAAAAAACAAGACAAAAAAACCCAGAATGGGCTGCTATAGCTAAATTAATGAAAACGAAGTAGATCCACGTTAGTCAAAGGTTTCTTAAAATTGATGTATTCAATAAATACTAAAATACCATACGTTCATGTTGATATTTAATAAGACAGGACAAGTTTGCTCAGGATTTCAAACCAAGAGATGTCAATTTTAAGAGCACAAAGTAAATCATCTATATTGAGAAAGTTCCTAAATCCAATTTAGGAGCAAAAAATAAAGAAAAGCATTTTTTTGGGGGTATATAGTACTACAGATTAACAACATACTGTTATTTTGGGGACTATGCAAGCAGACTCAAGAAACATTTTACAGAACTGCAAACCTCACTGGTCATTTTGTTACTGGACAGGCAATTACTCATTTAGGAAACTGACCTTAGTTGATCTCATCATTTAACAAGTACAAATCACTCTACCTGGGTGTGCTCAAAAAAAAAACCAAACCAAAAACTTCCTTTAACAAATCCAAACACAAGAAA
This sequence comes from Rhinopithecus bieti, assembly GCF_001698545.2. Classification (NCBI taxonomy): domain Eukaryota; kingdom Metazoa; phylum Chordata; class Mammalia; order Primates; family Cercopithecidae; genus Rhinopithecus; species Rhinopithecus bieti. The sequence continues at coordinate 2,174,832 of NW_016811643.1, forward strand.
GTGTATGAGTGTGTATTTGTATGAATAAATACAAATTTTGTGTTAACTGTAGTATTTAAAGACACCGATAAGCGAGTATCTTGATAGATGAGCAAAAACAAGAAAACAAACAAGCACTACTTAAGCAACTACTGGTATTACATTCAAGCTTGGTCAAAATAATTTGAAAATTTTCCAAAGAACAAATTCTGAAGAAATTTCAAAAGAAAAGATTACAAAACACTAAATCATAACCAAATGATTAAAGGGATTGGGAAAAGTATACAAACCAAGTCTCCTGATGAAACACAAGAATCTGATGACACTTTATCCAGAAAAATGTCAGTGGGTTACCACAAATAAATTACACTAGAGTGAGGCATGGTGGCTCACACCTGTAATCCCAGCACTTTGGGAAGTTGAGGCGAGTAGATTACTTCAGGTCAGGAGTTCATGAATAGCCTGGCCAAATGGGATCTCCACTAAAAATACAAGAATTAGCCGGGCATGGTTGACACGTACCTGTAGTCCCAGCTACTCAGGAGGCTGAGACAGGAGAATTGCCTGAACCCGGAGGTGGAGGCTGCAGTGAGCCAAGATCGCGCCACTGCACTCCAGCCTGGGTGACAGAGTGAGACTCCTCTCAAAAAAAAAAAAAAAAAGAAGGAAAGAAAGTCAGGGGAGAACATTCCAGGTGATGGAAACAGCAAGTGCAAGGGCCCTGATAAAGCAGAGAGCTTGGTTTGCTCTAGGAGCTGCCAGAAGACCAATGTGACTCCTGCATAGTGGAAGAAAGGGGTGTGAGAGAAGGTTCTAGAGAGGAAAGAAAGAAAAGAAATTATACTAGACTGGTTTTGTTTAGCTTTACGAAATAAAAGTAGAACCACTGGGTGGAAACTCTATGGAGGCAGGATTTGGTTTCTAAACAACCAGAACAGAACAACAGACTGTACCGCCTGTAAGGAAGCCACCATACCTGAGGTTTTTTTAAGACAAGCTAGACTCACATAGTTCTAAAGTACTTTCAATTAAGATTCCGTGGTACAAAGATGTACATTCTAAAAGTAAATACAATTACCTTTAAATGGGCAGTAATGTTAAGACACACAACTTTAATACTAACTAAATTATTGTGTCAGGAACTTTGGAAAAGAGATGGATTATTAAAACTAGTCAAAAGCTATATAAGTAAAAATGGCATTATTAACAATAATTTATACTACCTCCTTCTACTAAAACCAATGAAAAATGAGAAAAAAATAAAATTAAAACATAATTATTATTATTTTTTTGAGACGGAGTCTCACTGTGTCACCCAGGCTAGAGTGCAGTGGCACAATCTCAGCTCACTGCAACCTCTGTCTCCCGGATAAGGCAATTCTCCTGCCTCGGCCTTTCAAGTAGCTGGGATTACAGGTGCCTGCCGCCACGCCAGGCTAATTTTTGTATTTTTAGTAGAGATGGGGTTTCACCATGTTGGCCAGGCTGGTCGAACTCCTGACCTCAGGTGATCCACCCGCCTTGGCCTCCCAAAGTGCTGGGATTACAGGCGTGAGGCACCGCGCCCAGCCTATTTTTAAAGATAAAGCTAAGTATAAAGTTCGCACAGAGATCAATGAAAACTCGAAGTCACCTCCTCTCTCTCCAAAGACCTTATTAAAATCTATGGCTAAAAAATATTAAAATGTATATATATAAACCCATAATGACAGACAATGGGAAGGTGGCAAATGAACACATGAGAAAATCTGACCAATTTCTAGGGGAAAGATGTGGACAGAGGACTGATCAAGCAGGATACAGAAACCTATAGTTTAGAGTACACTCAATAGCAATTACAGCTGACCCTTGAACAACACAAGTTTGAACTGTGTTGATCCACTTATGTGTGGATTTCCTTCTCTGCCATCCCTGAGAGAGCAAGACCAACCCCTTCCTCCCCCTCATGATTTTCTTAATAATATATTCTTTCTTTAGCTTACTTTATAGTAAGAATATAGTACGTACTATATATAATATACATAATGCTGTCAGTAAAGCCTGGGAATCAAAGATTATTTGCAAATTTTCAACTGTGGGGGGTCAGCACCCCTAACCCTCATATTGTCCAAGGGTCTACCAGAATGATCAAATGACGCATATCTACCTTGGAGAATCCCAGATGTCTAGGGACTTGGGAATACCAGGTTTGATGAAGCAGAATTGAAACCAGGAAGAGGAAAGAATTAATGGAAAGTCTAAGCCAGACGCAGTGGCTCACACTTGTAATCCCAGCACTTTGGGAGGCTGAGGCGAGAGGAATGCTGGAGGTCAGGAGTTCAAGACCAGCGTAGACAAGATGGTGAAACCCAATCTCTACTGAAAATACAAAAAATAGCCAGGCATGATGACATGGGCCTGCAATCCCAGCTACTCAGGAGGCTGAGGAAACAGGATCAATTGAACCTGGGAGGCGAAGGTTACAGTGAGCCAAGATCGAGATCACACCACTACACTTCAGTCTGGGACAGAGAGCAAGACTCTCTCAAAAAAAAAAGATAAATGAAGTTTATATAGAAAACTACATATTGCCACCCTCCTAATCACTGGTGCTCAATACACAGGTCAAAGCAGGCCTCTCTCTAAGTAAACACATAAAAAGGAGAAGGGCAACTACTGAGGTTACTGGTATCATCCCAGAGCTAAGAATTTGACATTCTAACATTTAGAGGACCCTCTGTCTGATCATAGTTGGTTTCTAGATTACTCACTCTAAAGTAAAACCTACTGGTAAACGAGCCCTACTCACATACAAAAAGTTGCCAGTGACCTTTTAAATATAAATATAAATATATATATATATATATATATATATATAAATTTTTTTTTTTTTTGTAGACAGAGTTTCACACTGTCGCCCAGGCTGGAGTGTAGTGGCATGATGTCAGCTTAGTGCAACTTCCGCCTTCCAGGTTCAAGTGATTCTCCCGCCTCAGCCTCCAGAGCAGCTGAGATTACAGGCATGTGCCACCATGCCCAGCCAGTTTTTCTATTTGTGGTTGACATGGGGTTTTACCATGTTGGCCGGCTGGTCTCAAACACTTGACCTCAAGCAATCCGCCCACCTCAGCCTCCCAAAGCGCTGGGATTACAGTCATGAGCCACCATGTCCAGCCTATTTTTAATCTTAAATAGGAATGAAAGGACTACCAAGCATTAAAGATTGGTGGCAGGCACCTGTAATCCCAGCTACTCAGGAAGCTGAGGCAGGAGAATTGCTTGAACCTGGGAGGCAGAGGCTGCAGTGAGCCGAGATTATATAACTGCACTCCAGCCTAGGGGACAGAGAAAGACTCTGTCTCCAAAAAAAAAAAAAAAAAAAGATGAGAAAACAAATAAGGGTAATAAAAGCATAGGGAAGGGTACTAATATCCTCATTTGACAAAGAAGACTCAAGAAACACTAGCACCTTTTGACAGAATAAGAAAATATGTAAGTATGTAGCTTAAATTTGCAAAGGTGTCTCAAAACGTGACACATGTATCATGATAGTATGGGAGATAATTTAGTGGTACAGAAACATCTATCTATTCTATTTATCTCAGTTACTCTATGCCAGATGACAACCAGTTTTTCACTTCCTGTGGAACATCATTTTCTTTTCCTTTTTCTTTTTGTTGAGATGGACTCCCACTCTATCACGCAGGCTGGAATGTAGTGGTGCGATCTCGGCTCACTGCAACCTCCACCTCCCGGGTTCAAGCGATTCACCTGTCTCAGCCTCCTGAGTATCTGGGATTACAGGCAGGCACCACCATACCCGGTTAATTTTTGAATTTTTAGTAGATACGAGATTTCACCATGTTGGCCAGGCTGGTCTCAAACTCCTGACCTCGTGATCTGCCCGCCTCGGCCTCCCAAAGTGTTGGGATTACAGGCGTGAGCCACCGTGTCCAGCCCATAATTTTCCTTAAAAAGCTATTTAAGGCCGGGCGCGGTGGCTCAAGCCTGTAAT